>NW_005841934.1:1494127-1565282 GCF_000455745.1 Alligator sinensis
AATGCTTGTGTCAAAGAGGCAAAACCTGGGTCTGTTGGTGCAGTCAGGGTTAGGTACAAGGGTCGCCTGCTCAGTAAATGGCTCAAGGGCAGCAGCAGCAAGCTTCTCATCAGGCATTTGAGATGCTGGTGCACCCATTCTCTGCTGGATTGCACGAGCAATCTCTCCTTACGGCTGAGATAAGAGCTAACTCTGTTAGAAGTCAGGTGAGTTCCTGCAAAATCTCATGCTGAGCTGCATGTCCCCTGGACTCATCAAGAAGAGAAGTCTGGAAGGGAGCTTCTGAGTCCTCAAGACCTGTCCCCTATCATATCATTGCAGACAGCCACCTCATAAATCCCTTCCATACCCTGATCATTCATCTGCATGGAGGTGTCATGGTACTGCCATTAGCACTGCTCCCCATTTGCTTTGGATTTTCCCCTCACAGGGAATACTTCTGAGCATTGCAGCTCCTCCTCTCCAAATACGTTTCATCGCAGAGTGGGGAGGGCATGGAAGGAGCCTAAAAAAGTGTCTGCAAATAGAAATGAAAAAAGCTGAAAAGTAAATGGATGCTTCATAGCAATAATTATAGGTGCAGCTCATTAGTTAAGTATGATCCCCAGTTCCCATTAGAAGACTCTGTTTTCAGTTGCTGCGGAAAAATATTATGTGATCATATAATTAAGGACTGCGTCCTAATGCAGTATGCACAAGGAGCCTGAACTATGCCTTAATTCTAGCAATCCCTAAGGTTTGAGGACTTGGTTTTGTTTGCAACCTTTAATAGTTTTCTTCTTATGTAGTTTTTTGGGGGTGTTTTAATGAGACTCCAGATAAAATTTTTCAAAAATGTTTCCAAAAACTACTTGGGAATCAGGTTTTCCAGCATAGATTTATGGTAAGAAGTAAAGAGCAGGATAGATGGATTCCCCCTGGTACAAATGTGAACTAGAATAAGATTGCAGGTTTTAGACAGGACCGTACTAGTTTCTCCCAGGCTGCAGAAGAGGCTCCGAACTCCTCGGCATCTGAGGCTGTTTTCAGAATCACCTAACGTGGAGCTTTTAGGATTAAAAAAAGGGGAGCAGTTCTCAGCGCTGAAACAGGTCTAAGCAGATGGCTGTTGAAACAGTAGGAATAAAGATATTTTGAACTGGCAGGTAAAATTGTGCAAAGGCCTTCTGAATAATAGTTTGCTTGGTGTTGCTAGCTCAGCACAACCCCATGCCATTCAGACTTCCTGCATCAATTCTCCCAGGGTCCACAGGCTCATTTTTGGAAAAGCCAGCCCGTCGTGCTTTCCAGAACCTGCTGCCTCTGGAGCAGGGTGCGGATTCAGAGCCGCAGCAGAACGTGTCCCGTGTAAAACTGCAGGCACTGCGGCCAAAACCTCATCAGTACCAAGGTGCAGTGCTAAAGGTCCTAACTTTTATCATCGGCCTGTCTTCATGGCTATTAAAAAATGACGTACAGCTGTGAAAAGTCAATCAGGACGCATGGTGGAGGTGCTATCTTTTATTAGACCAACTAGATTTTTGCAAAAAAACAATTAAACAGTTTTAATCCAGGATGTAGCCGTACTGGTCTAGAGGAAACAGCAATCAGGACTCATGGTAGAGGTGATCTCTTTTATTAGACCAACTACTTTTTTGCAAAAAAGAATTAAACAATTTTTTTTGCAAAAATCTAGTTGGTCTAATAAAAGAGATCACCTCTACCATGAGTCCTGATTGCTGTGTCCTCTAGACCAGTACGGCTACATCCTGGATACCTGATACAGCTGTGAATGCTTTTTGTTACCTTGCATCATATTTGTATTATGCTGAAGTTTATCTTTGTGTCCCTGGTACCAGAAAGGTGGCAGATTTGCAGTTTTGAAACAGGGTGATTGCTTCTCTGGAAATCCAGGAGCTGAAAGTCTGAAATATCCTGTCTGGCAAGCAAGGTCTTTAAAAAGAGGATGAAAAATGTCTAGGTTGCTGGCTTAAGGGGAGCCAGTCCTGAAAACTCATCGACGTACATTAGTGCGATCCATTTACCTTGCGACAACTGCATCGTCCATGCATGTCATTGCTGTAAGTTTGAGAAGAGGACGTATGAATGCAATGAGAACTGCAGACAGATGGAGCGCATGTGCTGTCCTAAAGAAATCACTTGCCCTAGCAGTCTGAAAAACACTAGCGCTCTGAGTTAAAGCAGGCAGCGAGCTATTGTCAAGGAAACGCGCAGTTTGGAGCAACACTGCCTTTACTGGTAGACCTAAAATTAGACCTGCCATCTGTGTTTTGATTTCAGTGCTTGCGCATATGAGTTACCTGCCACCCTGTGCTGAAGGCAGGTGAGGGATTTAGGTATTTGCACAGCGGGAGAATTCTGCTCCCTACCCAATGCTGCAAAAAATTGGAGGAAAGAGCTGGGGTAAACCGAGCCAGCCTGAAATGTTGCCTTGGTGCATAACTAAAGCCACCTGAGCTCAGGACCCTGGCCTGTTTGTATCATGGTTTGAGCCTGTCTGGCTCGAGCAGGAGTCTCTTCTTGCAGCAGAGTCAACCCGTGCAAAGTCCGAAGGTACCGGCCGTTTCATAAGAGGGGGCCTACGCAGGCAAGGTTTCCATTGAGATTTGCATTTGTTTTGAGCTCCAGTCAGCAGATGAATGGATTTGGTGCATCTGCCTACAAGCCTGAGAGACTCACTCACGTGGCTCCTCTTCCAAAGAGGATTTTTTTTTACTGATGATGTCTCACCCCAGCTTTCCAAAAACCTGGTAGATAATTTTTTTTTCAGAGAAAAGGTCACCAAAGGCTGCTGTTCCACGTTCTGCCTGTCATCCTTGTCACAGCCGCTTTCAGGAGAAGAGCCATCAAAAGGATGCTTTGTCCTGATTTATGAGGGATTTATTAAGCACAAAGTGAGGAGAGAAAGGAGCTGCCTCTCTTTGCCATGAAAGACTTAAAATTTCCTGGGACAAAATTTAAATGAGCTGCAAATCCTTTTCAGCTGTAATGACAGGTCCCCCATCTGTCCAACATCTGGAGACAAGCACCTGCAGAGCAGCATCATACAGGACTTGGGTGGTCTTCCCTAAATCTCTCTTCTCATCCAAACCTTAGTGCACTCTCAGTAAAAATCAGTAGCAGAAATAGAGCTGCTATTAGGAAGATTTTATGCCCACTGGCTCCAGTGGACTCAGGGTGAGTCCTTACACACTGTCAGCCTGGTGAAGTCAGCAGGACCCCATATATCAGGGAAACACTGGTTGCGGTGTAATTAATGGGATACTGTAAATTGTCAAGAGCTGTAATTCAACTGCACTTATCAAAAACTAATGAGCACAAGGCACTTAGTGGTCACTGTTTCTTTATACTTTGCTTACTCACGAGTATACAAAATGCTGCAATATATGGTGGGGCCTGCCTGAAACTAAGGTGATTTTGCTGAATCTTGAAAGAGGCAAATGTGCTCTGTGACATTAGCTCCTTTTCGGTTAGGGAGTAATATGAGGACTTGCTGGGCTCTGAAGTTGTCTATGGGAAGCAGTGCATTTGCCCTCTAGGCCATTGCTTTCAACTCCAGGTTTGCATCTGATGGATGAGTCGGGTAATGAATTGCACCAGCTCGTGTTGTATATCATGAACTGGTGCCAGTGCTTGGGTGAATGAGTATCCGTATCATCAGCCCCACCATCTCAATCAGGAGGACTCGGCCTTCTCGTTAGCAGTCTCTCCAGGCTAAACTAATCTGACTGCAGAGGCGACCACTGCAGCTGGCAGCTGGAGCCCGTAGGAAGCTCAGCATTGAAAAGCTTGCACCTCTCTGCTCTGGTCTTCTCCACTCCACTGCTTTCTCAGCCATAGGGGGAAAAAAAAGCTTAGAAAGAAGCAAGATTCACATCCAACAAGAAAAAAGGGGGGTGGGAAGGGGAAGCTACATCAAGTAGGAGAAGAACATCAGGTACAAGGAACTATAGATGTCTTGTCCGTAGAGTCACGAATGTCCTCTTATTCTGTAACTCCTGCACAGACTTGCATTGCACTGCAGCTTGAGTACCGGGCTTGCTTTTGCTAACGTGCAAGCCAGATGCCAATAAATAAAGTTCTCTTCAAACTTGCTGTCTTGTGATTTCCAGGTCCTCCGTTGTCTCCCACGAAGAACCACAACTTTTCTAAGCATCTGTCTCGCGTTTCCCTAACACGTTAATTAGCACGTTGTCGCTCACACAGTCGTACGCTTTCCTGCGTGTGTGACAGGCGGCGACGTCCCAGATGAACCGTGTCTGCACCCGGGTGGTGGCACAGCTATCCTGCTTTGGTGTCTAACCCTTTCCCCTGGTTGTTTTTCACAGCTGGGGCACTCAAGGTGACTTCAACACGACGCACGCGCTTCCCGCGGTGAAGGTGAAGCTGTTCACGGAGAGCACCGGCGTGCTGGCTCTAGAGGACAAAGAGCTTGGGCGGGTAAGGACATCTCACGTTTCACGATGCCTCTTTCCCGCGTGGCTCAGGGGGCTAAGGACCCTGCGGGGTGGCAAGCAGAGCCTTGGGACGCCACGCCACAAATAAGCGAGCAAACTAGAAATGTTCCTTTTCGTTGCTGGAAACCAGCATATCCCCTGTGTCGTCCCTGGCGCTGGCTTTGAGTGGCCGTAGTTCAGCTGGAGCGAGCAAGCGTCGGGTATCTTTTGTGCGATGCTGGCAGGCCTGGCCCCCCCAGAAGGCGCACACGAAAATGCCCTTTGCTGAGCTAAAAAGCGAGATTGTTCGGAAGTAGAAAGGAGTATTTCAGGCAGGGCCAGGGGGTGCTGGGCTGCTTTCAAACACGCAGGGCCGTCGCTGCAACGCTGGAGGAAAATAGCATTGAAGGGGGTGATAGTAGCGACTATTTAGGAGCGGGGAAATCCTGGCCTCGTTGAAACCTGTGACTCCCCCGGGGCCAGGACTTTGCTCTGGGAAGTGCAGCGTTGCTGCAGGCCTGGGAGGCTGGTCATCTGCCAGGGCGCTCATTAGCAAAGAATTTGGATGTTATGGCTTTGGCTACAGACCCCACTTCCCTCCTCCACCTCCCCACCCCTCACTGCAGTCCCTAACGTGGACCCCGGTCGCTGAGACGGGTTGTCCTCCAGCACCGTTGCCAACTCGCAGCGTGCCCACGGAGAGTACTTTTCTGTTGCTTTATGACACTTCAGCGAGTCGTCATTGATTTTTTTCACGGCCTGCAGCTATACAATTTATCTTGGCTGCCGCTATAATTGGAAGTGAGCTCTCTGCCGTCTTTTCCTCCGCTCTTTAGGCATTTCAGTTTGGCATATCCACCGCAGCCATTTTTCTAAAAGTGAGCCCCCTCCGCAGTCCAGGCCAGCATCCCAGGTGCCCGAGCCACCCTCCAAATGTAGAGGAATGAAGTGAAAATGAAACACAGAGCCTCCAATAAGCTACCCAAGGATTATTCACATTCAAAGAAAACTTTTCAAACATGTTAAATACGTGGAGGGTGAAAATCTCTGAGACGCGCGTGCAGCATTGACATTTAAATCCTGGGCTGGGCTGAAATGTCACAGGACATGCCTTCAGGAATTATCGTTCCAGGTCTCAGGAAGGTGGAACGAAAGAACAGAAGCACGCGGCTGCTTTTTAAAGCTAAAGAACAGGGCTGCAAACCAACTACATGCAGGGAGCCAAAGGGCAAAGGCTATTTCAGGAGCAAAGGGGTGGAGGGCAAGTCCATTCCTCTGCTTTTTTGATACCCGAGTGCAGACGGATTGCAAAAAAATAAAAAAGCATTTTAGGAGCAGAAACATGGTGACAAGCATGTCTTTTTTAAGTCTTTATCGGACCATGGATGTTAGGCTTCGTCCTGCGTGAGAGCAGCAGCTGGAGGCACCCCCCAGAGTAGTTTCTCTATTGCATTTCCAAGTTTATCGTGTGTACCAGGACAGGTGGGCAGGGCTGCCTAGGCCATGGTGTGGGCATAGCCTGTAAAGTCCTCTTTATATTCCTCTGAACACAGCGGATCTTCAAAACCTGATCAGTTAAAGCCAGCAGTGGGTGGTGGTGATGAATGTCCTGGCACATTTGAAACCCACACACTCGTTTTATACCAGCCTCCAAGAAGCCATTCAATGATAGCTGTTTTTGGTCTGAGCTGGAATGAAAGAAGTCCATCTCATTACAGAAGCAAGGTGTCAGATCTCCCTGCACCGGCCTTGAAAGAGTTACAAAAAAAGAGCTAGGGGAAATAAAGAAAGCCTCCCCAAAGAAGGGAGCGTGGCATTCACATGCCGCCCGTGCCTCCTGCATCACCACAATGCGCTGCGTGCGATTTCTCAGCAGCAAGGAAGCTGCCTTACCTGCCAAGACCCATGGTCCATAAGAACAGAAGAATATAAGTACCATCCTGGGTCCATCTAGCCCAGTAGTCTGTGTCCAACATTGGCAGAGGTGGATGCTTTAGTGGTAAAGCACTGAATATAGTCATCTATCCCCTATTCATGACCCTTCCTGACACCCACCATTATTGATATAGCGATGCCAGGAAACATCTCCAACTATTTGAATAGATTTATCCTTCATGCATTTGTCTAGTCCCTTGTTGAGCCTGGCTCTGCTCTTTGCTTCTACCTCCTCCCGTGGCAGAGCATCCCGCAAGGACTTTTCCTTGTTAGTTCACTGATGTCAGTAGTATTCTGGGACTTGGTGAAGAACAGTTCCCTTTATCCGTGCCGTTCATGATTGTTTAGCCCTCTAAAATATAGATTATATAGACCTCGCATGATTTTTATAGACTGAGACCTCTGGTTCTCCATCCTATCTCTGCCTGTGCTGAGCTTTCCATTGCGGGGTCTGCTCCTTTTTCCCTGTGTGGTGGCTGTTGGGTTAGGTCCCGCTTGCTTTGTAGCTCTTATTCCCGCTGAAGAGCTGTGCTTCTTGCCAGGTGGCAATGGGGAGCACTGCTGACTTTGCTAGTCCTGGGAGCTATTAACTTTGCCTGCTGTGAGGATAAAAAATTCAGCCCCCCCGCACAAGAGCAAGCCCCGTTGCCAGCGAGAGGCTGATGAGCCAGCTCCGCTGATTCATTTTCATGCTGAGTTCGGCAGGGCACCATCGCTCCCTTTTGAGCTCCTAAAACCTAAACCACACTGACCAGCACCGGTGCACAACCGGGCGATGTCTCTCGGAGCACGGCTCCTGGCGCACCTGAGCGAGCCGCATTTTGGATAGGCTCTGTGCCTGGATGTGCCGCCTTCTGTCTGCTGCCGATGCTTTTCCTAATTGATTGGTTTGGGAGTTATTTTTAATCTAATAATTGCATCAGGAGCACGGTTATGCACAGCCCAATCAGCGCCTTGAGACACAGACCTGTCTGAGCTGACGTGGGAGGCAAGCAGAGGCTCAAAAAGAAAGAGAAGCTTAGGCACTTTCCTACACAAAAACACCCAGTTCTTGCTGCCCCGGCAGACGTGCTTTTGTGGTCTGACGAGCACTTACAATGCTCACTTCTCATTGCAATAGCTAGCTTGGCAGCCAGCCTGTCCTACTCCCCACTTAGCTGCATCTGTTGGATGTGAGAGGTGGAAAAGCCTTGCAAACCTTCAACTTCTGGACTCGAGAGGTGCAAGTCGGGTTTTATTGAAGCCAGTAGTAAACATTTCACTGGTCTGAATGGAGTCCAGCTTGCTCACTTGAGCAAGGCAGGATGAGAGGGCCCGTGAGAAACAAAAATCCCAGCTGATTCCTTTCCCCCATGACAACAACTCGAAAATCAGTCAAGGCAAATAGCATCCTACCTGTATTTAATAAGTGAGGCAGCTTTCCTTGAGCCAGATGTTTGATTGGGCTACTATAAAGCCCCTCTGATCCCACCACCTGGCTTGGAGCTCCTCTGGACCCTAATCAGAGGCTTGTTTAATTATGAACCGTGCAGCTGCAGTGTAGGGAGATGGCATAGCAGAGCCACTTGCACTGCTTTGCTCGGGAGGCGACTTGCCATTGCTCCTGCAGCAGCTGGGTTGTGAGAGCATCTCCAGACCAGCCGCGCAGCATGGGAAGGAGAGCCCCACATCACTGAGGACACTAGCCTTGGGGAAAGCCCAGCCTGTTAGGCAGGATGTGGCGAGAAGGAGCCTTTCCCTGCTGCTGTCTTGTGGCCCGGTGCCAAAGCTCGCTTTGGGAATAAGAGGTTCAAAGGATGGAAATGCTACTGTCCCACTTAGATATAAGGCCAGGCACGCTGGTTGCCAGCCCTTCCGAAAAATAAGGCATAACCAACCAATAGGGCTCAATTAATGTACCTAAGAAAACAATGACTTCAGAGAAATGAGTCTGCTTGGTAAAAATACATATAGTGGAGTTAAGTGATGGGACAAATAACCAAAAACCACTGAAGTCACCCATAGGCCCTTGGGTCAGACTTGAAAATCATTTTTGAAGTAGGTCCCTGGAGGTGCTGGTGTTAGGACGCTGCTTTCCATGGACAGGGAGAAACCCGTAGTCTGCATCAGGAGAGAAGCTGAAGATGAGGCTGGGGGTAGGGAAGATGATAACCTCTGCGGGCATTTGGCCAGGCAGAAAGGACAGAAAAGCTGTAAGTACTGAGCGGGTATGCTGCCAGCTGCAGGGGGATTTGCTCACTCGAAGGTTAACGCATTAAGCAAAGACTTGCCTCATCGCAGAAGAATGGGCATGTCGCTGAGTTTTTACTTTGGGGCGAGTCACTGCGGCAAGAGGAATTCAAGAAAACAACAGGGACAGTGTCGAGTGAATCAGCCCGATGACCCGTCTCGGCTGGCAGGAGCACGCGGGACATTGCCGGCTTTGCTGCACCTTTCACCACGCGCAGCGGCGTGTACTGCAGCCGTGTGAAGCAATGACATGAAAGGGCGCGGAAAAAGGGGCCGATGGATTAATGCCGTTCCTACAGGCGGCAGCGACAGCGTGGGTCTTTCTGTTGTTCCTTGCCTCTCTAAACAGGCTGTCTGCAACGCATTGCACAGCCACCACCAGTGTCAGTGAAAACGCCTGGCGTGCAGACAGGAGCAGAATGTGACCCCTGCTGTGAATTAGCACTCGGCTCCCATGGCACGAGATGCGGACTAAGCAGATGGATGGACGGAAAGGGATCACTTATCTCTTGTTCTTTGGCGCTATTCCGAGTTCGTAGACTCACCGAGCCGCCACCCCGCCGGTAGGGTTGCGTTGCTCAATGCCAGCTGAGAATCTGGCCCATGTCTGCCCTGTGGAAAGGGGGGGAACCTGAAAAGGTCGTCGTTCTTTTGCAACGCACAGCAGTTTGGCATCTAAGATGAATTTTTCCTGCTGCAAGGTGATGCTCTTGGATGTGCATTTTAATTTCCGAACCGATTCAGTCAAGAAGCAAAAGAGTGTCTGTAGTGAATTATTCATGTCAAGCCAAGCCAAAAGCAGTTGCTCCAAAAGAGGATATTTGTTCAGACTCGCAGAGGGGAGGGAATCCTCTTTCGAAGGCCCTCATACTAAAGTGCTTGCACCTGAAATGCTGTGTTTTGCTCTGGTTGTTTGGGGGAAAGGGTTGGTTTTGTTGCGTTTTCTCGCACTCGTCAGGTCTCTAAAATGGCCTAGGAAGTGCAATGTAACCGAGCTGCCCTGGCCCAACAAACACTCAGGCCTGAAAAGATCACTGACCTTTCTTTTTTGCTCCCCCCGCGAATGCTGCGAATGTCCCCAAAACAGTCTGGCTTCTAAAATCAAGCAGAAAACCTTGAAAGAGGAGTGTGCTATAGAAAGATTGGGAAAGGCAGCGCCGGAGCGGTCTGTGAACATCAGGAAAGAGCAAACGGTGTCTGTGCCCCGTGCTGAAAGCTGAAATGTCGTAATCCAGAAGCCTCCTTTTGGGAAACAAAGTGATTGAAACGCATGCTTACGTTGCTTTCCTTAACGAACGTAATTTGGTCCTCCATGTTACCAGGATCCGTACCAATAGCAATGTGTGTGAAAGACCTCATGTTTCCTGAGCATTTCTCTCCAAACCTTTTAGGGTTTAAATCTAAGGTTTTCATGCTCCCCTTGGTAAACAACTTCTGTCTGCAGCATGTGGTCTGCGTGGATGCCCAGCTGAATCACCTGCTGGAAGCTTTCCCTAAGATTCATTCACAAAGTGTGAATTATTCTCTGTTTTGCTGACTTTTGCAGTGCATATTATTTTTTGTAATAAAAAATATAGGATTTTTCAAATTGCTTCAGACTAGAAGTGAAGGAGCTGTGACTTCTGCCTTCCCACGCAGCTCTGGTTATCAAATTAACCGTCATGCTTCTGCCCTGCACCTCTCGTTGGTCACCCTGTTGAATCCAGGGGTCTGGACCATCCTTTTGTTTGCATGTGTGAACAGAGCGGGTCCCAGATCTGTGACCGGGTACAATGGTGATGAAGGATTTTAACCAGCAGTGAGCTTCCCTCTTTTCTCTTCCATTCTCTATGCTTTCCTCTTTAAACGACTTTAATAAATCTTTATTAGTAGCAATAGTGAATAGGGAATGATATTTTTAAAAATATCGGCTGGACCACTCATTACTTATTATGGTCATTAGAAACTAGTAAAACCTGGCGTCTCTGAGATGGGCATTCAGTGAACAATCGCTCCTACAGTACAGGCACACCTGCAAATGCAAGGCATTGGGTTTCTGTGGTCTAGGAGGTTCCTTCCAGTCTTGCATGTCTATATAGCAGCAGACAGTTTTGTTAGATCCTAAAGGCTAAATACCAGCTTTCTTTCCAAAGAGTCTGCCCTGTGCATACGAGAGCAAGGAGGTTATGTTTTGCTGCTCCTGGGAAAGTTCCCCCCAATTTAGTTCATTGTATCAGCCCTTGAAAATCTGCGCTGTGCGTGGAGTCAGCAGCAAAAGACAACCTCCACCCCACCTTAAGTCCTGGCTCAACCTCAACCTGGCTCAAGACAATTGCAACCTGGCTCAAGTCCTGGCCTGTACGTGGAGGTGCTAGCGCTCAACAAAATATTTGTAGTCATTCTTGTAAATATGGACAAGACGATGAACTTTTTTCCTCCGGTCTCGTTCTCTGAAAACTGAACCATTGTTAGGAGAAACTTCCCCAAAGAAGCAGACTCATAGCCTGGGAGATGTCAAGGCGAAAGTTAGGTGATGTTAGAAACGGGGCCTGACCCTTCCTCTTGGAGGATGCATGAGGCTTGCGCTGGATGAGTTGGATGTGGTCTGTCCTGGGATGGCTTTAAGATGGAGCAATACTGCAGTGATGTATGCAGAGGGACAAAATAGGTGGCAGGCACATTTTTCAAGACTTAGAGAACAAGTATGTGGTAGCTGAAGTAGCCGAGGGAGCTGTATAATCTAGTCCCTAAATACTGGAGTTTGACTTGGAAAACGGTGAGTGAAATCCTTCCTCAATTGGAGAAATCCTTCCTTATATTTTGCCAGTGCAGTCAGTCGTTTCTCTCCTCCAATGCTGTTTTTGTCACGTGCAGGTGGTTCTTCACCCGACGCCCAACAGCCCCAAACAGTCCGAGTGGCACAAAATGACTGTTTCCAAAAACTGCCCGGACCAAGACCTAAAGATCAAGCTCGCAGTCCGAATGGACAAACCCCAGAACATGAAGCATTCTGGGTAAGTGCTCTGGTGCTGCACTCTCCTTGCTTCGGCTACACAAGAAAAATCATTTGTTGTATGAATTCAGAAATAAAGAGAAAGTCTTTTCTTTTCAGGTCCACAGAAGGTCACCAGAAGAAAAAATATAGAAATGAAATGAGTTTCCTCATTTTAATGAACTTTACATATTTTTAGCATCATCCCTTTAATGAGCTTGTATGCATCAGCCTAATGGTTTGGATTCTTAAGCAGTACTCCCGAGGAAATTAAAGCGGTTTTATTTTCCTGTGTCAGAAAATCACAAGTGAGCTGCCCAGCTCTTTTATGGCGGGGGGTATAATTTCCTAAATTATTCTTTCCTCTACTGAATGCTCAGAGCCAGGCAGGGGGAAAAAGTGTTTCTGCTTGAGCTATAGAAGAAAGATCATTGTTATTTGTGCAGAGCTTTGCAAATGTCGAATTAAATGAATTCACATACAGGTGGCACAAGAGGGTACAAGTAGGGGTAAGGGAATGGCATTAAAAAGTGAAAAGTGATACCTGAAGAAGAAGGAGAGTTTCCTGGCAAAGCTCTCCCCTAGACAGTGGGTGAGTCTCTTGGAGGAGCATTGAAATCCTCATCCCTTGAGATTTTGGGAGCTCTGATAGATGCAACAGAGACTAGAAAAGTGCAGGGTGGGGAAGGGGGTTGGTGAAGATCCTCCTCCATCCTTGTGAGCCCAGCTGGGATCGTTAGGAGCTGCACGCTCAGATCCAAGGGCAGACGAGAGCTCTGTAATTCCTGTGCTCATCTGTTAATTCTTCCTTGGCCAAAGTGGAGTCAATAGGGAGGCAGCGGTTGAGTCCAGCCCCGATCTGTAAGAGGGTTTCTCTCTTTGGTCACATCTGTTTCCTTCCAGCTTCTGCTGGCAGTAGAGTTGATGAGCTGAGATGTCTGTCCTGCTCACTTCAACGACCATTTGATTGATAAGATGCTGCTTAAAATTATGTACTTCAGACAGTTAGCTCATTATCACAGCTGCCTTCGGGGCCCAAACAGAAGCCCATTAAAGTGAATGAGCAATAATCCATTGACTTCAGTGGCCTTAGATGGGTCCCTAGGTTTGATTTGCAGAGAACTTGTGATAAAAGCATTACCCCTATCTCATACGCCCTGGGGAGCAAATTCTGCTCAGTTACATCCGTGGAGAAACTCCACTGGCCTCGCTGGAGTTGTTCTGGATGATGCAGATTATTCTGGATTATTATCGTGCAGGCATAACCGAGAGCAGGATCTGAGCACAGCCTCCGCTGTGAAGTGCTTCTCTTCTGCGGCACTCCTGTTCTGGCACGCGGCTTTGTTGTGCAATACATTTAGGCTGTCAGTCAAGGATTTGACTGTTACTTGTGCAAATATAGAACAACTAGAGACAGCATGTTGCAGCCCTCGTCAGGACTGAAATCTTCCGGCGTTTCACTCCTGACACTTGTTGAGAAAACAGCACTCCGTTTTGCGAAAATCAGCTCTATGTTGGGACTTGCAGTTTTTAAAAAACTGTTCAAACAGAAAGCCTCTATGCAGAAGGTCCCAGCTGGCTTTCAGGCTTACTGCGGGGCTAGCATTACCAGAAGTGAAATCTTAGCTGTACTGAAGTCAATGGCATAACTCCTTTCCGTTTTAGGATTTCAGAGCGTTATTTTTTTTTTCTGGTTTGCATCCTAATTTATGTTGAGATCGGAGAAGTGCCAGTAGGAGACCATACCATCTCATTTAGGTTGCCCATGGCAAGAGTGTACAGGAGCCATGCTGTCTTTGGACCTAAGGAGCCGTACCTGTGTCATGATATGACACCCAAAGACCTGCCCCTGACTACAGTCAGACCTAGACATGTGCAGATATGTGTTTTAACATAGAGATCCACCAGCATAATGAAAAGCTACAGTTTTTTATATTTATTGCTGCGGAAACAAGGTGAAGGTATAAAGGAGCATGAGAGAAATGTGATGCACTGCAGTCACCATAAATTAAATGGGTTTCTAGCACTGGGTGATGTCTCTGGTTCTATTATTGCTATTTTTGCAAGTGGCTGTATTGTGGATTTGCCGTGGCAGCTACCACATGTGTTTTCTTGGAGAAAACCATCATTGGAAAGGCTGAATTCCCTTCCTTAATTAAGAGCACCCAGTTCACCTGCATTGCATAGTCAGAGGATGTCCAGGAATTGGTCGTGTGCTCATGAACCGAGTTATTTGGTTGGGTTGGTCCCATTTTTCCAGGGGCTACCCCCGTTGGTTTTGGATGTGCTAAGTGATGTACTGGGCGTCAGCTCCCTCAGCAAAATGGTTTGATGGGGGCTAGAAGCAACACTAAGGGTTGGGGTTTTTTTCCCCCAGCCTTTCCCCTTTCAACGTATTCTTCTGACTGTGCAATCGCCACTCAGCAAAATGAAAGGACTGCTAAATTCAGCAGCTCCAAAACGGCCTTGACTTCATACCCAGGCTGATCTCTTTGCAGGTTTTGGCTCTCATTGTAGATCCTATAATTTATGCTTATTGTGCCCTTGCCATTCATTTTTGTCTTAAAAAGGAGGAGGAGGAGAGGAAATAATGCTGAAAAACATTAAGACTAAAATAGATTTTTATGTTTCTGTCTCTGCAGAGTATTTTGACAGCAGAAATCGCAAACTGCTGCACTGTTTAAGAGACTCGTAGCTGTTCCTGATTTTGTTTTGACTTTAGAGTTTAGCTATGGAGAAACAACGCTGAAGCGCAATAGGACCATCCGTTGTCACTCCTGAACTCAGTCCAGCTGTTCTGTATTTTTTTTCCTAGATACTTGTGGGCCATTGGTAAAAATGTCTGGAAGAGATGGAAGAAAAGGTTCTTTGTGCTGGTCCAGGTAACCCATTAAACTAAAATTCAACCTTCTCAAATTCTCAGTGTTAATCCCTCGGGTTCCTTAAAACTGTTTTAACCATTTTCATGCTATAAAACATGTTTAAATCTGATTTACGAACCACTGTAGTTAGTTCTCAACTCTGACGTACTATGGGAGGCTTCTTAAGAAAAGTATTGCCTGCAAGATGGTGCAGATTTCAACCTCCATCTCATAGCATCCCTGCAGTAAGTGTGACGTGAAATGAAGGCAAGCCAACAAGGCAGGATGAATGAGGGAAGGGGGAATAAGCTCAGCCTAGGAGGATCTGTGATTCTTGGGTGTGGGTGAAATTCGGTTTCTTCTCGAGTCGGTGAAGCTGTATGATCCCCCTTGGGAGCGAGACTTGGTACCATCTATTAGGCATCTAAGCGGTAGTTAGGTGACCACGTATCTACGTTTGATCCTATTCCACCCTGCTCGAGCCCCTGGAAAACCCTTAATGCAAAAGGTGGGTGAAGACCTTCTCCTCCTTGCTGCTTGTGACTCAGTCTGAAGGACAAGATGAAGGTGCCTTAAAAAAACTAGTTAAGTTTTCCAGGGACCTTTCCAGGTCATGTTTAGAGGCTCAGGCATCCACAACATGGGCCAGGCTGCACCCTGGATGTTCATCTTCTCTCCCTAGATTTAAGGCTTCACATGGACAAGTACTCTCATTATCCGCAGCCCCTCACCTGGCCGTTCTGCACATTGCTGTGAATTTTCCACTCTTCCAGTTTTGGGGACATCTGTAAATTGGTTGAGCGATGGAAAGAAATTTCTAAAAAAAACAAAAACAAAGAGTCAGACAGGAAGTAGGTACCTGTCTTGCAGAAGGACTTGTTGGAGATGGTGTAATTCAGTGGATCCAAAAGATCTCTTGTGCCCTCTGCACAGTCTGGAGCTGTGCTGGCATTGGTAGGAAGGGAGCTGGCAGGGTCCATCCCATCCTTGGCTGCTGTAGGATGATGCACATTTTTAATGAATCAGAAGTGTACCCGGGGGTGCTCGTGCCTCTGTGCTTTCAGGTACAGGTTAGAGCCATCCTGAAGTGCCCCAGCAAGGTGGACCAAGGCCACCTTGTCCCCCTGCCCATGGTCCCAGGCTCGTAGCAGTTGACTTTCTTTCCATCTGCCTGCTTATTCTTAGCCACGTTGAGGCCGTAGGTTGCTGGGTTTATTAAGGGCAACTAGATTATAGGATAAGGACCTCTCTTAGCCTTCGATCCTGTAATTGGATTATCCTGGCTCCTATAGGAACCAAACCAGACGCCTGAATTGTGATATTTTTAAATGTATGCAAATGTGAATCAGTGGGTCTCCCTTCCACTCTTGTGTCCTTCCCTCTTGCTTCTCCCCTGGCCTCTTCTCCCCCGACACTTCCATGTGGCAACGTCACCTTCAGACGCGTGCAGACATCCCGAGGAGTAGGACAGGGCACAAGTATCCGGGGAGGCCTGGCAGGAGACTGGTTCCTGTATTAAGAGCGCGGGTGCAAGTTCGCTCACTGCTGGAGCACAAAATCAGTTCATCCGTAACGTGGGTAGAAAAGTCGTTTCCGTGCTCACCTGCAGGGAGACAGGCCATCCCGGTGCCTCGAGAGAGGATGGGTTTCTATGTCGGGGAGGACCGGTCTGTGATTTGGGCAGTCGCAAGCACACCTCTGCACACCGAGGAGCTGAACGAAGTCACCGAGCATCTGCCCTCATGCCCCTAAGTAGGAGAGGACAGGATCCAATCCAGCAAATGTAATTTCCTTTTGTAAGCAGAGCTGCACCCCTCTCTGAGCACTGCCCACCCTGCTTGTAGCATGTGCCACCCTTTGAGATGAGCAGCAGCAGAACAGCATACTGATTAGATGTAAATGATATGGCAGAGACTCACTACTTGCCTAATTTTAAATTCTGAGATATGCAGTGTGAAAGCGATGGCAGAATATGGCCCTGAGGTTGGATGGAAATGGGTCCGCAGCATTGCAAGTGAGGGAAATGCTTGGGAAAGGCAATCCTACTGCCTGTGGCAATGGTAAGCCATGAAAGCTTTTAGAGTAAAGGTTTGGTTTTTTTCCTATGACTGGCTGAAAAAGGTAATGCACATTCATCCCGGCGTACACGTCCACAACTGACATGTGCCCGAGCTCACTACATCGACTGAATATGCTCTCCCCAGAGATGCTAGCCAGTTCTGGGTCTTGGGATACGTAGTTGGGATTTTTATATAGCATATGGTGCCCGCAGTAATTCACTGCTAGACTTAATGTACCCTATAGGAATTGTTGTTTTGTTGGCTACAGTGGAACAAATCACCCCGTATTGTAATCAGTCTTAGGAGCCAGAGGAATAATTACTTCGAGATTTCAGACTGCATCTATTCTTCTTCTGTCATCTTCGCCAGAACCCCTTTTCCACTCTCTGGCAGCATATGGGAAGTAACACTTTTTTGTACCTGGATGACATGTCTGCTGTATGGCTTGAAGCAATTTTTCAACTGATTGTGTCTGATGGTGTTTGGAACCAGATCAACTTGCTGCAGATTAGAAACAGTTGTAGTGTCTATGCCTGGATCTATAGTTCTGGTGACAGACTCCCTAAACTCAGTATAATTTAGACCAGCAGTGACAGTTCCTGCTTTTAGCAAAACTCAGTTGATTCTGGGGAAGATCAAATGAAATCTGTGTTTAACAACTCCCAGTAATCACCAGTATAATGCAGGGAAATAGGAATTGTGTAGGCAAACATCCTGGTTCATCACAACCAGCCTCTGGACCACAACTGGGATCAAAGTATCCATCATAACTGGGACCAAAGTATCCAGCCCTTGCTTGCGTGGTCCAAATCTGTCCGTGGGAAATTCCCGTTTAAAAGTCAGTGCACGTGTGCACAGGAAATAGGTTTGCTACCTAGAAGGGTTAAGTCGATGCATGGAGAGCTGGCAGTCTGTGTGCACGTAGGACGGTGCACCTGCCCTGCTCAGGTGTCACATAGGCAGCCCCGTGCTCAGACACACCTGACGGAGGAGGGTGCAGCTGCGTTATTGCTCTGAGCTGATCAGAGCACAAAGCCTTGCCCTAAAGCTTGAGGCTGAGCATGGGGGTACCTTGCACCCTGCAGATGTAACCTCAGGAGCTTGCAAAGCAAATTTGCCTCTGAAACCAGGGAGCTAAAGTCTCCCGTGGAAATAAAAACCTGCCCGGCAGCTGCCCGCTCCTGGGGCAAATTATTTGTTGTTGATTGAATCAAGGTCCATTTAGGAATTGATCCCAAATGTAGCATTGCCCTGTCAGCAGTGAGGAGCAGCGGTGAAGTGGAGTAAGTTGTTTCATGCTGGAAGGGTGAGGAAGAGAGTGGAGTCCTAGGGGAGATTGTCTTGGGCAAAACTGCTGTATTGGATAAAGAGCAATAAGCATCCCCATGTATTAATCATTAGGAATATGCTCCCTGTGAGGGAATGGGGGAGGAAAACCATGAATAAGTAAAATCTAATTTTCTAACCCAAAAGAAGTGACCCTTGGCATTTTTGTGTTGTCTGTCTTCTCCCTCGGCTCATCTTTTTCTCCTCTCTTGCGTGGTGTTCTTCTTTTTGGATTTCCTGCTTTTTGCATCCTGTCCTTCTGTAAAGACAGTTAGCAAAGGCAGTCCTGCTCTGGTTTGCCCTCCTCCGTTGTCTCTTGTTCAGTCTAGTTCAAGTCTCTCGTTCTGTTCCTTTCCTCTCCCGTCTGCCCATGGCAGCCTGGGTCGAACCCCGAGCTTTGCTGTGAATGGAGCCAAGGTTTCACCCTCCATCTTCCTGACTTTCCCTGTTCATGCTGCATATCTCCTCCCCCTTTGCTAGCCACTCTTTCCCCTTTTTCTCCTTTTGCAGACTCTCAACCCACTGCAAAGTTCAGTTGTTCTGGAGATCGGGGTGAGAGAAATCGCCATCTCCATTGGCGCAGCATTGTCTTCTGGAGAAAAAGCCTGACTCCACGGCCAGCATCTCTCTTCCCACAGCTGCAGTCCGAGACAAACTTGCTGTCACCTCTTAAGCTCTGGGACTGCAAAATAATGCACATGAGACTCCCAATAGTCTCTTATTTTTCGAGACTGTAGATGTCCCTTCGGGCCTAGGGATGACGTCCCTCGTGGAATAGAAAGGTCCGCAGGGAGTGCGGTCAGCTTCTTCCTGGATCAAGGGGTCAGTGCTTTGGGGAAGCCCCTGCACACAGTAGACAGCTCCTTTGGCATCTTAACCCTGAACTGCATTAACTCTGGCCATTTCTGTGCGACCGTGCTGTGGCTACACACTCAGTGCTTTTTCTGAACAGCATCGGTAGCGGTGCATTGTCTCATCTCTTACTACTCCAGCCTGGACATGCCTTCTGCCGTTGCCCCTGGTCTGAGTGGGACTTGGGTATCCTCTCTGAGTGCAAACCCACAAATCCCCTAGTTATATTCCTTGAAAGATGTTCTCCCATAGAAGTCGAGAGGATTTTTGCAGGTCACTCCCTTAAGTGCTCATGGAAGAGAGCAAATCCACTGTGCACCTTTGAGGCTTGTTGTGGGCATGGCCCTCTTCCTGGGATCTCTTGAGTGTATATTAACAACCTTTACAGACGCAGGGCAATGGCCACCACGGTCCCCCTGCTTTCCCTGTGGCAGGTTCGGGTGTGAAGTCTTGTGTCGTATCAGGGGTATCTGTGTGGTTTTGCTAAGAGCCTGCACAATGGATTGGGAAAGGATGGTTTGGATAGGGATGATCGTGCCTCGAGGCTAGCTCACCACTGGAGGTCCCTGCCAGCCCTACTTCTTTACGTTTCTATGACTTTGAACCTGGTTGCTTCCATCAGGTTGAACCTGGTTTCCATTTACATAACTTGCCTCTCTGCAACCATGCAGCAGAGAAAACTAAACCAACATCACGGAGGTTTAAAGCAATGGAAAAATGGCTGCAGGCCCAGCGGGTAGTTTTTCAGCAGTCCCATGAAAATGCATTTTCTTGCAATACGGTAACTTCTGCTCCATTCATTGTTTCCTGCCCAGTTTTCTTCTTAACACTTGCTGAAGCTCGTCTTGCCTTTAAAACCCCTCCCTGACTCCCTTCATCAAGTCTCTGGCCTCATCTCTTTCCACAGGAGGGTCTCTCCCATTCCCTGTGTTCACATTCATGTCATCCCACCTACCTGAGCAGCCCACACCAAGAAATCTCCATCAGGCCCTTTAAAACCCTCCTCTTCCATGGTGCTTTCCAGTGGCTGGCTTGCTTTACGTTGCACTGTACCTGCTCGCATCTTAGGACAGGGCGTTTTCCAAGAGAGGTGTTTCTTAGTTCTTGAAAGCATTCGTCTGCTGCACAACCGATGCTTGCTTAGGGCACCGTATCCACCCTGTCGTGAAGATGGCCTGAGAGCGATGGCTTTTGGACCCTTCTCTTTTCATTCAACTAATTTTCCTTTTCTGACTTCTGATATGTGACCCCTCTGAAGCATATTATTACTACGACACCTGCTTTAAATCCTTCATCCCCGCAAAAACCTCAAGCTTTAGCGTTGTCAACAAGCAAATGGGAGATGAGTGAAAACCCATGGACTAAGAGTTTGGTTTTAATTAACAAAAATATCTGTTTCAAATACAGCCGTGTAACAGGAAAGGTATTGCCTTGGTTTTAATCGCCTGAGAAGCGAGAAGTTATTTCAGCTCCACGGTAATAACAAGCCTCAGTTTTACCAATCTAGGGGGTGCAATGAAAGTGTAATTAACTGCATATGTCTTAATATTTCATGAAGTCCATCTTGGGTAAGTAGATGGTTTGAAACCACAGACCAAATTCTTCCCAGGATATTTCCATGGAGTCAGAGTAGTGGTATTATTCCAAATGAATGCATTTTGTTATTTTTTTTAAATTGCGCCATGTTGACTTTAGCACATATATGTGTTCATGTGAATGTTGAATTGGCTGGTTCCTTGTTGGCAATGGGGAATGTTTTCTGTGTCTAAGAAATCTGAGACGAAAAACATGTAGACTAAAAAGAGCCTGAATTCAGAACTCACTTTGTGTGTCCAAGAAGATGGTTTAAACTACAGGATAAGTGTGAACTATTGGTATAACAGTTGGAAGGGGGGGGAAAGAAACAACAAAAGTCCTATCATTTGAGGTCAATGCTGCATTCATATTGCCTCCCTCCAAGACTTAAATTTATCCAGTCTCCCCAATTTTTTAAATAACTACTTGAAAGATTACTATCCTGATTATTTGGGTGAAGTCATTGGGAGCTACCGATCGGTAATACATTCTGCAATAGGACCAGGAGGTGGCAGCAAGATCCTACATTAAAGTGCAATTGAATGAATTGCAAATACACGAGTTGTCTAAAAAGTGTGTTTCTGGGCTCCGGGCTTATTTTTAGGTCTATTACAGTTAGCCATTTTAATTTATGTGTTGCTAATAAAGTGGAGTGCCTAATTTCATTCCAAGTCCATGCCACATAATATGCATGTATGTCACTCGCACATTTTCGCTGTTGATCTGTTACTTGTTGATCGCTCTTCTTCCTAGCAATAGCTGGCAAGATGCTTAACATATCCATTTTAATTTTCCTCCCACAAATGGGTGGCCTTTATGTTTGTTGTGAGTTGTTCATCAGAATAATGTGCAGCAAAGAAAAAGGCTTAGAAGCACGTGGTAATAGTCATTAGAGACCGAGAGAGGGCAGCCGTGTACCAAGCAGCGATCGAAATAGCCTTCTTGCCGGTAAAATCGATGTCTTCTGCTCTAAATAAGTAACATTTTATTAGCAATACATGCCGCAGAAATTTGTGCTGCACGTATATTGATAATGGAGCAATTTATCTGAAGTTTGGAGGCAAAATCTCTTAGCTCTTTGGCTGCCAGAGAGAGCAAACGGTTGCATGCAGCCTGCCTCTCGAGATGTTTCCTCGCTTCCAAAAAATGCCGAACATGATCCATTGATACGCGAGTTCGAAAGAACCGTCTGAAGTCCAGGCTTCCTCCAGAGGTCAAGAAAATGTCTAAACTAATAAAATTGTGTAAGGGATCCAGGATGTGACACAACCTTAACAAAGTCATTTGAAATCATTTGACAGTAAATTTCCCTGTAAGTTCCTAGCCTAAAGCATGGAGAATCCTTTGCTTCCTCACAGTCTTCTTCCAGACAATCCAGATTCGAAAATGCTAAGTATAAGCTGGGCCTTGATGCGGCCTGATGGCCTCCTAAAGGCGATTTGAGAGCCTGACAGAGACCCCCGCGGCAGCGAAGGCTCCCATCAAGAACTTGACATTGAATGTATCGTGTCATACAGATGGTAACTCAGAGGAGTGAGAGCTGCCATTTACAGCACCGATGACAACAGCAGCAGAGATCAGTGGGATTTTAAGATTGCATTAATTTGACTGGCACCTAGCAATTTAGTTCACATTGTTTGTGACAAGGTGTCACTCTGGCATTTGTCTGAGAATGAATGATAGAGTTTCCAAAGTGTGCAGCGTCCCCTTTTTGGGGGGAGGTCGGGGGGGGGACCCACCGTACATATCAGCACAGAGGCTTTGAAGGCCGCTGGAAAAAAATGTGCGAGAAAAGGTTCTGCTGAACATGCTCAAGTCCATAGTCTGTCTCATGCTGGCAATGACAGTGAGAAAATACCATCCCCCCGTCTTTGTCACTGATGGATGGCATGCCCTGTCCAAGCCTCCCGTCCGTAAGCATCGTTTGTAAGCGTTTGCACTCTGAACTGCCTTGCTGTGGGAGCCCGGTGCCATCCTAGCTTTGTGGTTTTCCTCAGGTGAGTCAATATACATTTGCTATGTGCAGCTACCGGGAGAAAAAGGCTGAACCTCAAGAACTGCTGCAGCTTGACGGATACACGGTGGACTACACTGACCCCCAGCCAGGTACGAGGCACGCCAGCCAGGAGCTTGGCACCTTTGTGGGGTTCGGTTGGGGTCCAAACCTGGAAGCGCCTTGTCTATCTTTGCAGCTGAATGGGGACCAAGTTACTGATGTGTTTGCATTGATTCTGTCCGTGCAAAACTTGCAAGCCACATGGCCCAGAAATAGATTTGGGGGAAATGGGCTGAACGATGAAATAATTACAAAAAAATAATGGCACTTAGGTTGGCTTTTACCCATGAGCCCGAGTGAGGCAGCACCCGGCTTCCACGAAAAGTCAAGAGGAACCGTGCACCTCTTGAGCCAAAATCCTGACCCAAGTTTTCATTTCATTTCACCATTCCCCCCTCCTATGCTCCCTTCTTGCTATAACTAAGCAATACCTATATGACCTTCGTGTCATTTTTCCCTGGACAGCCCTGCCCAAATTAAAGTCCCAGTGAATGGCACAGAAAGCAAGCCAGAGCACCCTTCCTTGCATTCGCTGGTGGGCGCAGGAGTCCAGATGCGGATCACCTTCCCTGTGTGCAATTGCACCTTGCTGCTTTGATTTCATTGGGGCTATTCTGAGTGCCAGGATCAGGCCCTCTGGGGCGAGTTGCAGTATTGCAACCCCCCAAAGCAGAGCTGGGATGTACTGGTGTGACTGGTCTGCTCAGCTTTTGAAGGAGGGCCATGGCAGACTAACGGCAAAATCCCAGCCCTGTGAATTCAGTGGTAGAAGTCCTCGGGACTTCACGGGACCAGGATTTCACCCTGAGAGATGATTGTGCACGTAGGAATATAGGTAGGGGCAATTCCCTTCCTGACCGGGCAGCTAAGAGCCTGTTTTCTGCTGCTCTAGATATACCGTGATGTGGCGGAGATGAGAATTGGGCCCTGAATCAGGGGCAAAGACAGCAACACGCGCTCACTCGTGGGAAAAGAGAGATGAGGAAGGCCCTGCTGAGTCTCACCCTGGGGAGTCCTTGGCATTTTCGGGAGAGCAATATTAGCGACAGAACAATTAACGAGAGTTGTGCTGGAGAAGGGACTGCACCATTTGGCCCGAACAGTTTGCTTTCTCTGTGAGGGTTGGGGTGAAAATAAGGGGCTTGACTGGTACATCAAGCTGACACCCAGCTTCTTTAAACTGTGGGGCCAAAATAATAACCTAACACACCATTAATGAGTGATGATTGAGTCGTATGAATTGTTCCCTCAAGCCTTTGACCCCCCTCCCCCCACGGTTGCACCAGCTCATCCTGCATTGGCATAGCTGAGAGCCAAATTCGTGCCTTAGCAATGCCCAATGGTAACCACAGCCTGTTGTGTTACCTATGGATATGGTGGATATGTCCATAGGCAACACGTCCAGGACTGGACATCTGGAAGATGGCCTTTAGCTCAGCTGGCTGGGCACGGGACTCGCTGTGCACCCTTGTGATGCAAGGGTCACACTAGATGCTCCTTTCCTATGAAGGCATACCCCCTTTTTTTTTTTTAAAGTGTCTTCTCTTTCCTGCCAGGCTTGGAGGGTGGCCGAGCATTTTTCAATGCCGTGAAGGAAGGCGACACGGTGATCTTTGCCAGCGACGATGAGCAGGACCGCATCCTCTGGGTGCAGGCCATGTACCGGGCCACCGGCCAGTCCCACAAACCGGTGCCACCCACCCAGGTCCAGAAACTTAATGCCAAGGGAGGAAACGTGCCCCAGCTGGACGCGCCGATCTCGCAATTCTGTAAGTAGACCCGTTCTCCTACCAGCAGCCGTCTCTGACGGAAAGATTTTCTCCACTGATGTGAATAGATACTCAGAAACAAAAGTTTAACTTTTTTACAAATACTCCATTCTTTTCATCCTTGCTAAGCTGCTTTTACATCAGTGGATTCAGCCTGTGTTTTATACACAGTTGAACCCCAGAGGCGAATTTCGTGGGGAACTTGCTGGTATTTAATAAGATGCAATACTTGATGGAAGAGAGAGATTCTGGGTGGTAAATTTTCAACAGGGCAAAGGCTCGGCCTTGCAGGAGCTTGCGGTTCAAGTGCTGGGATTTACCTATGCAATTCAGCTGCGTATTTAAAGAGGCGGGTAGAAATGTCTAAAATACAAAACACGACCACTAAAGGTGGTCAGTCCCCTGAAGAAAATCTAAATGGCAGGAAAGCACATGGTCATTTTAACAGGTTGCCTTATAGACCAGTTAGATGTGAATTTTCAGCAGTTCATCTTTTAATTCTCGATTGCTTTGCATATGCTGTGCATCTGTATGGAGTGAGCTGCATTTTATCTTTAGCCCGAGTCCTGTCACCTGGTAAGTCATGGCTTCAATTTTAAAAAAGACAAGCAACAAAAAAGCCCATCATTTAAACATAAGAAGCCAACACAGGCAGGAAAATGAGGGAAGGGCCACCCCGTCTTCTCTAGGGTATCGTAATGCCACGTATTTCTTTGTTCTAGAGCTTGTCTATCCCTAACTTTGACTAGGGTCAGTCACATACAGCAAGAAGAGAATAAAGCCTTTAAGTAAAATAAGAAAAAGAAAATAAATGTATTTAGGAAATTCCTCAAACGAAATCAACTTGAAATTGGAGAGGAGGAACTAAAATACTAGCTGTGGGATTGCAGTCGGTTCTGAATGTTTAGGGATCGGTCAGCAACTTGGAAGAAAATTTGCCCTGTGATGAACAGTGTCCTTCACCTGCTTGGGAATAGGTTCAGCATTTTTTACGTCTCCTCTACTGTATGCAAGCTAAATCCCTATTGTCTAATAGGTGTTGGCCTGAGGGTTAAGTGACTGGGGCCTAATGAGAGAGGCAGGACCTGGCCAAATAAAGAATATTACTGAGCGCAGGATTTCACAGGGCACGGTTTCTATGTCAATGAGCCTGGGTCGTGCTGACCAAGGCTCGGTGGTCTCTCCGCACTATTGGTGTGCATTGTAGTGCAAGAACATTGTGCTTCGGGGGCATTTTTTTCAAGCTGGATGCAATCAGGACCTGCTTGCTGCAGCTTCTTGATGTAGGGCTCGGTGCTGGCGTGGTGTACTTCAGAGCAGCCTCTGAGCTGCTGGAAATGAGGGTAGCGGGCAGCATCCCTTGAGCAGCTCTCTGCCAGCAAGCATCGGCACCCTGGGTTCACCCCGTCCCACCCCAGCATCCCCCTGAGTCAGGGGATGATAGCTGAATGCCGGTTGAGGAGTCCTGCAGGCCACGAGTTCCCTCCGCTGGGTACCTCCAGGTGTTTTTAGTCTAAAACTCGCCTGTCCTTTAAAGGTTGTGTATGTGGCATCATCATCAAGGGCAGATACAACAGTGTGAGCCAACAGCAGCCTAGGGATGCCATGCTGGAAGGGCATCGTCACTCGTGACTCTGCTGCTTGGCAGTGTGGTCCCAGGACCAGGGGTGGGGTAAGTAACACCGCGCTCACTGCAAAGCAAGGAGAGAGGGACGGCGGGTTGCCCTCGCCCTACGAATGAGCAGCCGGGGACACAAGCACGCTCCCGCTGAGGCTTGTGCTAGTCACCTCCGTGCAGATCCTTGCTCTGGCATTTTCCTTCTTGTTCTCGAACGAGCTTCAGCTCCCTGTGCCACGATGCAAGTACAGTCGAGAGCCACCCCCGGAGGGGCCTCTACTCTGATCAGGATCTTCTCCCATCCTCTTCAGCACCAGCCCAAGGCCTTTCTCCTCTGCCTTGGCCCCTTAACAAGGGAACCAGTGGTCCCCCTTCCTGCTGCTAGGGCTAGGAGCCCCTTGGAAGGGAGGGCTGCAAGGGATACAGAAGACCTGTGTTGCCCTCCTGCATCATTCGTGGGTTTGGGGATGTCATGCATCGTGGCGTTTCCTCTGCCCTGCCCCTTCACGTCAACTCATGGTTTTGGATATCTTTGAAGGAACCCCCTTACTCAGATCTAGGAGGAAAGGGGAAGCATGCTGTAGCTCAGATTCTTGCATTTCAGCTGCTCTGTTTGTGCCAGCAGCAAGGAGCTAGCGCTCGTGCCTAGCGCTCTTTCTCATGTCTGCAGAATAGCACACGCTCCTTGGACGTTCCAAAGGGTGTTGGGCGATCAAACATACACAGCCTAAATAACTAAACACGTGATGATTCCTCCCAGGTGCTTGGGTTATAGATACAAATCTGCATTGCATCTTTTACATTCAAATATATCAAGTATTGCATTTTAAAAGGGATTTGGGTTTGTTGATTGTATTTTTTTTTTTGGTTGTTCTTTTGTGTTGCCTGCAAAAAGGTAAGGAAAACTGTTAAGCAGTCTTGTGCATTTAACTATATATCCTGCACAGCTTTTTTTTTTCTTTAATGTTTTTTTTTTCTTTTTTCTTTATTTACTTTGCTAAACAAAGGAATTGCAAGAGCCTAAACGTTACCGCAGTTTAACTAGTCATTATTTTGTTACTACTTTCATGGACAGAGTAAGCTGCTTAAAGATGGTAGAAGTGTTTTGTGTTACAAACACGTGTGCACACACACACACACACACACACACACACAAAGAGCCATCACTCCGGTCTTGTGATATAGCTGTCTGCTAAACAGAAACTTGAGAACAACACGTTTTACAGTTGGGGAAACTTGGTAGTAATACTGAATTCATTTGTTTGCCACCTAATTTGATTTAGCAAATATAAACTTTATGCAGTACCCGACTTCGCATCTTCTAGCTGGTTAGCAACACTTGGCTTGGAAACAGGCAGCTCTAAACAAGGGTGGAGTGTATTTACATGCAATTTAAATACTGGAAAAAAAAATAGATCCTGCTATTCATTAATTTGTGTATGACTGTACAATCCCTTTTATGTGGGTGAAACAACACCTGTTAGATTGAAAACTTCTGCTTATTTGTTGTTTTGCTACAATTTAAAAGGAAAAAAATATCTATTAACACCAAGCGATACTTTTTTCTCAAATATTTGCCTTATAAAAGCAAAACCCAAAGCCGTTCTTGTTTACTGTTGAAATGATGCACAGTGCTGGAGTTAATAATGCTGCCAAGATATATTACACCCTTTGGCAATATATTAAGCTTCATAAAAGTGGCCACTTGTCTGAGAGTACCAATCTTTGTCCGTTCTGTGTTAGTGGTACATTAAACAAAAAAAACCAAACATGCTCAGCTTTCATTTTTTTTTAAACCTTTTTTTTTTTTTTAAACATTAAAGATTGGTCAGTAATTGTTTTACATATCACTTGTTATTATATTTCATTTTTAATGTCTGTTTATATTTAATAACTGTTAACCACATCATATGCAAAGAGTTGGCTGTTTTTGAGAACTGTAATTATTTGTTCCACCATAAGAAATGGCGAGGTTTATTGAGCTTCATAAGAAATGATCAGCCGTAAGTGTTGTTTTCGGTTCTGTTTTGTTTTATTTTAAGTTTCTTTTTCATTCTTTGCTTGAACCCAAGTATTGTAGCTGCTAGGTTAGGGTTCCTGTCTGCTTTCCTGAGCCTTGTTGCTAGTCTTTATGTTATTCTGGTTTGTTCCTTCTTACCCTGCTAACTTCTAGCTGGACTCAAGGGTAAGTGCTTCCCTGTAGCTAGCACAGCTCAGATAATCAGACTAGATTATCTGACATATGCAATGTGCTTTTTTTTTTTTTCTCTTAAATCTTTCTCATGTTTAGATTTTTGTAGTAAAAACTTTCCATGTTATTTTCCTGAATTTAGATTTGAAATGTAAGTTTCCATACTGAAATTAGGATGCATGTGATGTTTGCATAATTGCCTTCTCTCCCTGGCTTTCACATTGGCATCAAGTGATCCTCTTAGTAAAGCCAATCATTAACATTCCTATTTTTTTCATTCCAAGATGTAAATATGAATTAGCATCACAATAAAACTGTAAATAATACCTTTTTTTTTGTTTTTTTTGTTTCATGGAATTTACATCTAGTTGACTGCTTAATGCCTGAAAACAGATCATTTTGCACTCTGACAATATGGAGGGGGGTGGGGGGTTTGCTCCAATGATTAGCATGGTGCTGTGCATCGGCAGTGTGGGTTTAACCCTGGAGACCTCAAAGAATAGAAAGGTAGGGTAGGAAACCTGGAGAGATCTAACTGAGAAAGACAAGCTACAGGACTTGTACGCAGCACAAAAATTAGAAAGTAAAAAAAAAGACTACCACATGCAAGCGTGAGATCTCTAGATCTGACAGTTTCCTATCATGCAAACCCAGTAAGGGATTCTATCAAAAACTGTAGCTGTTTTATAATATGTATATGCATATGCATATGTATCTGTATATCATTTCTACCAGGCAGTCAAGGCTGTCCACTATGAGTTAAAATAATTCAGTCCCAGTAGGGTTTCTTCCTATTCCCAAAAGCTAATGCAAACCAATGCTTAGCATGTGGTCTCAAATGTCCTCCTTTATAACCAAGAAATGTATTTTAAATATACTAAATTAAGCCAATGATTATAGGAACTTTCCAGGCTCCATTGGTACTTTTCTCATAAAGCTACCTATTTAAACAAACAAACAACACACAAAAAGAAACTAAAAAGATGCAGTCGTACCCTTAATGCACAAAAACACTTTTTCCTCAGATATTTGTTCAGTTTCAGATAAAATAGACACTGTGCTAATTCTTCATTCGTGTTTAAAAAGCTGTTCCTCAAACACATGGTGAGTGCATACTTTACTTAAGAGGGGAGTAGAAGCTGTTGGTCATGAGAGCTGGCAAATATGTATTTGGAGTATTCTGAATGCAATTATGAGAAGGAGCAGGTGGCATCATCCCTCCTGACCATGAAACAATACTCCTTTCTTTTTCATTCCTTTTCTTCTTTTATTTCTTTGCATAAGTGTACCCCCGGGTAGCCGGCAGAATTTCTTCACCCCCTCTTAGCAGAGAGATTCCTTTCTTTTTTTTTTTTTTTTTCCTTTTCTGTTTTTTGTTTTTCAAGTTTTTGGATGTCTGACGAGGCTTCTGATCAGACTTGCCACAAATTGTGAACTTGGTGGAAATTCAGGGTTTTCCCCCCTTTTTAGAGAAAGAAAGAATGAATGAATTCAGGTCTGACAGCGTTACATGTATTTGCACTAGAATGCATTGCTATCCTATTAGATAATTTTCATAGTTGTGTGCTTTAATTGCTTTATTTATATTTACATATCTCTCTCTCTCTTTGCACATATATATCATGAGAACACTGCTCTGTCTTCTGTATTGTCAACTTGCAGATGCTCCATTCCAGGAATGCAATGTTAAAATATGAAATCAATTCTCACATAACTTGCATGAATTTAAAACACACTGTAAATCACTTTTTTTGTGCTTTAAAAAGCATTTAACAGTGGCTTTTTAAATTCAGATTTGTACATGTCCCCAATCAATTCAGAGCATTTCAAAAACTATTAAAATGACATGCCATAAAACTATGCTTATCCGATAAACAGTCATTCGCTAAAATCTACTTTTAAGTTACTGTATCAGCCACCTGGTTTGATCACAGGTTATAAAATATTATTCACTAACTCCTGACATGGAACAACTTAGATTCATTTCAAGGCATAGTGTATTTAGTGATTTACAGTAAAATGCATTTTTGATTCTTCGAACCTTAAAAATGAAGTCGAAAAATGTATGCGTATGCAGTAGGGGGGAAATAAAATAAAGAGCTAAAAAAGCATGTTAGAATATCCTCATTAGTGACATTCACTGAAATAAGACGAAAAGCCTTCTTCTGTAGCGTTTGGCATGTGGGCAGCTACACTCAGGCTCTTGAGTAGGCATTTGAGTAGTGGGTTAGGTGAGTAAAAAAAGCTACTTGTTTCTACAGAGGGCTATAACCATGAAAAATAGGAGATATCGATTGCATTGACTTTAGCTCTGGCAAACGTTACGGTATATCTTACACTGAAAGGAAGAGACTTGGTAACAGTCACACAATTAGCATTGCCAGCTATTCAGAAATAAGCAACAAGATGGTATTTTAAGTCCTATTCTTTTTTTTTTTTTTTTTTTTTTTTTTTTTTTTCTAGCTAGGACATTAGCCATATGTAATAGTGTTTCCAGTTGTACAAATTCAAGTTCAGTCCAGTTTCTAGGTGATTCCCTTTGGTGGTTTTGAACAAGTTGGCCTCCTAAGTGTATCTGTTAGTTCTGCTTAGTCTATAAGACCATGAAGAAACTTAGCTGCTCCTCCAAGCACGCAGTCAACTGTGCGGCGTAACGCAACGGGTGTTGAGTAGCCTCCAGTTGTCCCGATCCTCCCTCCCACTGTTGTGCGTAGCTGGAGAAGAGTGAAGTTCCTGAAAAACTTAGCACAGTAGTCTGACCACACCAATCAAGACTCCTCTAGAAATCTCTGTAAATGAATAGCTGCCATCAATCATTGTCATTCCTTTATTTCATGTCTCCTGATGAGGTTGACTAGTGTCATTGTTTGTTACCGTCCAAACCACATCTTCATTCTTGTAACGTCAAGCAGATATGACAAGCACACATTTTCCAGATGAGTAAGATACAAAGTCACCTTTTAATTTACAGTTCTTTTTTTTTTTTTTTATATAGATATATCTATCTATCTATATCTATATAAACAAACGTGTTGGAAAATGTCAAAGCTGCTCACTTGCCTTTGGTACTAAAACACAGTCGCTCGCTGCAGAAAATAAATAATTTGGAGTGAAAAATTCTTAAGATAAAATGGCTGCCCAGAGCCTTTTATAACAAGAATTCTTTTATGGAGCTTGTTTCCCTGTCGTTAACTTCACCCATCTCATAAAAATCTGCCAGAAATCTTGCAAAAGAAACATGGGGGGGGGGATACACAAATAGCAAGAAAGGGATGTTTGACCTTTTTGTCTGTTGCTTTCGGTTGACAGTAGAAAATAACAGAAGGACTGCCCTGATAGAATAAAGTGGCAGGGTGTTTCTTCATCCTTGTTTTATTTCTTTTTTTTAAGCTCTGTCAGAGTGACACTGGCAGATTTTAAGATTCTGACTTCAAACATATATACAAAATGTGTCTGGCAGAAGATCACAGTAGGGCGAGTTAATGCCAACAGGATAAACCTGACAGAGTTTTTCTTTTCTTTTCCTGTCTTTTTTTTTAATGCTAGGAATGAATAAAATAAAAAAATGGAATTAAAAAAGAAGCATAAGGAAAGGCAACGATATCAACTGCAAAGTTGAGTACAAGAGGCTGTTGCCTCTGATTGTGAAGAACGATAGCTCGCACAGTTGGTACTGCTGGTATAACTTTGCTTGCAGGCTCTCTTCTTAGACCACCACCTTGCTTCCTTTAAAGCTAAATCTGTGTGCAGCGATGGTCCAAGATGTAAGACAACTTTTCTAGGCCTGTAGCATAATTTTGTCTTGGGCCTTGAATACAGAAGTGCCAACTAACTTGGCACAAGCATCTTGGAAAGGGATTGTAAATAACTAGAGCATCACATCATTTTCTCTCTTTAGTATTATTATTAATATTATAATAATAATAATTATTATTATTATTAATTATTGTTCCTATTATTCACTGTTACGAGAACAGCTCAGGGTCACAAGAATTTGTCTGACTTAAATGCCTGATTTAAAGTGTCTGCAAATAATTGGTACAGTTTGAGCATGAGTAGAAGCCAGCTCCTTTATTTTTTATTTTGCCTAAAATCGCATTCAGGCTGCACAAACCCTTCTGAGCGATGACTGACTGTCTGTATCTGAAGCCGTTGTTTTACCTGCAGGGGTAGTCATTATTTTAAAATGTTGAATGTCTGTATCAGGTGGGTGGGGTGATATATTTAGTGCGATGATGTGCTTTTTTTCTAGGGAGAGAGATGTTTTTAGCATAATTGAGTTGAATTTGAGCTTTAAAAATCATTCATTTAACAGAAAATAATAATGAAGAAGCAAAGAAATTGCAAGTTGCATGGTGCATTTAAGAAGTAATAATGAAAAAAAAAATTGCAAGTTGCATGGTGCATTTATTTTGTAAGACCTCACTGAGGGAAGGCAAGTCTAAAGGAGGGCCTTCGTTATTTTTTTTTCACATAGAGATGGAGGCTGGGTGTCCCGGAAAATTTTGAGCCACGAGACCAGGACAGTATTTTAACCTAAAACGAAGTGTGTGTATAACATTCAGCCAAATCATTCTTCAGCGGCATCTCCACTTTGAATCATGCTTAATTTTTAGATCCAAGCAGAGCGATTTGAACACATCCAATGCTGCCTACACAAAACAACTCCCGAACGCAGTCGGAGTCTCATGCTGCAGTGCTGAGCCGTGACGAGGACTGCTATCGGGAGTCTTGCTTTCTGTGTCAGACAGTCGCACTTTAAATAACTCGGATGAGCCAGAGACATGCAAATAACCCTTCTTGGGAATGCATCTTGGTCAGCCACGCTCATCGGATACCTTGTATGATATCTGTCTCTTCGCACGGTTGCTCTAAGCCAGCGCAGGCTCAGAGTGGATCCCAGGGAGGCGCCCAGTTGGGCTGTAGGTCAGAGACCGCTTTGCAAAGACAACGAAGATAAAACTGTCTTAGGTTTAAATCTTCCCCGGTGCAGCGGACGTTGACACGGGTCCGTTCACGCCGTAACTCGGTGTGCGAGTTTTGAGCCCACCTGTGCCGGGAGGAAGGTGGTCTGTATGCTCATCTTTGAGCAGAGGGCTTAAAAATCATGAGGCAGGTCTTCAGCTCCACTGAAGCCAGGGATGCTCCGACAATTTACATCAGGCGAAGATCTGCCTGGTGTCCATCTGGCGAAGGGAAATTGAAATGTATCCCAGATCAGTGTGAAAGAGGGGAAAGCAATGCACATTTATAAGAAAGGGTGTTAATTTGCAATAGAGGTTCCTAGAAGATCCAGTTAAAGAGGTTCAACCAACAAAGAGAGAGCAAGCCCTTCAAACTTGTGGTTGGTTTGCTCAGGGCTAAGAGTCTCCTTTACCGAGCCAACAGGATTGACAATGCACCATGGCTCCTAATTGAAAAGTAATAAAATATCTAAGGAGAACTGGCAAATGAAGGCCCGCAGCCAATTTGTCAGCTTGCAGTCGACTCAGAGAAATTTGAGAGCAACAATCTGACTATTAAAAAAAAAAAAAAAAATAGCCTGATATCTCTGTTAAAGCCATTTTATGGGCAGAATTGAAAACAGTGTCTACAAAACCTTTGGTCGCGTATTCATATTAATCAAATCGATCTTGGCCCAGAGGGACAGAGATGATGGGGCATAATCTGTCAAAGGAGATAGAAACCAGCCTGGCGGCGTGGTGGTCGTGTGCTGCAATGAGGGACCTGATTTTGGGATGGACGTTAGATCCTGCGCCTGGGGCTGGCGGGGACAAAACGTGTCACGGAGGTGATATCCTCATTCTCCATGTTGGGAAGCCGGCGCTGCACCTCTCAGCCAACACGCACGCCGGCTAATCCGTTGGCAGCCTTGACTGTAGATGGAGCTGCTTTTTCACTCTCCGGGCTGGATGTACGGAGTAATACCGAGGGGAAAAACCAGTTGGGTGCAAAGTCATAGGCAGAGACCGAGCAAACGGGGATCAGCAGGTTAAACACCAGAAAGGAAGAAAAATGCACCCCCCTCCTCCCAAACTGCAGGACATATCCTGAACCTCAGGGTCTAATCAGCAGACTGCTGATTAAAAACAAGCATGACCAGGCCTGCTGAATTAAGTATTGCTTGCAGTTAATTGAAATGTTGCATGTGTCCTATGTGTCTGTGTTGTCATTCTGATAGGTAAGGAGGAGTGCATAAAATTAATCCTACAAGTTACTGAAAAAGCCAGAAACGACCTCCTAGAAGAAGGGAGAATATCTGCATCCAGGCAGCTGGTAAAAACACGCTGTCTTTCAGGAGTTTAAGACGAAATCGTTAAGGAAACTTAAATCGCACGGCGTAGCGTATAAGCTCCCTTGCCCGTTTTCGGTTGGGTGTTTGCTTGTTTGTTTGTTTAAGTGTAGCGTTTTCCGTCCCTCCGGGAACGGGCCGCTTTGCTGTAAAAACAAATAGAGCTGCGACTTGATTCCCGAGGAACACTACATTTGAATGCGTTGTGGTTTTGTCCCCTTTGAGTCTCCCTAATTGTTTCAAGGCTATACAGTTCCCCTAGGAGGTTGTAAACAGAGTGAGGATTTAAATCCTGGTCTGTTTGTTAAGGATTTGGCAAGAGCCCGCATAGTAGGAAACTGAGTAAATGCAAAAAAAAAAAAAAAAAAAAAAAAGAGTGAAACAAGTCTTTTAATTCCATCGTTGTCCATCGGACAAAGCCGGCGCCCGGGGGGTCCCCGCGTGGCCACACCCCGATGAAATTGTCTGTTTTGTTTCCATTGGTGAATTTGGTATATTTTTAGTTGTACATGTTGAGATTAATTAGTTAGCCCCTAGGAGTCTGTGCCTGCAAACGTCACCCAAAGCAGGGAAGTGTGAATACATTGAGGCTATTAATTCACCAAAAAAAAAAACCAAAACCCACGGCAGATCATAATCATAGCGGAGTAAATTCTGTCTGTCTGTCAAGATGACTAACAGAATCCGCACGCTATCAGGTTACTTTCTCAGTGACAACAAACTACATCTCAATTTAACTTATCAGCAATGCTTAAATGAGCATCTTTTTTTTTTATTATTATTTCTTTGAGGTAGCATTTAAAAGCTCTTGTTTAAAAAACAAAAACAAAAAAACCCCAAAAAATCGGAGATGGGGAGACAAATATTGGCATTTTGGTCCAAAAACAATAGAAATGGTTTTATACCTAGGGAACTTAGTCAATTTAGAGAAAAATGCTACTGACATAATTGCATTAGAATGGCAGAATCTATTATAATTAATTACAAATAACTAAATAGGAGCTAATTTACTTTTGGAAGCCAAAAATCTTATAGCTTCTAGTGTACTTGTAAGATGCAGAATAAGTTATTGGTTTTGTGTTCTGTTTTTAAGTACAGAATAAATGCACTATAATGAGCAGTTGACGAGATGTTAATTCTAAAATCTTTTGCCTAAATGCAATAAGATAGTGATTAAGTGATGCAAGTTGACAATGGGAGGTAAAGAATATATTATGTTTCATAGCCATGGGAAATAGAAGTTTAATGGCATTAGAAGATATTATTTAGCTTTCATGCTTCATATTGTATATTGGTTGGTGGGGGGGCGGGTTCTGTTTTACATGTCAAATGAAATGTGCTGTATTTCTCTAAATGGTGTCTTTCTCTATATGTATAAATGAACAGATGCAGATAGAGCTCAAAAGCATGGCATGGATGAATTTATCTCTTCCAACCCCTGTAACTTTGACCACGCTTCACTCTTTGAGATGGTTCAGCGCCTCACTTTGGACCACAGACTTAATGATTCCTATTCTTGTCTGGCAAGTATATTCTTTGGTCTATAGTGATATTAAAGTCAGAGCTCATGCGAGCCACTCCCTTGCTGACAAAGGAGTGACCCCCGCTTACACCAGATGTAAATTTGGCCTGAAGGGCTCTGTTTGTAAGACGCTATGTACGGTGACCTTACTGTTGTATTGCTGTAGTAACAATGCCGTGTTTGTCCTTTGTATTTGCCTTTTTTACAGTGCTCGTTCCCTGCAAAGACACACACATGTACGGGGGAAATGTTGCAAACAGCAGCAATAACATTTTGCATTTTCCAGCACTGCCTTGCAGAGTTGTGGGGCTGAAAGACCAGGGGCAACGAACCTGCCCGGTTCCCCCACCTACCACAGCGGTGTCACGCCAAGAAGGGATGTGACCTAGGGATGGTCTAGGCTTGTAAGCCGGGGTCCCACAGAGCTGACCGCTGGGGCAAGGTGAAGTTAGCAGATGTTCAGCATAATCCAGACTCAGTCCTGTTGACTGAGTCGCGATGACTTTCCCATGCAGGAGTTGCAGGACCCAAGCCGTTATCTTATAACAAAAATAATATCAAGGCATCCAGTTAGGACTTCTTTGTGATTTGGCTGCACAGTGCTTAATACAGTAGAAACCTGGTTCTGGATAGGTGTCCTTAGGCATCAAATAAAATGAAAGTATAAGAGGCTGTCAGTGGATTTGGGGAGATTTTGGTGAAGACTGGGAAGCAACGTACAAGCTTTGACTTGTTGGATAGTCCCGTTCGAGCCGGCTGAAGTCAATGGGTGTCTTTTAGGGACTTCAGAGGGTTTCAGATCAGGCCTGAAATGAAGGTGACAGCCTAGAGAGCCCTGTTCCCCTTACAAGGCAGCCCTTGCAGGAGCTTTGCACCCTGGGGCTCTACCCCGGTTCAGCGACAGTGACCAGGGACCTTGACCGTGACCTTCAGAGCATGCGTAGGAGCCCAGGCATAGGACTCTGCTAGCTGCTCATCATGCACAAGCAAAGCCCGATGTGCTGGAAGTCATCACCTCCTACCAACAGCACATGCCCCGAAAAGGAGGAAGCAATAACTCCTCTAAGCAGCACCCAGCTGTCAGGAGGATTCAACACCCTTTTTCTTTTTCACCTGACCAGACTCTCCCTAGGAAGGGCAGTGGATTTTGAGGAGGGAGCTCTCCTGTTTTAACAAGCTATATGGAAAACCAGGTAGGAAAGGACCCTCCCAACTTCCCAGAGAATCAGTCCAAGGTACAGAGAGAAAGTCCTGGGAGAACAAGAGCAGCTGCCATTCGCACCACCATAGCTGCTGATTAAGGGGTTTGTTGGTTAAGTTGATTAAGGGGTCAGGAAGTAACACAGGACAGCCCAGACTCCTCTCTGTCCTTGTGGACCTTAGTTGCTACAGGTCGTTCCCTAAAGAGAACAAGCCAACTGAGTTTGGGGGACAATCTGTCTGTTCATCTTGGGGGGAAACACCAGGAGAGCCATGCCAAGGAGGGAAGGGTGGCGTGGCGTGGCGACCTGCTCCGGAGCTGGGCAGAGTTGGGAGAAAACTTCCCTACATACCACGCAGGGGGCTTGAGTGAGTCGTATTGGCAGATTAGGTGGGGACATCTATCCGACCCCTTTGGTCCTTTGGAGGATGCTCTCACCAGCGATCAGCCTCTCTTTCCTGTTGTCCGCCTCCGAGGAAGGCTGGCCAGAAGATGGTGCTGGGCTATCTCCAGCTGCATTGGGCTTCAGCAGGTTTCTTCCCTCCCTCTTAGCATGGTTTGCACTAGGTGCAAAACTGAAAAGATGCAGACCTCGACGCTTGTTTTCCTCCTTGGGAAGAGGGTCCAGATGTTCCTGTTAGGCCTGTCAAAGGATTTTCATACCACTGGCTGGGAGGATTTGTTAACTGGCCTGTGCAGCCTTATAGATGCGGTTTGGTGGTGGGGTCCTTTCCAGATGTTTGGTGGCAGAGCCCTTTCCAGATGTTTTCCAGCCCCTTGCACTCTTCCCATAGAGGTCTTTTCTCCTGTGCCTCTTCTTGAGGGGGTGCACATGTTTAGGAGGAGCCTGCAGAAGAGACTGTGGTGGCTGTGGTGCCCCGTCCTGATGGATGGAGAGGGATGCTCAGCTCTGTCTCCCTGCCATGGAGCCCGGATGATTCAGTCTCATTACTTTCCCACTGTCTGACTGAGACAGGCATCTGTATGAAAACAAACTGGCTGTGACTCATCTCAGATAAGGCAGAAATGATGCTTGCTGGCAGCAGAAAGCGTTCTGGGGAAAGGGCAGAGAAGTATTGTCTGCACCATTTGTTGCGTGTGTCTGCCAACCCTTCACCGGAGGCCTGGTGGTAGGGCCTTGGTCTCCTCCTGGGTTTGCAGCCGCTATTGGACTTCAGGGTAGGAGAGGCGACTTTCCTTTTGGGGCCAGGACGCTGCCTGAATCTTGACCCCAAAGGTGTGCTCACATTAAACTTTTGTACTCTTCTTGAGGCCAGCATCCTGATACCTGAGCCCCCTGCTCTCCCCCAGAGCCTGGCTCCCCAGATTGCAGCATGCCATGTAGTCAGAGGACAAGCTATCGTGCACTTCCAGCTTACCCCAGTCTAACGAGAGGTTTCCATACACTTGCCTCAATTCGGAGAAGTGAGCTCCGGTTTTGGAGCTGTTTCTGCTAAGCTTTTCTCAGGCTCGTGTTCACTCAACTACGGAAATGCCCTCGTAAAATATGCCGTGCTGCGTCTTCTGCCAGGCACGTGTCCCTTAAAGACGTCTGTCCTACCCTTTCTGAGCTGAGCTTGAAGCAGTGCCTTGGAGAAAAAGAGCAGCTTCTGTGGCTGCAGATGTGAGGACGTGCATGAGCTTCCACAGCCTGGAAAGCCGTGCAAATAACTCTGTGGCCTCGGTCCCAAAGTCGTCATTCGGCCCGACCCCGCTGAGTGATATCCAGGCCCCTCCGGACCAAACAGGAGTCTCCCCATTGTCTTCAGTGGGGTCGGGATTTCAGTCTGCATGGAGGCTCAGGTACGCTTCAGTACAGCCTGAAACGTGTGCACCCCGGTAGTTAATGATTTTATTGGGGTGTTCTTGTGCTCCTGTTCCCTGCTCTACAAAGCCCTGAGCTTGGGGGGAAGAAAGGAGAGGAGAATAAATGATCATAGCGTGTAACAAAAAGAAACGCAGACTAACAGAAGGAAACATATTCTCAGCCTGGAATAAGGACTTGCAAAAACCAGCGAAAACAAGGAGGATAAAAAACCCTGCCAAAAAATGGACTTCTACCATGGTGCCCCTTCCCCATAGCTCGGTAGCTTAATTTTGTAGCGTGCACTTTCTGGTGATCCCAGAACTGTATCTATTTCCTATATCTGTAATTTTCCCCCTCATTATTTCAATTCTTTTCTCAATCTGTTTTGGAGTTGGCCCAATAAGGATGAGCAAATCCCTTTCGATGCCTTTGAGCTCTTAATTGATATTTCTTCAACTCTTTTCAAAGCAGCTATTTTGGCATCTAGAAAAGATTTGGTGTCATCTGAGTGGTAGAAAATATATCTTAATCTTTCACAGCAGTGTTGTTTCTGAGATGTAGCATTTGGGGTAGCAGATGGGGTGGCAACGAAGTTGCCTATAGGGGCAGTGCACGCCTCAACTACTCTCCCGCCCGCTGCAGGAACTTTTCAATTAAATGATGAAAGATTTTGCAGCCGGATGCATTCCAGAGCTGCATCTTATCAGTCGTGTAGCACCCACATTTCCATGTAAATATTGATGGTTTTGCAGCGTTTTGAAAAGCATTCTGTGCGAACAGTCGTATCCGAGCTAGGGGCTTTTGCAAATGGGTGGGGTATCTTCTACACACGTTGTCCCCAAAGAGTCGCCATCGCTTCATGCTACCTCAGCCAGGGTGGCTGAGGGCACCAGGAGCATGGTGACTTCACACCTGAAGCCCGATCTCATGGGCACTAGGGCAGAAGTGCCAAAATGGCTCAAAGTTGAGCTGGATGTTAAAAGAAAGAAGTAACAAAGCTACTTCTACATCCAGGTTTATCAATTTTGACCTTAGAGACTTTAATAGGTGGGATCCAATCTGAGTAGCTGCTCACAGAAATGAGGAATATGTGACATTTCCATTGCCTGGACCGTGGACCCTTATTCAGGCGTCTTAAGTGCATTTCTACACTTGCTAAATGTTGAGATAAAGTCGCTCCCTGTTTTGACCGGGAGAGGAACATCATCTTGGTCATGGTTGAACGTACAATATCCTCCCAAAAGCAAGGACATTGCCTCTTTGTGCTGGTAGGATATACAAATCTTTGTCTTTCCTGAAAAGCAAAACAACTTTTTGATGATAGAAACTGAACACTGACCCTAATCTCCATTCTTCAGCATTTGGAATAACCTTTTCTTTTAAAGTTGGTGCTTTTCATTGGAGTTATAGCAGGTGTATATTGGGTGTTTTATGCCACACGGTGTGTATCATTTGAACTGAAAAATGCAGGCCCCAATCTCCTTGCCTTTTACCTGCCGTTCGGTTTGTAGCATGGGGTAGAGCAGCTGAGCATTTCGTCTCCAAAGCAAATAACTCTTGTGTTTAACAACCTTTATTTAAAATCAAGTCTCTTTATTTCTAAACAGGGCTGGTTCAGTCCTGGCCAGGTATTTGTGCTAGATGAGTATTGTGCACGTAATGGAGTCAGAGGCTGTCACAGACATCTCTGCTACCTCCGAGATTTACTTGAACGCGCAGAGAACGGAGCTATGATTGATCCCACCTTGCTTCACTACAGCTTTGCCTTTTGTGCATCCCATGTTCATGGCAACAGGTAAGGAATTATTTCTATTTCGCAGCTAAGTGCCAGCAAGGGATGGCTTTGTAAACTAGGTTTCCTTCGATAATGCACAACAGTCCCCAATTTGTTGCCATACCGGATGTTTGGCAGCAGCGCTGGTGGTGGCATGATCGGTGTGTTTGTTTGTTTCTCTCCTTGTTTAAGTGTAAGCAATAAAAATGTGCATTCAGATCCAGAATGACGGTATTTTAAGTTGTAACCCACAAGCCTGTTACATGCAATTCTGGATACCGCAGAGGTGGGTGAAGCGCCTGTCACTGTTATACACAATGCGCATGGAAATAGATCAGCTGCTATGTTGGTAGCTGTTAATAACTGACAGGGTCCAGTGAAATGCTACAGGTAAAATGATCAGAAGCATGTCAGTCCCATTCACGAAAGTCATGTAGGCAATTAGGAGCTGGAGTCTCATTAGAAGCCAGTGGGACTTTGGTTCCTCAATCACATAGGCATCGTTCAAAAGATCAAGCCACATCTCGCTGTTACAGAGCAGGTTTAGGTTCGTACCTTGCCAATTCCACTCTCAAATACAGCAAAGCTTCTGTGATCAGAAAGTGTAGCTCGACTAAGCTTCCTTTCCTCTGTGTATTTTATTAACAGCTACAGGAGCTGTTGCAGCTTCTTACTCCAATTTTTTTTTTTCAATGTGCATCATTTAGCCGAAGCTATCATGCCCTATTCTGTATGTGTCGCCGAGGAAGAGAGTGCCATAAAATAATTGTGTTTTTTGTAAACTCTCGGGTAAACATCCCCCTGAATTATGACATGCATTGTCTGGATTTCATATTGCGAGACTGCCATTCAATTCACAGTTGGTTTTCTACATCTTGTCATGGAGGCAGAGATTCTGTTTCCTTAATTTTGTTTGAGTTCTGACTTTCTTTTGCAAGTTTCTGCTTTGTGTTTTTAGTTGGATCATTTTCATTTCTTTGTTCTTGCTTTCTTCTGTTTCTTTTACTTTTGCTGCTGACTTCACCCCCTTCCCTTCACCCTTCCCTTGAAATCATTCCCCAAAGCCAACTGCTGACTGAGTTGCTTGGTGGGTCACAGCCAAGTGCAGACAGCGAGGGGGGCAAATCTAACCCCTCTACCACTGAACTGGAGACAAAAAGGGATTCCAAAAAGGAGTCCAAAAAAAGGAAAGATTCCAAGTCCCAGCCGAATCCAGAGCCAAAAAGGTAAGTGAGAGAGCACGAGCAGTGCACAGGACTGTATTGTGTGGTGTGTAGGCGCCTGTCCGTCCCAGAGCACATGGGGCACTTTGCATTTCCAACACTCGCGTAGTTGCAGAGCTGTGCAAAACCCCATGTAATGATCCAGTCATAAAAAGGCTCCCAGCACTTTGGGCAGCTATGCCATTGCAGTTTCTTTCCAAATGGGGGTGTTACAAATAGGCTCTCTAGAAATGACCTCAACAGAAGTGTATCGGGGAAGATGCTGCCAAAACAAGAGTGCTTGTCATGACGAGGTTATTATCGGCTGTTCCCTGCTCCTTAGCCCTACTTCTTCTATGCACAGAATGCATCGTGGCTCTGTGCATACAAGAGGAGCTGTGTTTGGAGCCTGATTCAAAGCCCACTGAAGTCAATGGATTTCTAATTCAGACCATAGAGCAACCAGGAACTCTGCTGACCCTGGTGTAACAGAGCAGCGTGCCTATGTCAATGGTGCGGCAGGTTAAACTACGTGACTATGGGTAACTACCCTGTCTTATTGGCTCTGGGAGAAGGCTGCTCTGGATTAAAACCAGCAGGCAGAAAAGCAGCAGTCTGTAAACTCGTTGTCTGCCCCACTCCCAAGGCAGCAGGACCCCCGTTTTAGATGTGTCCTCTAGGTGCTACTTGCAAGGCCAGTAATAACACAAAACAGGCATTTCTGTGAATGCAGCAATTTTTTAAAGACTATTCCTGCATCACGAAGGGAAGGTTGGGTTTTGCTGTCTCTCTCCTTCCTTTTTGCTATAACCAAATCATTAGCAGATGTCTAATTAGAAATCAAAAGGCTGAAGGTTGCAGGTCCTGTTTGCTCACAGTTGTCTGTTCTCCCCGGGGAAAATGCACACCTTGCTATTTGACAAAAGCGTGTTATTGAGAGGGGCGTATGAGTATGACTTTATTTAAAACCTGGAAGTTACTCACTTCACTTGGAGGGCAACCCCCCCCCCCCCAAAAAAAAAAAAAAAAACCCACCAAACCCCTCCGCTGTTAGTTTAGCTTCCTCTGGAACGAGGTTGGCTGTCAGTTGGAATATGCCACGCCGGTAATGAAGGTCGAGCGGAGAGATAATTCCATGTGGCTATCAATCCCCTATATTAGCAATAGACAGTGATGGAGCTGAGGTGGGTTGTCTGTTTGTATTGTGTTTGTGTAAGGTCAGACAGTGAGACAACAGTAGCTTGCAGTCAGTGAGAAAGTGCAGAGAGAATGTGATTCAGATGTTCAGGACAGCCCGAAGGAGAGGACTGACAGCATGACAGGCCGTCATGGAGAAGCGACTAACTAGCTGCTGTCCAAGGTCCTGCTTCATGAATACAGCCGCGGTAGCCGATCAGTGTCAGCGCAGGACGGGGACAAAACGGCGGCTGTGCAGAATACACCTCTAGCTTTGCTCTGACCTCATTGCCATATCATGTGCAACGGGGGAAAAAAAACAATATTGATGATATTTGGGATATTTGTTTGCAAGCTGGGAGCTTTTTTTTTGCTTTTTTTTTTATCTGCTGCCATGGTTGTTATACTTGTGAAAGCTTCAAATGCCCACTCCAGAGGAAGATGCGGTTCTTTGGATAAATCTGATATCTTTTATTAGACCAACTCAAATATACTAACTAATAAAAGATATCAGATTTACCGAAAGAGCCTTGTCTGCCTCTGTCCTTAGACCAACACCTCTGTAACACTGCAGAGGAAGGAAGGTAAATCCTTTCCATCCCCATAGCAGATTCCACGGAGTTCTGGTCATATTTTTACCCGTGCTTTTAAAATACGAAAGGGGAAAAATAAAATTAAGTGTCATTTTTTATTATTCTAGGTTTTACATTCTGCCCGCATCTGCCTGTCTGGCATTCATGCATGTCACAGTTGGAGAAACCAAGAATGTGTGCGCCCAAAGCTGCTAAAGTCTAGAGTAATTACCTATTACCACTGCTAGTTGAAGTTCGCTGAAATGAAGGAAATTGTGACCTTCTAGTGACATTATCGTGGTACTTTGGAGCCAGGTTTCAGTGAGCGCACGTAAATTCTGCCAGATGGAAAAATGCAGCCAGTTTAAAGGCAGGAATTCTCCAAAACTGGTACAAATCTCTCCAACCGAAGAGAGTGGTTGGAGAGAGATGTATACGTACCGTGTCATGTCATGCATATCTGTAGTGATATCTGTTGATTTTAGATCTTTTGCATGGTCCCCGTTTCTGTGGCATTTGACAATATTAATCCTTTAGTATAACTGCAGCAGTCCTTTAATATAACTCAGTTCCAAAAAGAATAAAAATCACTGCAATAGGTGTAAAATGGAGTTTCATCCATTTTTTAAAAGATTATATAACACGGTTGCCTCTGATAACTGCAGGCTGGACTCTAGGATCCAGGGGCTCCCTTCCAGTCCTGAAATATTTTTCTTGTAACCTCCCTGGGTGTCACAGTGCACTGATCCCTCTTCAACAGATGGGGAGCAGAGGCACAGAGTAACTGTGCCATGAGCCCATCCTTCTACCGGAAACACAACCAGTCCGACTGATAGAAAGTTAACAAACTGGTGGAAGTGCACAGTGGAGCAGGGAATGGAGCGCAGGTCTCCTGTGTCTGAAGTGAGTGTCCTAGATGCTAGACAGAATAGGGTTTTTTTTTATTTTTAAGGGGTTGTCTTGGCTGCAAGTATGGCTGTTTCTACTTGAACTGTGCAATAGCAATAACATCTTTTTTTTAAATGGTAACAGCTGGTTGAAATGGTGCTGCTTTTCTGGGTTTGGGTATATTTTTGTCCTAGTCAATTGAAAACAGAATGGAAATTTTGAATTTTTAAATATTAAGAACTGGCTGGCTTGTCTGATAGTTGGGCATTGACTTCATCATCACTTGGACCCCATGTTGAATAGATTCTCCCCCAGCAGTGAATGGAAGTTGGTCATTGGTACCTGATAGTTGTTCAGTGACCTGGACTGAGTTGGGGCTCTCCGGTTGAGCCACCAAGAGTCTGCCCAGCCAACATATTGTCCAGTTTCTGCACGCTGGGGAGTCACTGCACTGCCTGCTCTAGGTTCAGTTTATTTTCAGAAACGTTACATTTACTTTCAGAAAGAAATCAAAGTTGGCACCCCTTGCAATTATTTCATTTGCAGTTGTAAGATCAGGAGAAATATGACTGCTTGAAAAAAATCTGTGGACCATGCATCATTAAATATATCTGTAATAGTTTTAGAGATTTCTTAATTATATTCTAATGAACTATTTGACTGGTCTTACTCAATGACAATAGTTCGCAAGGGCTAGATTAAAATGGGAAAAAAAATGTTTTTGTAATTGGAAAAAAACCCCACAAATTAAAATACAATAGAAATTTCATAAACTTTTGGCCAGTTCTACATGTTCCTAATATCTCAAGATGCTCTCCTGGAGTCTAAATGTATTCTTTGATTAATATTTCCATAATATCATGTTGATACATTTTAACAGAAAGTCATGGGTTAACAAAGCCATGCTACGCGTAGTCCAGTAGTCCTCGTTATATCACAGCTCCAAATACTAACCAGATGCACGATAGGTATGCACTGACGCTGCTGAGGACACGCTCTTGACTTCTTCACAATACAAGCTGTTATATTGGCTGAGATGATGAGCGGTGTCTGTGAGCCTCAGCTAAAGTGCTTTGCATTAACTACTGACATGCTTCGTTACAATGGGTTTAGGGTGTCAGCATTCGGCATCCATTCGTTCCGGCCATGGTGCATCAAGGATGCATATTGCACTTGTAAAGCAATGAGCCTTGAATCAGCTCACAAAGCACCGCAGCACGAGGTGAAATTAGAAGTGAAAATCAAGCAAAAGTTATAGTAGCAAAGCGGTTCTCTTTCTTAATGCTGCCTAGTGTCATGAATGAAGGGCGGGCACCGGGGCTATTTTTAAAATCCCACTCAGAAAAGATGGAGAGAAGAAAATCCAAAAGGAAAATAGGCTTTTTAAACAGCGTGTAGTATGTCATGTAGATTCACAAGACTCAGGCAAATCTGGCCAGTCCTTTCAAGGAAGTCGGGTGTGAGTCCCAGCAAAGCTAGCGGGGTTGCTTGCAGACCTCCCTTTTTGGGGTTAATGCCTTACCATCGTCAGTGATATTAACTGTATCCCATGAGCTGTGCCTGGCTGTAAAAGGCAGGGAGCTGGAGAGAGCGACTGCTTTATCGTTGAGTTGTCTTTTGTTAGTTAAAATCAGTCTTTTGGTATTCATTTCTGACATGGTTTCTTTTATCAGGTCTGCTGTGCATGTTGGTGGGTGTAGCACATGCAGAGGTTTATTCCCTGTGTGTAGAGAAGTATTTCCCCAGTGATGCAGCATAGACTCGTTCAACCCAAAAGGTGTAAAAGACAACGTCTTTTCTTTTCTAAGCGACTTCAGTGTTTCAAACAGGCTAATGTCAAAGAGATTAACCCAAAGGAGCTATACTGTAGATGTATAATTGCATACAAATGCATGCTATTGCTTCATGTATTAGTCTTTGTTAAAAAATCATTTTGATATATTTGTTTTAGCAGCAAAACCAGCCCTGGAGGCATACAGGGTATAATTAGAAAAGGGCATGGTGGGGGAGGTATGGCTTATGGAATGAAGCATTGGCCTTAGGATCACAGGTCCTAATTATAATTTATAATTAACCCCATGATTTTTCACAAACAGTCTAAACTAAAAGCAGAAGCAAAATTTACTTTTTAAGAGGGGAAAAAATGTTTAATTTCGCCATTTGCTTTTTGCTTTTTTATAAAATAGTTTCGAAACTTTAAAGCTCAACGTCCGACAAATAAAACTGGACATCCGCAGATGAAAAATATCTAAAAGTTTTCGTGTTAAATATTTATAGTGAAAACAAACAAATGCATAGGCTGTACTGTAAGCCTATGGCAGAAAGAGTCTTTTCTAAAAAGGTGCCATTTGGGGCTTGTTTTAATGTACATATTAATATCCATTTCCCTATGTATGCCATACTCTGAGAGACAGGATGAATAGAGTATTGGTAAAAAAGATCTGTTATCATTCAAATCTGAGGCATTCATGTTGTTGTATGTTGACATTAATCCAAAGAGAGAGACGTAGGCACTGTGTGCCTGACTGCATGGATCTCTAAACATCTACATATAGGTTTTTATTTAAATCAAATACAGGTGCAATACCGCTTTCACAATTTGTCTTCTCCAATGCCTTATCGTTATCCAGGCCACTATAACATACATGCCCTCTGTGTATGCATGTTCATTTTCTATCGTTGCGTGGTAGCCTGACATAACTGCAGAAATTTTACTAGCTGCAGAAAGCTGTGATTCTGTATGTAAAATAAATATCAAATTTAAAGTTGACAGGAAACCTTTGTTGAATAAAAATAACTAGTACCAGCTGGAAAAATAAATTAATTTATGAGGCTTGACCTTCTCTTGAGGATGTCTTTAAGAACCATCAGCTGTGTATTGGAATTGTCTAGGACACAAATGAGTATGAAATTATAGCAAGGCTAGCTTATATAACCTTTCTTGCCCTTTGCAGAAAGAAAAATAAATATGCTTCCTCCAAATGATTCAGTTTTTAAGATGCATTTGACTTTAATGATTTGTGTTTAATTAGGTTTAAAAAAAAAATCAAGTTAATAAATTAAGTGCAAGGCTTTTGGTGCTGTTTATATAGTTCTATCTATATCCCTGCATTTGTCACTAATTAATGAGTTCCTAATGCTTCAGCTTCTGGGGAGATGAGCAACAAAAATTAACATAACTAGTAAATCTGAAGATGTGCAGCTGGGTGATAGTATTTGAAATTTGACAAAAACATCGGAAGTATTATTATTTGTGACATGGCTCAAGATGGGAGATTGTGAGGAGAGTAAAGATGACAGAACTGGTGCTAACCACTGTGACAACAACTTGAAAAGCAGCCGACATGACATCTTTCCTATCATGCTGCCGAAAATGTCAACTTTGTGAAGGACAGTGAGAAAATGGTTTGCCGAAAATTTGAAAGGTAGATTCAAGAGATGCTCATCATGTCAGATGTAATATAGTCCACAGCTGTTTGAGAAAGGAAGTCCTTGCAGTTGTGATGGCTCGCAGTTGGCAGGCCCTTCCAGACATCCGTGCCGCTCCAAAAATGGCTACAGTTGACCTGTAGATTGTCTCAAGTTTGCAGCAGCATGATATACAGGAGCGAGCGGTTGTTTATAGCATGCCGTTCTGTGGCGCAAGGCACTGTGCGGAAGGAAACCTTGCACTTGGGTTAAAATGCCCATGGTTGGCACCCTGGCTTCCAAAAAGGCATGAGAAAAATGCAAGGCCTAATATTTTGGTGCAAACAAAGTGTGGCGGATGCTATTTTTAAAAAGGCTTTCTCTGCTTGCAGCTAGGTGGGTAGGTTTGTATCTCAATGCAGTCGGTTAGGGCATTATATCTTAATCTGGATAAGCTTGAGGATATTAACTCTGAACTAGAAAAGCACAGGGCTGCCCACAGACCCATCTGGAGTTTTCAATTGGGCCGTCCTTTCGAATGAAAACTGCCCAAGCGCAGGAAATGCAGCCCGCTACCTCGAACTTGCAGGATGCTGCTGTGCCAGGGCATTGCAAGAGGCTGGAATCGGTGCTCAATGGCCCGATGCATCCACGTTCAAGCCCACTGTAGTCAGTGGAAAGCCTTCCTTTGCATGCACGAGTTTTGGATTGACCTTGGCAAATGCCGTGGGCCCAAATCTGCTCCCTCTGAAGTCAGTAGAAAATGGGCTGGAGTGCTGAAAGCCATGCCCTCTGCAGGGGGACAGCCATATTGTTTAAATGAATTATTATAATTGATGAATAAAACTAAATTTGAACCAAAAGATTTTTTTTGGACATTTTGAAAAAGAAAGGGTCCTACCTAGTTCAGCTGGCTCTTGGCATATGTGCCAAACCCACCGATTATAGTGGGCTTGAATTTTGTTGAACATTTTAAGAAAGGAAGAGTCCTGCCTAGTTGAGATGGCTCTTGGCATATGTGCCAAGCCCACCAACTATAGTGGGCTTGAATTTTGTTGAACATTTTAAAAGAGTCCTACCTAGTTGAGATGGCTCTTGCCCTATGTGCCATTGCTTGGAAAACAAGCCTGCATTTAGGCTCACCTGACACCTTGCATGACCTTTAAGTAAATCTCTGTCACTTGAGGGTTTATTGACCGAGCCTGTGGTCACTAAACTTCCTCAACTTTTCCAGCCCACTAGAAAATGGTGGCAAGTGCTTTCAGCCTCATTTTCTGCTGTTGCTACCATTAACCTTAACAATTTCCCATGAGCTGTTGAGAACATTGGAGTGGCCAAAAGTCAAAGGAGGGCTTGAAACCTGCCCTTTTGCTACGCAGCGTTCAACAAGGAGCATCTTGAAAAACATGCTGCTCCCGTTGCAAGCAAACTGGATTCCCCCAGGCGCCGAGAAGGGCTCCCGTGCATACCTGAGGGCAGGCGCGCATGCAGCCTGAATGCTAACCACGGGGAAGTCAAAATGCACGGAGCATCTTCAGCTGCTATTTTTTAAATTCCAGCTCTAATTAGTTTCTCATGGCTTGCCTGCTTCTTCAGAATAACTAGACCTAATTATGTACTAATGAGACCAAATTTATATTTCCCAAATTATTAAAAAAAAAAAAAAAATCTGTTCCCCAGCTGAGATGATATTTCCTAAATTCAACTTAAATCCATTTTTGTTTGCAGCTGACATTGGGAAATAAATAGGCAAATAGGAGTTTCTAATGGAAAGGCTGATTTAAATTTAAATGCATCCATTGTAAAATTTGGGCCTCTCTATTTTGGGTTATAACTCGTGGTATTTAATTTCTGGTTAGCACTTAGAGGAAGGCAATGGAAGTCCACTGAGATTTGGTTAGGATCTCTGCTTGTATTTTTAAGAAATACGTTTCTACCTGTATTGTAACATCAGAGCTAATATTTGTCATGTTAAAAGCTTTCTGCGTGTAAGGTCAATGAGAGATGACTGTACAGATTGTATGTTTTTTTTCATTTTTAGAGGGGTTGTTTTTTTTTGGGGGGGGTGGGGGTTTGGTTTAGGGCCTTTTGATTCTTTAAAAGGAAAATAAAGCTAACCAATTAACCCCTGACAGGAGGTTCATTAGAAGCTTTGTAATCCCTTGCCAAGTCCTTTGTATAAATGAACCGGTCTAGTACTAAGGATTTACACAGCTTAAGCTGAACACTGGAGGAGGCCTTTTAGTAAGCACATTTGTTCAGTTTTAAGACTTCTTCCCTTGCCTGAAAAGAGACTGTGCTGGTGTAGGGTACACAGTCATACACCAATCTCTACACTTTTCTTGTCAATAATAGAGAGCAGTGATGTTGATTGTCTAGGCTCCTGATTTCTTTGGCGGATGGATTAGACTAGCCCTCTACGCTCGCCGTGGATTATAACGGGGAGGATATTTTAACGGGGGGAGGAGGAGGCAGCAGGGGGCGGGGGCAGCTGGTATCTGCCTTCATGTAGGTGTAAATCCAGAGTTTGTTTAAATCAGCGCAGTAACGAGGGCTTCGAAACAAGGAGAGGAAGCAATCGGCACGGGGACCGTCCACGTCCCCTACCTGCTCCACAAGAAAAGCAGGGCAGGAAATGTTTGTCTGCACACTGCGCTCGGAGGAAGGTGCAAAATACCCCACGGTAGCTGTGCCTGGCTGCCTCGTTCATAATACAGTCCTGTGCACTGATGAAAGAAGAGCACCTGGCAATTATTCATCCAGGAGCCGATTAAATGCATTGATCGCTTAATATTGTAATGTGTTACATTACTGAAAAAGAGATTTTGCTCTTAAATGCAAACTGATATTTAGACACGTTTCTGTATGCTAGACTAACTGTTCCCTCCTTTCACGAGAAGGAAATGAATGAGTGCTGCAGTTTTATATGCTTATTATCCGTGAGTTTAATACCAGTGTGGTTTGTGGGGGTTTTTTACTATGAATCCCTTTTTGCTTTGATAATGTTGCAGAGCCTTTTTTTCCTATAGAAATTATTTGTTCATTTAATGGAGCGGTGGGTCCAATCCTGCAGTCTCCGTTGCGTGAAAGCTTCCATTGTAGTCAGTACCGTACATGCAGATTTAAGAAAGAACCACGTCATTTTCTTTTATTTTCTGCAATGTGTGGAAAAGCAATGATTTTGCTATTGAAAAGCATACGTGCTACAAGGCGCTCCCTCCCCTAGCACGGCCATTATATTCTGGTTCTAATAGTCGATGACACCCGTGTCCAGAAAATGCAATATCTTGTTTGCTGTACAGATGACTTACCGGGGTCACGGGGTGACGTTTGAGTCATTCATGGCATTTTTCCTTCAGGCCTGATGGAATAGGAACCGTAACAGTAGACGAGAAGGAACGTTTTGAAGAAATCAAGGAAAGGCTCCGTTTACTCCTGGAGAATCAAATCACACATTTTAGGTAAAGACGAGCTGCCAGCTTAGAGCGAAGGAGGGTGCATTTCCTCCAGTTTCTGTCCCACAGACACGGCATCTTAAAAACTAAATTTCCAAGGCAGCAACTTCTTATCTTTCTGCAAAAGCCGTATACACGGTGTCAAACAACCGAGCGTGTTGTGGATGCTGCAGAAGACACAAATGTGTTTGCAGCTGAGTAGCAGAAGTTGCACTCCTTTGAGGGATTTCAGCATGTCTTGCCCACGTAGGCCTCAGACATGGTGAGGACTCAGACTAGACCAATGATTTTAATGCAGTACTGAAATACCCTGCATCTTATTTCTTGCCCTTTCCCATCCGTCCCCTTCTGCTTAATAGTGATCTTTCCCCATCTCCCCCAAATGTAAAGACAGACAGTTATTGTTTTTCTTGCCCCCAGGGATGGTATAATTATGGGAACAACAGATACCACCCGCCTTTATAGGTGATAAGATCCCCTCTGACAAAGGGGCCTTTTCGTGCAGTGGTCATCCCCAATTCTCCAGATGAGGGCTGACATAAAGCTCCATAAAAATCAAATGCCACTTTCAAAAACAAAGTAGTCAGTTCAAGCAATTAGTTATGGCCCGAGATTATGATGGGATCAGTAGTTTCCCAGCTTGAAGTCACTTATCCCATCCTTTTCTGGGAGCCCCTTTTCCCTTTTATTACAATGAAATGGTATTTAACCCCTTCCTGGTAGAGCTAGACACTCTCCCTCCCAGTTGACAGCCAAATCTAATGAGCTGGAAGACTACCTACTCCTACCAGTCACCCATCATTTCATTTTCCCGCTGACGGGAGCCTCGGGCTCCATCCTTCAGACCGCAGATTGGGGCGCACAGACTGTTTCTGAGAGTTTTTCTACCAAAGAGTGAGGGACCTAATCTGATTCAAGCACCAGGCCCTGAGGCAAGGAGCGAAGGGTCTCACTCTGTCGAGCAGGAGCAGAGGGCCCACCTGTCCCATTTCAGAGAGCATCGTTCTTATTGTCACCGTTCAGCTTACTGGCACGTCTGAGCCAGCAAGCCGCGAGCACCCAACTAATCTTTAAAATCGTATGTTTTTCTAGGTATTGCTTTCCGTTTGGCCGACCAGAAGGTGCATTAAAAGCTACCCTCTCGCTACTGGAAAGGGTAAGCATAAGAATAACAAAGCTATTTTAAAATCCTGTAGGCATACACAGTCCCCCATGCAGGAGAGTTTCCGTGGCCGTAAGGTATGTGCACACGTATGCACAGGTCGGACTAGGTAATGCTGCATTATTAATTATGTCCTGTGAATGCTCAAATTGGTTGATGTTGCAATTATATGAGCGAGTGCAGCTGATGGAGAATTTTGAATGCTATGAACCTAATTTTCCCTTTCACGAAACCAGTTTTTTTTCCTTTGGAGATGATAGTCTGTGGAATCGGGGTCACGCCGGTCTAATACCGGTGTAACGAGGTAGTCAGTCTTTTTAAGCCTTATGTTAAATGGTTCCAAAAAAGCTTCCCATCTGCAATAAAGCACTTGGACTGCATCCTCTGTGGGGCCGAAATCGGCCGTTTCTGGACCCAAAAGCCAGAGTTCCTACCATCTGAACCACAAGATCGAGCCCTGTAGTCAGGGACCAGCAGCCAGGCTGCGTGAGCAGTGGAAATGCATGAATTTGTTGAGCGTACAAAAAATCCACAGTGATCAATTATGTGAATGCCTGATGCCACAACAAATCAGTTTTTCTTATGTCAAGGTCCTTATGAAAGACATAGTTACTCCAGTTCCTCAAGAGGAGGTAAAAACAGTCATCCGTAGATGCTTGGAGCAGGCAGCTTTAGTCAACTATACTCGACTATCAGAGTATGCCAAAATTGAAGGTAAGGCAATTTCTTTGTGACATTACAATTTTGCAATGTTTCTAGGTGGGGACTATGGCTGGCAGCTGTTTAAAAAAAAAAAAAAAAAATTAAATACTTTTTTTCACTTGAACAGAAAACAGAATTGGCTCTGGAGCGTTCTTGCAGTGTTGATTTGTTTAAAAGCAATGGAGAGTAGAGGTTGGGTAAAATATTTCTTTTTCTGGGGGAAAAAGAGATGAAACAGTTAACAGACTCCCAGCTTCATTTGATTGTTAGTGCATTTGGCCAGTGGTACAGCATTCATACGCGTGTCATCATTTTAAAAAACAAATTAAGAAATACATGGGATGTCATCTTCATAGCTGGAAAGTAAAATGCAACTAATTGCTTGTGACATTGGAGTGCAGGGAACAATCGAATATAAGAATCAAAAACAAACCAAAAAAAAGCTTTATCTCTGCTTATTGGGTTGTAGCAAACTTAAAATGTCTTTTGCTGGATAGTGTTTCATTGCCTTTCCTTTGTGCCTAGTGGAAGTCATTGATCGTTGGTCCCATACTTGCATCAGATTTCATTCTTGTCACTCTAAATCCAACGTCGCTGATATTACTGACCTTTTAAGTTATGGGGGAGTAATAACTGGTGACCAGAGACACATGTAGCCATCAAAAAGACATTTTAAAACTTGCCAGAGGATATCTTGTTTGTTGGAGCACTATCATTCAATAGATGATTACATGTTAATCACTTTTCATTGTTACCTTGTTGGCTGCTATTCAACAATCTGAAATTCCTGAACAACTTCTCCTGTGCCGATAACTGGGAACTCTGCTCAAAATGAAGTGTATGTTCTGCGGTTGTGTTGTGTGAGATTTAAGAGCTAGATCCATGTTGTATGTCTCTCAGATATTACAGAAAGTGAAGAAATCCCTGTATGATTTGCTCCTGGTTCTTGCTTATATGAGGAACTGGGTTATAACACATCAAATTGTCCAGGTGCTGTACATGACATGTCCTCTCTTTTTCTATTTTTTTTTCTGTCTGACGATGCAAATTGTGTACCAGTGGTAATGAATTCGTTGATATGCATCCAGTGAGAAACACTTAAGAATTGGGCACTAAAAGGATGTTTATCAACTCTTGACTTGGTAATGAGTGACAAAAATAGAGAAGGAATGGAGGTTTAATAAGCACTGTATTATCAGGCAATTTATCGAAGCACTCAACTTCACAGGATATTTTAATTGGTGTTTTCTGTAAAATGCAATGTTTAAATATACTTGACAAGGACGGAGAAGGACTCGGAGTGAAAACAACTTTTGTTTTGATGGCTGCTGCTACCAAATGCTGGCTTCCCTAGGTCTCTGTGCAAATATCCCTAACCCGTTGGTAAGATTTGCTCTCTTCTTTCAGATAAATCTATGCAAAAAACAAACTTTATGATCTGTAAGTAAAAATGCATTCATTTCCAAAGTAGAACAGTTAGTGTGTACTTTCCTTTTGTGCCTCAATTCTTCTTGGTTGTGTTAATTATCTGCCCTCTTTTTTGCACTGTGACTTTTAGGTCTGGGAATACTTTGAAGCAACAAACTTTTTTTTTCCAGCTACCTTTTCAGAGAAATTCTTCATTCCACACTACTTGCTCTCTTCTGCTTCTCTCCTCCCTTATTTGTGATTGGCCACAGCCACTTTTCTATGTTGCCACTATAAAAGTGGCTGTGACACCAATTTCAAAGCATGCTGGGATTGTTACTCCAAACAACCCAACATCCGCCAGCTGCATGCATCAGGTTTTCTTTCATGAGCATAGTCCACGACAAGGTACAAACCAGTTCGCTTCCAAAAGAGTTGCCTCCATGAGATGCCTTTATCTACACAGCATGCGATTTTGAGCCCAAAACGGTTTAAACTTGGCCATCCGAGCATTTCAGAAATTCCTGGCGGCGCATGAGGAAATATTAGCAGCAGAACTGCTTGAGGCTATGTTTATGAAGAAATACCTGCAAAAGCCTTAGATACTGAAGGCCAAAACCCTTAGTATCTCGGAGCCTTAACTCAATGGAACTCTACTTCCTTCTATTCATGACGTTTGGATCATTATATTCTTGCAAACAATCCAGAATAAACCTCTACAATCATGGTCACAACCTCTTCTGTGACTCATGGGCATGCTGAATGGTTAATCCAATAGATCTCCAATTTTAAAGCTCTCCTTTTTTTTTTTTTTTTTTCCTTTTATCCTGTGTGTACCCCAAAATACTCTACAGCTATTTTCCTCTGAAGCTAATATAAAGTTTTCCTCTGACCTATAACCTCTTTACCTCTGACCTAAGCCTCTTGCATGCCCAAATCCTCTTTTATAGGGAAAAAGAGAGAAATGTATGAGCATCCTGTCTTCTGCTTGGCCTCTCAAGTGATGGATTTAACCATTCGTGAGTACCTACCACCCTCCTCTCCATGCTGTCTTCACTCTTTCTGTTTTCATTACTCCAAGAAAATCCAGATCCAAACCAACTCACTTTCCTTGCTTCAAGTCTTTTAGCATTGGCTTGTCTGTTGCTTCTGTCTGTGAAACCCAGTGTGAGAAGTCCAGTCACTTTTTATCAGCCTAAAACAGGTTAGACAATTAAGCCATTTGTTTGTGATGAACTCCGATTGTCTGTAAGTTTTTTCAGTTTATTCTTTATGTCTGTGACCTGAATGCATTTTTACTTTGCTTCTGTGTAACCCCAATTTGTAAAGTGCTTGTCACTGGTACACAATCAAAAGGTAGCAGCTACACTGGGAAACAATGAGCTAGAGGTCAGATAAAGGACATTTGGAAAAAGGCATCCCTTTTCCGGTGTATACGATCTTGAAACGCTCCTGTATATAAGATCATATAAAGCTGTCCTTTCTCTGTACATCAGATCTTACATGTCTTCCGTCTGTTCTCTCTCAAGCAGAAATGCTTTTATTTGTTCTCTCTCTAGATTTTTTTATTTATTCTTTTACACCAAGCTCTGGCTGGGACATGCAAACTTAGCGGTCGCATGTTCCCAGAGCTTAGCTCACTGAGTTCACTAATTTTCTATCCGTGCAGCATTTTCTTTCACCCCTGTGAAAGGAGCCGTTTGGGTGATGCCATGCTTCTGGGTGGTGGGAGTGAAGAGGGCAACTTTTTTTTTTCCTTTTCAAATGTCATATATCACACATAACTGCGGGGCATTTTGGTCCACTTGCTCATTAATCCTGCATATCTGTTCTTGTTTCTCTCTTTTCTCTCCTTGTCGCTCTCTCTCTTTCATATAGAGAATCAAAAGGATGCAGGTGAACAATTGTATATGCATTATAAATTGCTAGGACTGTTGAGTTTTATATATATATACATATATATATATCTTTGTTTTCTTTCATAGCTCCTTAAGATATGTACTCCTATAGACTGAAAACGGAGTTGCCATAATACTTAAGGAGTTAATTTGTGCTGTCTCGACATACATAATCTCTTTTACGCGTGCCTTAGGGTATAGTATAGAGCAGAGCTCGTTTATAGTGAAAGGACACCCTGACGAGGAGACAGGTTTTCAGCGAATAGACATCTATCCCGATAGAAGAAAAAGTTTCCTGTTTTCCAAAGGAACTAAAACTACTTTTTGATGCAGAAAAGTCCGAACGATTTGGCCTGCCATTTGAACACTGAATGAGCACATTTATGACTCAACTAACTTTCATTTTTGTTTTTCACATCTTCTGTTTGATGCCCTACTGGGAAGAATGGTTTTTTGTTAATGTGTACCTAACAACACCCAGTCAGACAAAAGTTGTGTTTGTCTTTTGTTCGTAACCTGTGGCGACTCGTAACGAAGCCGGGGCAGGGCTCAGACCTTCCCGCTGCAATTCTTTCCAGTAGTGCTCCTGGACGGGTGTCACTTTTTTCATGACTCTTACATATCAGGGTTAATGGTTTGACAGTTCTTGACATATCAACCATTAGTTTCTTTTTCCGAAATAGTTTTGATGGTTGTTTCCTCCCCTCCACAAAGGATAAACTTGATTTCAGAACCATTTCCAGAAAAGAAATTAGTTTAGAAAGAGATGCAAAGTCTTAGGCCAGCTCCTGTTTTGGTTTCCACGGGTGCAGCTTTCATGGACAGCCAGATCTAGCCCGGCACCTTGTTTCGTCGCTGTGGTGTTAATGGCGGGTCCTAATAAGAAAGCAACATCCCTTACAAAATGTACAGGTTTTGCTCTTTGCCCAAATATAGGCACAAAAACAAAAGAAATCATGTCATATGTGTGGGCCCATTCATCCCCAATAATTACCTTAGATCCCAGCGTGTCAGTACAATTAAGGACATGGAGCATCACTGGTTTTCAGGCCAGAGGCAGATATGCTGCCTATTTTGTATTTGGGAAATAAGGGCTACCTTTCAAAGGGGCCTATTCAGTTGAGAATAAAACCAGCTTCTGTGTCTCTTGAAACCAGTGAAAGACCACAAAAACCCTAATCCTACTGGCCTTGCTCCCTTAAACCACCCTTTGTTTGTGCTGGTTTCTTTAAGGGAGCTTTGGCTTGTCAGGTACGCAGGATTTGGTCTTAAAATCAAGGAGTGAAGCATTGGCTTGCTTTTCCTCAAGTCGAATGTAAAATGTGACTGCTCTCAATTGTATTGCAACCGCAGAGAGACTAAAAATACGACGCTGAAAACAAGACACCCACAGATATCTCCCCATCTAATTCCCCATCTTTCCTGAAGAGCTCTTAGCTTCTTGCGGGCTCTTAAAAACATGGTTTTTAAATAGAACATTCAACAGATAAATATGCTAAAACAATTAAAAATGAATAATCTGTGGTTATTAATCAAGCAAAAATTGCTAGCACTTGGATGAAGGCATACAAACCCCTAAAATAGGGGTTGTGCTCTGTCTCCTTATGGAAACTGGGAATCCACTGTTCCTTTAGGAAAGAATGACTTCTGGGGAGCAGCGCCCTGTCTGGCCAGGGTGTGTGAAATGCAATGCATTGTCATCCAGAAATGCCGCGGGTGTGACAGTCTGGGTCTCATTTACACTGAGACTATGAAAAGGGTTCAGTCTTCACCAAAGGTCTGTTGTCTTCGGTGCACGGCTCCTTGGGGAAGCAGAGTGCAAAGAAAGGGGGCAAGTGGTGGGTGGCGATAGCAACTATCAGTGACTGGAAAAGAAGAGACCAAGGACGTAAATGATGTCTTTACGTTTAAGCTTCTGAATATAGCAGCTTCACCAGCAAGCAGAAACCAGCTCAGGGGCTACCTGGTCTGCTGCGGTGTAAGCGTTTCTACTCTTCCCTTCACCCCCCTCCTAAAGCACGACAGGGTTCAGCCTTTGCCAGAGTCCCCAAACCCTCCTCGGGCGAGCAGATACCTATCTGTGCTCACGCTGCAGAGATGCATGCACCATCCCCGTCCGACCTAGCTCTTTCCCGTGGTATTAATAACAGCCCCTACAATGATCCCCTGGGCCATGATCATAGCAGCAGCAATGGTAACTCATCCCCTCTGGTCTCCTGCTGCTCAGCTGAAACCCCAGGCATGCCTTGCTGGGGTGGGATGGGCAATCGTTGCATGGAGCATCCCTGTCACGCCTCGTCCCCTACCGCGGGCAGCAGGATGCAGTCCCTGCACTCAGCCTGCCCCATCTCAGGGCAGGGAAAAGCATCCAGTTGCTTGACTGTATTTGGGAGAGCAGATCTGCTTTGAGAGAGGCATCTTGGCATTGAAGGAAAATGGGTAGGGGGGTCTCACTGCCCCATCGTCCAGACCTAGAACTTCCTAGACCTTAAATGCTGGCGGCTGCAAGCGAGAGAGGGATGGTGGAAAAAACCCTGGTCAGACCCAGCCCATGGGATGTGCAGAGCCCATTCTCCACCCCCCATGTTTTACATGCCAGTGTGAACCGGGTGAATTAAGTGTATTGTTTTCAACGTGTGTTAAATGAATTCAGGTCAAGTTTAAGCAGCCTGGGTTCACTGGCCAGTGTTGTAGGGAGCTCAGACTTCATGAAATCTGCAGCTTGGTTTCAGTTTGTGAATCCATTGGGAATTCATAAAATTAAAAATAAATAAATAAATAAATAATTCAACTAAATGGGAAGAGGAAATAAAGGCAAGGGGGTTGCAGTCTGCAGGCTGGTAGTGAGCACACAAAAAGAGGCTGAATTCTTGAAATAATTTCTTGCTCACTCCTCTGTAACTCTCACTCCCTTTTGCATGTTTGCTTCAGCCTCATGATGTCCTGCTACCCAATTCCTTTTATTAATTGAAGCAGTATTCAGCTGTTTTTAACTAACAACCCATAACTTGGCCCTCTGGAGCTCACCTCACCTATACGTTGTCATTGATAAGAGTTATTTAGACGGGACAATTCCCAAGGATTGACGATTCCTGAGGTGGTCATCTTCTCCCCACACCATTTTGCTGTTACATATTTATTCCAGTGCCTCTTTAATGCAAAATGCATGAGCAGTCTGTGGGCCTCAGACCTAGTCCCAGGACCACCCGTTGCAGGGGGAGTGCTCTAACCACTAGGTTAACATGCAAAAGACCACCTCTCCCTGCTCTTCCGGCCATGTTTTTTAATGTAAGTGGGTCCAAACAATGGGCTTTATGCTTGTTGTTTCTGGCATGTTGTGAGTCTGCCAGTGCATACCACCCTGGGCTCTCCAGGGGATTTGGGTACACAGCGGTACCTAGTTGCTAGTCCCAACCAGTCTTAGACATGAGACAGGGAGAGGGACCAGCTCTAGAGGGACCAGTCCAGGGTAGACACGATGATGAGATTTCTTCCAGAGCTCCAAAAGATAAGAGAAACAGCTAAAGTCGAAGCCTGTTCCCTGTTTCCCCCAAACGGTGGTGAAGACTACAGTTTTCAGGTTCATTCAGGCTCTGAATAAGAGGCCAGGACTTGGCTCTTAACAATCAAAGTGACCAGAAGCATTAACCGCTGGTTGACTCGGTGGGCAGTTTGGCCTCATTGTCATAAACCTGCCTTGTACATGGCCCAAAATCACTCCCAAATTGGTTGTGATTTGGCCTGGATTATTTTTTTTCCCAGGAGAAGGCTGCAGTGGGACATACTGGGTAGCGTTGCATTATATTTGGTGGAGCTGACTGAACCCACGCAGACCCTAGGGGTAGATGGATAGAGGCCGAATTGAGACCGTGGCTGTCCACCGTCCAACAAAAGTCCTTCAAGCCGCCTTGTGTGTGTGTCTGAACAGCGGCAGGGTACGGCCTGTGGCTGTATTAGCCAGCTTTCCTCTCTTTTCTCCTGTCCTTCCGCTTTAACCGGTGCCTTCCCCACAAAAATAGAAAACAAGTGAGGTTGCACAAGGAGTCAGCAAAGTCTGAAATGCGTTTCTCCTCTGGGTCACTGCAGTGTCTGCATCTGTAGCAATAATAGAGAACAGTGGAGATGACTAGCTGCAAAATCTGTCAGCTTCCCGCAGGGCTTGCCGAGCTGCATGCTTCTCCTGGATGTGATGTTTCCCTTGGCCTCGGTACCATTTTTGAGGAATCGTCTCTCTTTGACACACCGGTCACATGAGAGTGCCCTGTTTGGGAACCTAATAGATGAAGTTGTTTAGGGAGGTGTTGCATTAATGTCTAGGACCCAAAGTCCAGTAATCTCCTGTCAGAACCACTTCCTTTCCCCAGAGATTGATGCAAACTGCCCTTGGCAGTGCTGTGCTGTGCACCGTTGCACATGGGCTGAGCCAAAGTGCGTGCCCATATTCTTGTTCACCATATGAATCAGGAAGGACTTCTTGAGCCGTGTTCCCTAAACACGTGTCACTTGATGCTGTGATGATATAAGGGATGGTTCTGGGGAGAGGACCCCTCTGCTAGCTGACAAATAATGACCAGGCCATTTCTGGAAATGAATGAATAGATTTGTTTAAACTTTTAGAAGCAAAAAAAAGAAGAAAAAAAACAGCCCGGTATTTTTTAAACCTAGATTCTGTCTTATTGACTCTGTTCAGCTGTGCAATGATTTAATGTGTGTATGTGTGTGTGTCTGTACATTGAGAGATGCATCCAACTTTTACTCTTTAGCGAGTGTTTGCTAGGGTATTGTTACTATGCTCTGATCATTTCCATAATACTACAAGAATCCCAAAAAAGAAAAATGAGAAACCCACTTTGTATGAACCAGAAGCCAAACTCTTCTTCCCCTAGAAAACACAAGCAAAAATGGGAAGGACTTTTGGCAATAGACTGTCCAGATAAATATGCCAGATTCCTTGCAAACACAGTTATTAGAACTAGTCACGCTGCTGTACTCAGGCGATTAAAAGCTGCTCTTAAATGTTGATAAGGACTATAGTATCAGCACAGTCGCTATATGTGATCGGTGGTATATGTGTGCGTGTTGAGAAGGAAAGGCTATTTTCTTAGATTTTCTGCTTTGCTGATATTGTAAACTATATGACAGATGGGTCAAGTCCTGATTGCCGCATTCTAACATTTGGAATAGCAAGTAACATATTTGATAGAGCTGGCAAGTTCTTATATATGATTCAACCCAGAATATAAAAGCCACTAGAATTCCAAGTCAAAAATAATTAAATGAGCTGGAAACAATCAGGAACCACACATTTTTAAGTGACAGATTTTTTTACATGTTTAAATTGCACAAAGAATGCAAGAATATCTTATAGCTCCCTTTCACCAACAGTGGTGTTTAAGTCTAAAATCTGTAACTGGTATTTGCAAAGCAATTAATTCCTGTGTTGTTATGTTAGTATTAAATCTGCAAGCAGGCATGGGGACCCTAGCTTTAGTTAGCAGTTCTTTCCTTTGGGGCGGGGGGGGGACTCGAGCAATGATAGTATATCACATTCCTCCAACACAAGAGTTAACTAAATGATTATACTAAACTCTTCCTTTAGCACTTGACTACATGAAATACAATTAGCATCCACTTTGAATTTTAAGTGTTCTGGTTGCAAAGTGCAGTACATTAGGATCTGCAGACTTCCCAAATATTTGTTGTTAAATGGTGTCATAATTGTGTAATCCTTTAAGTCCCAATAAGCCAAAAACAGCAGCTTATTCCATTGGTATTTTATCATTTCTGCTTATGTTTCTTTCAAAGTTTCCATCTTTGTGTCACTGTGTGTGAAGTCACGTGTCTCTTTACTTTTGGTGTCTCTCTCCATCACTTGCAAACAGCTCGTCCATCCAAGCCTAAGCCACCGGCTGGGCCACCACCCTCCACTCAAATGCAGCCTAACATGATAAATCAGATGCGCAAAGGCATGCCTAGACAAACACCAAGTACTGTAATAGTCTTCCTTTCTTCCATTTAACAGTGTTCTAGCTTAGCAGTTTCTCGCTACTCTAGTTTAGCTTAATATTAGAAAGCTATTTCTAACGCGAGGCTTTTGCAACTATCTGTAGGCTTTTAGAAATTTAGAGATAGCATTTATTTCAAAATGTCCACATTTTTTTTGTCTAGCAATGTCTGACATATGCAACATTTTCAAATATCAACGTCAGCACAAAATAACATTGTTGTTGCATAACATTTTGCATGATAACTATAAATATGTATGAGCTTTAAACGATGGTGTATGAAATGTTTGATAAGTATATCGTATACGTTTCATTTAACTGTCAGTGCTCCAGCTATTTTAACAGAATATTCTGATGTATAGTAACTTACCCAGGGAAATATTTAAAATAAGAAAAAAAAAATTAAGATTGACATCTGCTGGCTGCCAAAGTTGTATAAGCATCAATATTTTCTTTAAAGACAGCATCTCCGAGCAGTTGTTCTTATTAACACTTTTGTCTTTTAGTTGTGTTGGAGAGCAGATCACTGCCACGAGTGAGTGCAGGCCTCATCCTGCTCCCCTTGAAAGCAATGGCAACACTCCCAGTCACGTCTGTGACGTAAAATCGGGGGCAACATGTTCTGGAAAGTTTTTAGCAGCCTGTTGTTGCACAAAAGAAAGAAGAGGCAGTTCTCAGCTTCTGCTGAGGAGCTTGAGTGGATGCTTGAAAGAAAGTGGAGTTAATAACTGGCCCTCTGTTTGGTATTCACTTAAGACAAATTTTGAAAGAGAAGGCAGGAGGATGTGGGGTGGGGCGCGGGACAGTGCCCATATTGATGGGCCAAACCAGCAAAACATTTACTGCAGTTGCACGAGCGCTTCAGCGTGTCAATAGAAGCAAAGGGATTAAGCGCCTGCAGCTCCCCAGATCCTCTTGGATACAGAGATACTCAACACTGCCAAAAAACAGGCCGCAGACCCGTGCCCAGGTGCCTAGACGTGGACGTAGTACCCTGAGTTCCAGCTACCGATGTTGAAAATCTCAGCCACGACTTATCAGAAAGCTCAGCAACTTTCAGGATGTAATCAAAGACCGGTCTAATAGGGAAGATTTCGCGAGGGCGGTGAAAACTTGACCCTATTGAAGCAATGTCACAACTGCCATTGCTTTCAACGGGGCTGGGGTTTCACTCATCGTTGTTTGTAGAGTCTGATTCAACATAGCCTTTGAGTATGTGCTTAGTTTTAAGCCCAAGCTCAATCAAAGAAGTGGGGCTGAAGCACGAGCTAACCGCTCAATCTGTAGTCAGGGTTAAATTTTCAATAGGGCCTGAAGATGCCAGGTGCCCAGCTGCTATTGAATTTCAATGGAAGTTAACCTACCTGCTGGCTCGGGACAGACTTACTTGTCTTCCAGCTCTGCGAAGCCATGTCAGTAACCCTCATTTTTAACATTTGCTTAAGTTTTAAATCCTTTTCCTTCAGTTACCCTGGTGGGCACTGACAAAGCGTGCATGGGTGGCACTTTTCCCTCGGTTTCTCCAGAGCCGTGCTCAAATCCAGTATCATTTTGCCTTATAGCTTAGACCCCTGAGCTGCTCCTCCGGGCTGCGGCAGTCCGGAAGGGCGACCCGAGAGGGTTGGTTTTTAAGGACCCATGTCACCGTTGCACTTGGCCAGCTCCCGGCATCTTTCAGCCCATATCAGAATCCTATTTAAAGCATGCCATTCTTCCTATATTTATTTATGTGCTTTCTAATGAAATAAACCATCTGTGCCAATTTATTACTCTATATAGCTTTTAAAATATGGATGCATAACAGTAGTGCAAGATACCCTGATTCATTTATCTTTTTTTTTTTGTATTCTGTTTGGAAAGCTTAGTGAAAGCTGCAAGGTAGGATGAAATAACTCCCCGTTTTCTTCACTTGCCTGCAGTATTTCAACTCTTCCGCAGGGCAGGAGAGAATTATGCTTTTAAGTCATGTCTGTTTTCCCATAAAATCATGCTTATAAATACATGGACAGATTTGTTATTCTGTCGTTTCTGGTTCACTCCAACACAACTCCCTTACTTTCAATGGTCTTACATCCTCAAGTAGCACAGTGATACATCGGGCTCCAAATTTTAATTTTATAGAGTGCAACTCCCCACTTCAATGGTTTCTACCAAGTTGACTTCTTTTTAATGCCAGCCATCCTCCTGTATATCTCTGAAATGAATAAAATCTTTCCAACCAGTAAAACCTTAAAGTGCATCCCTGCATCACATTGGCATTAATGCCTCCCTGTTACATTCAACAACTTATTTTAAAAGATGCCTTCAAACAGAGCTTGGGCAATGACATGTATCCACCTAATAACTAATAGCACAGTCTAAACAGAGGCATGGATAGTGCCGTATAATAATAAGTAGATGCTGTCTCTAGGGAATTTAACGCGCACAATTTAATGAACGAATGAAGCGTTACCATTGCAAATGGAAAGTAAAACAATTTGTACAGTGTTTTGAAAATTTGGAGCTGGACCACTGCGTTTTCAGAGTATAATAACGAATGTGGCTTTATGGTTTGCTCGGTACTAATGACTAGCATTTAACACTTGCATGAAAAGACTTTTAAAGTTACTAAATATGACGGGATTTTATTAACCACTAAATCTGTTGGCCGTACGGCTAGCCTATCCGCCTGCACTCCATTTTAACTCAAGTTCTTGTACTACAGAAAATGTAGGCCGGTTAGTCACACCTGCCAAAAAGCTAGAAGACACAATCCGTCTGGCAGAGCTGGTAATTGAAGTCCTGCAGCAGAACGAAGAACACCATGCAGAGGTGAGCACCGTGCTCTGCGTTGTTACGTTCCCATAGTCTGAGCAGGAGCTGGTTGGTTTTAATAGCCGGGTCCGTTCCCGTCGCGGTTGCTGAACAAGGTGCTTTCTATCACTGTTCAAGCTGTGCGGCCGGATTCAAGGACAGTGTTCGAATGTAATTAAAGGGGAATAAAACCAACTGTTTGGAGAGGGCTTTTTCAAGCCAAAGTGGGCTGGATTCTGCTTTCACTTACAGCGACGTGCATTCTTCCACGAGTGTCGGTGACAGCCAAGCGTGGCTCAATGTATTGATCGCCAGAATAATCGCACCCTAACACCTGTGCACTTTTGAGAAGGGCCACGTGTTTCAAAGCCTTAGGGTTGTACATCCAGCCGTCACCACTTGAGTCTGTTTTCGGCAGGCAGTTGCCGAAGCAGCATTCGGTTTTTTGCCCTTCGTGGCTGTGGCCGAGAAAGCCATCATAAATGTCCAGAACGCTTTTTCTTGGGTTTGTTTCTTCATTTTAAAATAGTTTTTAATGTGTTTTGCTTTTTTACTTGGCGTTGCTAGACACGGTAATGTTTTAAAAGGCTGTTTTCACGCTGGCTTTTCTGTCGGCCGCCCCTCGCTCAGCTTGTTCGGGTTTTCTCCGTTGATATTTGCTGAGGCTGCAGTGACTCCTTCGGCGTTCCCGATCGGATAGGCTGCCCAACACTTCCCAAAGTGAACATGGCTCTGCCCTTCAAAACGTGCTCGCAGGGAGACGCTAGTTGCAGTAGCACTTTTAAACAGGGGAAATCCCTATATCACAAAAGCCCGTGTATGCGAGGACCTCAGGAGCAGAAGGCTTGACCCTGTCAAGAGTTAAGCTCATGCGCGCACCCACGGATGTGGTCCCACTGACATGATCTGGATCTCAGTGGAGCTACTCAAGCGAGCGCAGTTGCTTACAGGCACGCGAGTGTTTAGGATCAGCAGTCAGCTCTTCCCAAGTCCAATTCACTGTGATAATTTTTTTTTTTAAGTTGATCATTTTAAAATTAAGATTTACCACTTAAGTGTTTATAACTTGTTACATTCATTCACTCTTTTCTCTTTTCCTTCCCATTTATATATATATACATATATATATATATATATATATATATATACACATATTTATATATTGCATTGAATACATTTGATAAGTAATTTCACAATCACCTAAAACCATTCCACTGTATATTAAATTTACAGTACAATTTAACTTATTTCTAATACACGACAATCCAGAAGTCCCAACTAACTCCTGATTGCATATTTAAATTTCCTCCCTGTTTTTCTACTGTTCATTCAATCTTGGATGATCCTGGCAGGGGAAAGAGGTATGTGACTAAACTGAATGAAATGAGTCACTTCCTGTCATATTTCGTGCATGCCCTCTTAGTGCCATGTTTCCTAATGGGATTTTACCTGGGTGATCCTTGCTTTGTAACTTTAATCCAAGGAATGTAACAGCAACTCCACGTGGACTGCTTGTGGAATTGGTAGCCCAACACGGCAGGGGAAATGCGGGATACGTATCCAGTCCATGCATGTAGCAATGGGTCTATTTTACAAGCGCTGCAGTTACATCCCAACACAACCCTACCTGCCTGGAATCTTTCCTCAGCCTGTTGTAAAACCTATGTTGTTTTGTATTTTCCTGATCTCTAGTACGCCATGGAGTAGACTGTATAATAAACGACTGAGTAGAAGGATGCTAGTCTTCCTCTAACTTTGTCTGTATGTGTATTGTGCTGGATATACAGTATTTATATATAGAGAGAGACGATAGCCCGGAGAAGAGAGAAATAATCTTTATTTTCACAGAGTTGAGATGCTCCCTGTGTAAATCAGAACGCTGCAAAGATGTCTATGAAATGAGGTAGGGCCGCCTAAGGGGAACGCATATTTTATTGCATTCATCACCTTCATCACCTTCATGTGATGCATTGTTTTTAAAATCCAGGTTATTTTCATACTGGCAACTTCAGGGTGCAAGAGGGCCTAATATGGGCTTCTCTTCTCTTCTGCCCGCTACACTGAAAAGACCCTTAAAAGATTAGAAATAAAACACACGCTTTGTAGCTTGGGCATCAGAAGGGTTTTGTTAGTGAGAGCAGATTTGCACCTATTTTATTGCCAGGATCACGTTTTTCCTACGCCCCCATTTCAGGGGGGATCCGAAGGGTGACGTTTCATTTATCCTATTGCAGAAGTCCAACACCAAGTCCTTATACCGCTTGATTTATGCCTGCAGGGTATAAACGGGATGCTAGTGGCGCCTCTTCTGCACAGGTGTGAATTTCTCCCAAACAATAGGTTGCAAGTTGTTTAACCACGTGAGTTTTGTGGTGCATGCACAAACACAGCCCCACAATTTGCCTTGTGATCGTGCAGTATCTGGTTGGGCTATTATAGGAATTTTCCAAATGACTGCATTTTGTTCAAAGGAGGCAACTTCCAGGATGTTTTTTCTGGGAAGTAATTTGCCAAACATGTTACAAACGGTGACCTCTTAGAGTGTCAGCATCACTTCTTCACCATAAATATCTTCATGGTAGCATTTAGGGAGTGCTGGACTTTCTGCTTACTTCAAAGTAACTGAAGTCTACCCTTTTGAATTCAGGTAGGGTTTTAAAGGAGTTTTCTGTATACCTGCACTGGATAGATATGACCTGAATATCTCCTTTGGCTATCCCCAAAGAAAATGAAGTTGGATTTCTTATTGTGGAAAGGCTGCAACCATTACCATTTGCCTGTTAAGATGAGCCCATTCCACTGTTGTATGCACATACATGCAACACACATTCAAACCCCATCAAGTAAACCTAAACTGAAACCACCTTTACCATTTGGAACAAAAAGTTTAAAAAGAGTATTAGCATGGAGAAATCATTTGTTTTTATTATGCGAGAGGCAAGGATTTCTTAGGGTGATATCTTTTATTGGACCAGCTGCCTGGGTGCATAGAGTTAGACGAGCTTTCACATAGCCCAGACAAACATGCAGAAGAAACTTGCCTTCTATAATGGGTGTGCATATATAATATATAACAGCATGAGTCTTTGCCATTGTGTCATTTGTCTCATCAGGTGGCTCCAAACTGGATCATCTTTCACCTGGATGAGTCATGATAAATGCCATAAGACTTCATGCATTTTTAAACTTTGCCTTCTCTCTCTATGTATATGTATGTGTATATATATATATATATGTGTGTGTGTGTGTGTGCGCAACTCTATTGAAGACACACATATATATATGTGTACCCGTGTGTAAAATATGCAGTGATAGGTGTGTTTGTCTAGAAGGCAAACTTCATTTTCCTTCCATCATGTTGAAATCAAAGCAGGTAAGTAGATGGTAAATAAAATTAAACTTTACCATCTGGAAAAAAAAAATTGAGTAATGAACTGCTATTGTTCTTATTTCAAGAAATTACTGCCTTACTGCAATTGGGAGAGGGAATTCTCGTGAGTCAGAGGCTAATCCAGCAGAAATAAATGTGACTGTTTTTTACAAAGTTAATCGTATGCTTTGCCTGTTAATTTCTTTAAGGGGAAAAAAAACAAACCACAAACATTTTTTCTTTTTCATGGAAGCAGGTTTTTATTGCAGGACTCTGAAGTAATTATGTTGGGATTTGTTGGAGAATACATTCTTTCACTCCTGCCAAAAATGTTGATTTTTGCTCATCCTTCATATATAGAGTTACCAGCAGGATTCTTAGCTGCCAGATACACCCAGTAATAACTTGACAAGGAGACAGTGTGGCAGACTCTTAAGAAATGAAGGCCTGGCCAGAAGAAATGAGTCAGTGCAAGAACCAGCTCTTTCATCCTTGTTCAACAAAATAAATAAAAAATATATCTTTTAGAGGGATATTGTCAACTACCATAACTTTGATTTTTTTTTTCTCTATTTTAATTTTTTTTACACCTTTGGGAGGAAAAATTGAGCAGACATTGAAAGCAGAATGGGCTCCTGCCACCTTCCCTTCAGATGATCTGGCTGTTCAGAAAAAATAAAATCAGAACAATATACCCAACCCGTCCCATTGGCAAGATCACGTCGAAGCGGCATTTTCATGTTCTTCGTCTTGTGCTTCTTTTTTAATGTAGCCGCCCAATCGGGATGAGCCATTGAACGGCTGTGTGGAGCCACTTCACACCGGCAGCAGCTTTAAAAGAGCTTCTCAGCAAATGCCTTGCTAAAAGTCTAGGGCCAGCGTTAAATCTGACCCGGGTTGGCAGCTGGAGGAACTAGGGTGGCGTGAGCTGGCCGACAGCTCCAAGCACCGGTTTAAAGGAACCAGCGCGCTCCACACCCTTGCTCTCCGGCACCTGGATGTTCGACCGCGTCTCTGCCCGGGGCACCGAACGTGGTGGCTGCCCCTCCGGCAGCCCACCTGTGTCCAAGCGAGCAGCTTTTTGGGGAGGTGACGGCACAGTTGGATTTCTGTGCGTGTGCACATTTGTTTCCTGACTAAGCAGCAGCACACTTCGGTATCGTCCCTGGACCAAGTCAAGAGGCAGTGTAACTGCACCCTAAATCAGGACCCTCGCCAGCATTGCATAGCAGTGGCTGCATGAGGGCCCACTCCTCACCTCCCATCCCTTCCCGCTCGCTAGAGCAGGAGGGGAAGAAAACTGCTCTGCAAGGAACGCATTCCCTTAGGCCAGCGCACAGAGTTATAGGCCAGGGCAGGGTTGATATAGTGTTATTTATTTTAATATAATTACAGAGCACCTTCATGCCACACACACACATGCATACCACACCCCTGCCACACGGGTATCTCCTTTATGCATGCATACCTGGCAGCTGGGTATGAGGGAGATAGACCTGGAAAGGGATTGTGCCACAGCCGGACACACTGCTTTGGAGTGTGATTGTCTGTGTGACAAAGCAGCCCCCGTCCCTCTAATGGGAGTTGTCGTTAATTTTCTGCAACCTTCTCAAAAGGAGAAGTGAAGAGAAGTAGTGCTGCTCTCATTGATTGCCAAGCAAAATAAAGACGAAGTCCATTCTGCCTGATCATGTCTGCCAGTATCTTCTTTTCATCCTTTCAAGCGACCCAAGTATACCTTCCGGATTGCCAAGTTGTCTTTAAATTCTCGGTCATCTTTCTTCCATCTTTTGAGTCTGGTGCCTATGTTGTAGGTTTCCTTTGCTTGGGAAGTCCTGGATAGAGCTTGGTAGAGAAAGTCGTTAAATCTCAGAGTAGTTTCCTCTCACCCCCAAATTACTGCACACGGTCCTATTGACAACACTGCTCATTCTGCATGTTCCCAGCCAGAAATGATTACTAAACACGCATGCATGCATTTGAAACACATTCACATCTAAGCCATGTGTGATGTGAATGTCACTTCAGAAAACATGTACAGTGGACTTTAAGGACCCATGTGCATGAGAATGAGTTACTTCACTGATATTTTTTGGTTTTCACGTGTTATATGTAATACTCCAGCAAACAGAAAAATCCTGGTAAAATCCTGGCTTGATTTGGAGGCTTTTATCCTGATCTCCTGCCAGGTCTATGTAACAGCTCTAAAACTGATTTCATAGGAAGTGGCCCTAAATTATACTAATGTATTTAAATAGCTTTATATCTAACCCTGTCAAATGAAAGGTGCTGTCTTAATTGTTACTGGTGGTGCTTGGAATATTTCTAACTGAGATCCAGAGACATTTTAGGACAGACTCTGCAATCATAGGCTTCTAAGCATTTTCAAGATGAATGGTAATAGCAAGCCCAAATCAATTTTGAAAACTGTGGAAAAAAACAGCAGAAAACCCACAAACACAGTGAAGAAACTCCCAAATTCCTATACTTTAGAATAAGAGCTGGTAGACCTCTCTGGTAAATAGCATGATTAAAGATGGATTTAGTGAGTTATTGTAAACTGAACAGACACCCCTTCTTTGCTTTGGTTCAACTGCTTACTCTGCAGTGCAGTTCGGAAAAATATCCGCGACAAGGCATTC
>NW_005841934.1:1565319-1613897 GCF_000455745.1 Alligator sinensis
TTCCTGAATATAAAGAGTACGTGCATCATTTATGTGATTTGCACTGTATATGCAGTAGCTCACATTTTAAAGGACTGTTCTCTTTACAATAAAGCTAGTTTTCCGTGGGGATGCACATTTGCTTCTAAGCTATCTGGCCTCATATCGTTTGCTGTGGTTTAAAAGAACTAATGCTTTTCTTTGTTATTTCTTTTTCTACCAAATTTAAAGGCCTTTGCTTGGTGGTCAGACTTAATGGTTGAACACGCGGAAACCTTCCTGTCACTGTTTGCAGTGGATATGGATGCTGCCTTAGAGGTGCAACCCCCAGACACGTGGGACAGCTTTCCACTATTTCAGCTTCTAAATGATTTCCTCCGTAGTGACTGTATGTATTTGTATTTTGACCATTTCTTTCAATAGGGTAAAATCTGATGGGTTATTGATAATGTTTCTAGCCTTTCCATGCTGTACAGAAAACTGATATGGGTGGGACTTCAAAACCAATAGCCTTTTATTAACTTAATATTGCAATTGCTTTAGAGGTGGGGCGGGGAAGTGGTGCTTTTCAACATGACCAGAGACCAATCCTCTTTACTAAAATCAAATGCCCAGGTAGAAGACCAGGAGTGGGACTTCTATAAGGTCCTGTGGTGAGGAGCACATTGTTCACAGAGTTGGGCACTTTCTGTTATTTTCATTAAGCATTTCTACTGTGCTATATATGTGCATCATGTGCGTGTGGCAATACGAAGTCAGCTGCAGTCCCTGCCCCCAGACAGGTGGATGGAAAGGAAAGGAATCGCTAACGGATGATTTGACATTGCCTTGTACAAAGGGGAAACGCGGGAGGATATTGCCAGGGTTAGAAGGCGCGACAATGAAATTCCCATTCACTTCAATAGCAGCAGCGTTTGGCCCTGCTGCGTCTGTGACAATCCCACGCCGTAGTCTGCCCGTCTCATCCTTCCCACGTTGATCCATTAGGCCCCCGTCTTACAAAAGACTTTCCTGTTGGAAACCCCTCCTTAAAAACCCTTTTCGTTTCTGAAGACATGCATAATGAGTCCTGGGACCCTCCTCCGAGAAAAACGATTTGGAGTGTAAAAGTAGTCCCCCAGTCTGCCCAGGGAGTGATGCGTGCCACGCTGTTCTGTTTATAGTCATTTTATTAACGGGAGCCAGTCACCTATTTGCTGTCTATAAATCAGGCGCTAACGGAGAAGGTTCGCTGTTTGTTTGCTCCAAATAAGAAACGATTTCTGCTGTCTTTATCCTGGAGGTTGATGGTCAAGTATTCCTAGGGGAAACTCCAGTTACTTCCTTCCTGTTAGCCAGCGTATTTATTGTGTAATAAAATGCCACTCTTCGTGGTCCGTTACCCAACCGTAGTTTCTTACTATACTTTTATTTATCTATTCTAGATAATTTGTGCAATGGAAAATTCCACAAACACCTTCAAGACCTGTTTGCTCCACTTGTTGTTAGATATGTCGATCTGATGGAGTCCTCAATTGCACAATCAATTCACAGGGGCTTTGAGCGGGAATCATGGGAGCCAGTAAAGTAAGGAAACCTCCTTTGATACAATCGGAATTTGGGTGCAAATGGATGGAGATTCGTACAGAGATGAATTAGTAAATACTAGATTGGAGATTCGGAAAATGCCTTCTGTTTTTTAGCGCCGTGCTAAAAATGCAAGGCCTAATTCCTTAAGGGTTTTCAAGGTTTACGAAAGAAACAATATGTGCTTTTCTAATGCAATGCTGATTGAAGTGGAACGTTTTGCTTTGAAAAATGGAAATACGAAAAATGTGAAATCCTCTCATTTTGCTTGGCTTTTTAGATCTTACGACCCTGCTCTAAAAGGCCTTTTCCAATGTTGCTCTTAAAGGCAAATAGCTTCTTTTCAGAACGAAAACCTTGCTTTACTGTGTTCAGTCCGGCTCTGTACCTCGGGTGGGCCGCTGTTGTCTTTTTTTTCCACCCACCCTGTGAAGCGATAGTGCAGAGATATGCTTCGCTGCTTCAGCACCGCAGCTGATCCCTGGATTGATCTTTTTTTTTTTTTTCACGCAAGCTGTGAAGGGCTCCAGCATAAGATGCTGCTTTAGAGCTAAGGGCTTTTAGGAGGAGACGCTCTGAAACCATGCTGGAAAGATCCTGAAGGCACCGTCCCTGAAGGGAAACACAGTGTGCTAGAGAAAAGTACTTCCGAGCAAAACCGAGTACAGAAAGCAGGAGAAAAGAGTGACCGTAATCTCGTAGAAGTGATGGTTTAAAACTCTGGAATGGGTGAACTGAGACACAAAGCCCCAGCTCAGCCTAGTGCTTGTGAAATATAAAGTTAGTTAAAGCCATGCATAATTTATAGTGGTATTACTGCTCCCAGTGCTCATTCCAAAAAGGCTCAGTTGGATACTATACAGGAAACACATTAATACAAATAAAATAAAGAAATGGAGCAAGACTAGCCTTACGCAGGCTGGAAAATGTCTAGTGCAGCCAATGGTTAAGTGTGCTACTCTGAAGAGTTACTTTGTAAAATTTAGCAATTATCCACTATATTGATCATACATAAAAATGCAAGGTTAATTCAGAACCCGGCTCACCGTCCGTTTGCTCTCTTGGCTCTGCAGGCTAATGAGATTAAAAAAACCCTAACATTTCAGTTGTAAAATGAGCACATGTGGCTCAGAAAACAGACAAGAAGTAGCTCTCCTGAGTAGGAAAATGCCACTTTACAGCCCCCGTAGTCATTCAGCAGGTAGGACTGCATGTGAGAGTGATCCTCACTTTAATAATGCATAGCAGCTTAAGTAATAGCCACCTGTTACACGTTTGGTACAGTAACGTCAAACGATGTGTTAACCATGCAGTTGATAAATGATTCATTCTTTATGTGTTTGTTCTAAGCCAGAGACTAAAATATATTCGAATCAGTAAATCATCTTGGTTTTAGCTCATTTAAATTCAATTATAGTTTTATTTTAAGTACATGTTTTCTTATAGCAAAAGTTTGGATTTCAAAACACTGTCACTTTCTTGGAGAAATGGAAGAGGCGCTTTCACAATTACTATAGAGAGTTTCTGCCATGTTAAGGGGGTCATTTGCAATGTATCTTGGGTTGTTCTGAAAAGGTCCTTTCTCCATCATCCCATGGTGTTGTGCTTCAAGCAGCTCTGGTCAGTGAACACCGTATATCGTACAGTTGTAAGTGTTTCTTTGCTTAATTGTAGTTATCTTACAGAGTGACCTGGGGCACTCAAAAGCATTGCTTTGAAAAAGAATGGATAATTCTCCCAGGCATGTTACATTCCCCCATGAGAAAGCACGCACTTGAATATGGTTTTAATTACCGATACTTTATTCTTCATACGCACAACCACACACATGTGCACACACACCTGCAAACATACACACACACACACAGTGCAAAATGTCACCTCTATGCAATGTGACCCAGCTGAAGGCAGCAAACGCATGTGCACATCAGTACCTAGTACGTAAAGTGCAATTGGGAACCCCAATCCTGGAATTTGTCTTCAATCTCACGGCAGGCGGCATGCCATTCTTCCCCTGATCCCCAGTAAGCCTGTGATAAGTACAGGTCAAACCCATGTATTTTGCTTGCTCTTCCCTCAGCTTTGTGTATCCCCTCTCTCCCCCCATGCATTCAAACCATCTAGTGAATTCTTTAGGCTCTTTGTCCCATTTTGCAGGTTTGCATTGCTCAGTAACCACAAATTCAGATTTACCAGAGGAGAGCACGATACTGTTTACAAGCTTACTCCTAAGAAAAAGTTAAAGAAATAGCTTTCAAATACTACAGCGATGCAAAGGACACCGACATCACCCTCTTCTGTTTTACTATCACCCATTACTGCCGGGTAGCTATAAGGGAAATGACACGGCTGCAACCATCGTGTACCTTTGCCCTTGGAGAATTTTATGCAGCTTGACTCTGCTTTGAAGGAAGGCTTCCCACTTGGCCTGCCAAAGTCAACCAGAATACACATCGACGCAGTTGAGCTGACTGCAATCCTGCCGATCTCTATGCTGAATTGTGAGAATGAAAGCTCATTACCTCATGACAGCCAACAAAGTATTCTGTAGCACAGAGGCTTTTCAAAGGGTTTCTCTATGCTCGTGCTTGCAATCAGGGCTGAAAAATGTGGTCCTCCATAACCTGACCAGATGGCAGCATACACGCATGTCATTTTTCTATTTTCATTGCTAGAGACTGTGTACCTTATGCTGCTACTAGTTGGGTATAGAAATCGCACAAACAGTAAGATCGATTCCCTTAAATACTGAAAACATTGAAGGAAAAAAAAATCCATACCGTTTGCTTCGGCAGGCCATGTGATCTGCCTGTTTTGTACAAGCTCTGCCTAGCTGCAGAATGTATAAGCCGGGGGTCCTTGCCCTATAACCAGTGCAGCTGGTAGGTATGGGCAGATACGTGCGGAGAAAACGAAGCAAAGTGAAACACCAGTCCCAACTCGCTATTTTCCGAAACATTGGGTGCATAAATTAGATCTGTTCCCAAGCTGGCGGAGTGCACGCAGTCACATGGGGGGGGGGGGGAACATGCCGTTATTTCTACGCGCTAGCTTCGCGACTCGGGGCGTTTTGAAATACTTTGCAGCCACCCGACACCTAAACACATACATGCAATTGCACTCGGCAGCTGAGCTCCGCACGAGCAGAATGCAAGGTTAATTCAGTGACCACTGATGTCCTTTTCAGTTGGTTGGCTTGAAAAATTATGCAAATCTTTTCTGGGACACGTACACACACAAAAAAGGATCTTCTGCAACATTTTATGTGCCGTTATATTCTAGCACAAGGAGGTCAGTCCCCGTGGTTCTTGTCAAAGTCAAATTTGATTGGGTTTTTAGTATTAATATGCAAATGGTCACACTTTGTAGTAAGGCTACATTTGTAAGTAGTCTGTCTTTTCATAAATGGCTCATCGAGGTTTTAATAAATTGTCCATTGCTCGCCACAGCTTATTACAGGTCGCTCCTCACTTTGTGTCTCTGCCTCCTTCCCCGTTTGTATACCGGGGCTAATCATCTTAAGGAGGTAGTGTGATGCAGTGGGTAGAGCAGTGAACTGGAACTCAAGAGATGCAAACTTGATTGCCAGCTCTACTACAGGCCTACTGGTTCTCTGCAGACCAGTCAGTTCAACCCTTAAACGCCTCAATTTCTCCACCTGTAAAATGGGGATAATGGTATCGGACCTCCTTTATAAAGGGCTTCAAGATTTGCTGATGAAAAACATTCCAGAGAAGAGCTAGGTACTCTCATAGCCTAAAGCTCTCCATAACACTTACTACTTACATGCCTGTAACCATCTGTAACCCATAGTACTCCAGTCTTTAACATCTTTTAATCATTCATGAGTCCTTTTCAAGCTATTTATAAATGGATCTTTAACATAAAGTGTGGCTAGTCAAATGCTGTGGCTCTACCAGGCAACCAGACGGAAGTTGTGACGTTGTCCAGAAAGCAAAAAAAATCTTGTTAGGAAAAAGATCCTGGAGTAGCTAAATGTGGAAACCGTGCCAAACACCAAGCCACAGTCAGAGCATGTTTAGCATGTCACCCTTCTACCCAGTCTGCTATACTGAAGATTTTATAGAAAAGACTGCCACTTGAATTACTAGCATTTATCCAAGTAGATATGGGCCAGCATTTATGCTAATAAAACATAACTTCTAGAGTAAGCAGGCAGGCAGGCTGACCAGTGGATCTAGGAACTTGTAGGAACTGGGCATTTATGCACCAACATGTCTGTAGGCAAGATAACCCAATGAAACCTCCAGGGTTGTCTGCCCAACTTTCAGATTAAAGCTAATGGCATCACCTGGCATTTATTAGGTAGCTTCTTATGTATCTTTACTTGTTTTCTACAGTTAATGTTATAATAGAGGAAGTGTTCTTTGAATATATATTATTCCAGGATACATGATCTTAATGCCATGAGCTACTGGCACTTGAGATTTTTATAACTGGAGAGTGGAAAGATACTATTTAAATCAGTCCAAATGTGGAAAATAGATCCAAAGGTGAGCAAGTCAGAACAATACAGCACAACCTGTCTATTTGGCGAGGACATATCCTTACCAAATGTACAGGCCCCAGTCATGCAATTTAATCCTCCTAGCTTCAACCTTCTGCCACTCTGAAGCACTGAAAGTTTAAGTGCATCAGACTGCTGGATGGGGCATTATTCAGTCTCCGGTATTAAATAGCCACGGGCTCGGTTTTTAGAAAGCCACCTCCCCTTCTGGGCCTGTAATTTTGCGGGCCAAGTAAATAAAGGCACATCTATCTGTTGGTAATATTGAAGTCATTTGCAAGTCTGCCCACCTGACTCCAGCCACAAGTCAGGTAATGAGACAGGTCACTGAGATCAGCTGAACCGGCAAAGCTACCGATGCAGAGTAGGATGGCAGGTATTTCCCAAATCAGGCTGTCTGTGTTAAGATAATACACTACCTTATTTTGCCATCGGAAGATGAGCTGTAGCTTTTCCTTGCAATGTGCACAAAGCATCAGCAAAATCCTGATTTGTAAAAAAACAAAACAAAAAACCCTTTATATATGAATACTATGCAGTGTTCACTCTAGACAGTTGCCATTGACTTAATACAGTGTTTTCATAAGTGTGTTTTCAGTAAGTTCTTGAATATTTAGTATTAAAAACAAAGGTCCTCTGATTAATGTACTTACCATCTGGCTAATCTCTTTAAGTGGCTTTTCTTTATACATGTATATGTTGTCCATCTCTTGCTAGTTTTAATTTACTCAATATCACTTTTGAACTACATGGCCTTACCATTTCCAAAGATTGAACAATCTCTCAACCATTATGAAGCATGCGTTTCTTTTGACAATCATATTCACTTTACGAGGCGTGTTCATGTCTGAGTGGGAACGGTGCATGAGTTGGTTGCATGAGAAAGCTCTGATATATATTTCCTGGTTCATAAAGAGAACAAGCAGATAGCAGGAACTGAAGTCAAATCCATCGAGCAACCGGAAACGGAAGTAAATCAAAACAGTTCGCTCTGTATTTTGCTCTGAAAGGTGGGACTTTATTCAGAAGCTCAGAATGGAGATCCGAAGTCATGAGTGCCTATTAGCCATGTAATCAATGGCTCAAAACATTGGTTGCCAACAGAACTGCAGAGATTCAGGGCAGGTATTCTACCATGTTAGCAATTGTATACCCAGCCCTGTCGGCACAACGGTACTTCGTTGTTTCCTGATGCAGTAAGATTTACAGTGAGAAATGCAATCCAGAAATGTACGTACAACTGTAGAAAATTGCTGTCGCGATATTCTCGGGGACGAGAAGTTTGTAGGGTTCTGTCGCTTTCCAGGATTGCAGATCATGCTGCACAAAATTCAACAGCAATCGAGGGAGTGGAAGAGACCTTCCAAGGTAGAGCGTTTTAGTACAACCGTGATAGGCATTCACTTCGTGCAGCCAGAAGATTAACTGCCCGAACCTGCCTCTCGGCAGCAAAGCTTCTGCTAGCTCCAGCAGGCAGGAACAAGCATTAGATCCTGGGGTCCTGATTCAGCTTTTAATGAGTCTTTACTCAGACAAACTCTGGGTGGGAATAAGGACCCAATAAAAATTCAGTCAAGACATCTGGACTTGCCTCTGGAATGAGGTTGTACAAAACTTCCTTGGTTGATGCCCTTATGTGCTGCACAGAAAGGAGATACTCCCCACCACTGGCTTCTCCCCCATTCATCAGGTGGCCCCAGGAGTCAGCCGCTCAAATTGTACATCTCCCAGGTGCCAAAGTGAGGCACAAGTTTTTATTTTACATGTAAAATGCCATGTAATTGGACTTTTTGAGATGCTCTGTAAAATACAGCCAGACCTATGTTAACAGCTCAGGGACCTGCAGCACAACCAAATATTTATGGGTATTTTGCAAATCACTAGCATGCAGTGTTATTTCTTCTGGAAAATATATCACATTAAATTGCCTTGTATTTGATACACTAAACCACTTTTACAAAGTTATTTTTCATGTCATACTTGGGCGTCTGAGACTGCCATTAAAGGCATCGTGCCCAGCTACAACTACCGTGCTCGTCTCATGGCCCTCTTTGCAATGGGGGCATTCATGCACAAAGCTCGTGCTTAGTCTTTGGGTTTTGTGCCCAGGTCTGCGTGTGTCACACTACAATTGCACTTGGCTCTCGGGGCCTGGGAGCGCACGCGATACAGTGCTCCTCATTTATGACCGCTGGAATCAGATGCACTCAAGTAAGCCCTGGGGTCAATTATGTGGAGCCCCGTTTCCAACAGGCCCAGGGATCTGCATGCAGGAGTCCAACCACAGGCCTGGCGTCTTAGTTTTCACGTGGTGGGACACTGTTCTGCTCCTCCAGATTAAAGCATTTCTTGACTGTTTGGAAAAAGGGCGGTCGAGGGGGAGCGTCTCACATTCAGGGTGAATTGAATTCAGTGGCCCAATTGTCAACTTCATTAGAGCCAGGAATTCACCCTTAGCCATTTGAAGCCTGGTTTTGAGGCAAAACCTTTCCCAGTGGACTGTCGAGCGTAGCCCTTCCCTATCTCCATCCTCTAAATAATCTCGAGCTTGAGGTTTGCTTGCTCACGGGACACATTTTTAAATTCGGAGCTGCTTTCCGTGCTCTGAAACCGTATCAGGATCCGTAAATCCTTCTGTGTGGGTGTTTGAGCGGTCCGTTAATTTGCTACTTTGTGATTTTTCTTCTTTTGTTGGTTTTTTAAGTAACTTGCTTTTTTATTGCAGACTGCAAACAAACAAAAACAACAAACCCCCCAAAACACTTAAGCCTTCCATGCTCATGCTTCTTTCTGAAATGTTTTGCTTTAGTTTTTTGACTGTTGTCTTGCCGTGAACTTTGCAGATTTGTTTATGAGTGTCACATGCTTCTGCTACATCTGCATTGTCACTGTTATGGTATTTTTTTCTTTCTGTCTGTTTCTTCCACAGGAGTTTAACAAGTAATCTGCCCAATGTGAATCTACCCAATGTGAATCTCCCTAAAGTTCCAAACCTACCAGTTAACATCCCACTAGGCATCCCACAAATGCCTAGCTTTTCTGCACCGTCATGGATGGCTGCTATATATGATTCTGAGTGTGTATTCAGTTCACATTAGATCTAATTTAAATTTGAAGTAATCTTGGCATGGATATGTATTATTTATTTCTGTGCATTATATATAGAACTTCAAAAGAGTGACACAGACAGATAATTAGACGTTTCTCTGAATGAGGCAACCCTTCTGTATTTCTGGCATGTACGTTGTGAGTTTTTTATCAATATTGAGGATTTGTTTTGCACCCACTGGAAATTTGAGCAAATGTCTCGCTTTGCAAACTAGTTCTCGACAGTGGGATATAGTCCTGTTGGAGTATAAATTGCAAAATGCATCCTGGAAGATGGCGTATCTCAGGAGAAAGTTTTTCCAAAAGAGGAGATGAAACAACTTTAGTGCTAGCTGACCAATTTCTGTGGACCAGATGTAGATCTAAAAGTGAATCTTACTTCTTTGCAAGTTCCTCATTGCCTCTGATGGTTTGTTTTCCTTGTAATTCTGCACAGCATTGTCATCACAGGTGCTTATACATAAAGATTCTCACTCATTTTGTGGGAAGCCCCAGATAGTAATTGAATTCTGTAACTAGCTGTCACCGTCTGAATATTTAAATGTCTGACAGGAGGAAAAACAATTTTTAGTGGAAGGCTTTGAATCCAACTTAGGAAATCAAACCCTAAGCCCAAGTCATTAGTGTGTAAAAGCTAGCCTTTCCCATTCCTCTGCCTCGCACCTTTGGCGTGTCCCAAGACATGGGATGCGTTCTACTATCATACAGGTACCATATTGGAAGAGGAATTAGAGCTCATGGTCAGGGTGATATATTTTATTAGAGGATCTAGATTTAGGAGGCACTATAAAACCATGCCTATGTCATGCACCTGCTGTAATGCAGTGGGTCTCTGAGCAGTGCCGGGGGCTGGTACCCAAAGGTCAAGGAGCTTTATCCCCCCATGTTGGGGAAGCCCTTCCAAGGACACTCATCTGCATAAGCAATGAGAGCATGAGCGTAAAGGGCGGACGTGTGATCAGATTGCTGCAGGAGCAGCTTGGTCTCATCCAGCCAGGAGCAGCTGTCCCTTCACAACTGGGCAGCCTGAGATGCCTTGTGCCTTCGTGAGTGTCCACTTTCCCAAATCGCCCTTCCACCAGCCCCCAGCCAGCATATTTACTCCATGGCTCAGTGTCCTTTGTTCCAACCCTCCCATCTGTTCCCTATAAATTGTTCTGCTCCAGAGGAGAGTTGTAGCGCAGCACCTCATGGGACCATTTTGTTTCAACAAAAATGATGCTTGTCTTTCCCTGCTCCTCCCTCTTCCTCCCCTATCGCTTCACTTTCCACCCCCGCAGGTTTCTTCCTTCCTCTTCCTCCTGCCTCTGCCATTTCTTCCCTCTTAAAAGGTGAAAAGGAGGACAGGCATAAGGCCCCAGCCCCACAGGGCACTAACTCATGGAAGCATCCCTCCCACAGGTTATGTTTAACATGACGTTTACTGAACAGACTTGGGCTTGAACACTGCCTTACGTTCTTCCCTGCATCACGGGCTAAAAACACAGTGTAACTTTGAGCACAGGAAGTCAATGAAGCTACTCCCTTGCTCCAGTGCCTTCAGTGAATGCTTGGCTGGACTCGGGGCCAAATTCCCAGGGTGCAGGCAGAAGTGTTTGGGATCCCCGGGGAGAGAGAGGCAAGGCGAGGAAAACCCTTTTGCAGAGAAGCAGTCTGAACATGGCCTGGGGAACCAGGACTCGGTGCAGTCTGCGGTCTGCTCCATCGATACCATGTCCTGATCCTTCTGGCAGACTCAACATGCCTTTTAATGTTGGGAACTTTAATTTTGGAAGAACAAATTGGCATTTTATACAAAGACTGAACGCCTCAAATGAACAAACATAGACGTTTTTGGGATTGCAAGGGTGGCAATGAGCCAGAGACTTAAATTACATCTACACCTGGAATCCACCAGACTTCCACTATCCTACAGGTACCATATTGGAAAGTAAAGCCAATGAACTGGCAGTAAAGGAAATGCAATCTTATTCTTTAAAAAAAAAAAAAATTAAAATACTTGGAAATATGAATGCTGTTAATTCTGTTTCAAAGAAATCCAACTCATATTCATGCTAAGATGGCTGTATTGAAGGTTAGATTAGGCAGTGTCTGTAAAAAGTACTTGAAAGTTTTTCCCCCCTCTGTGCATGCTCTGTGATACTGCTTCTGAAAAGATAAGAATCAAGACATGACAGTAAAGTGGACAGTCGTCTTTTTATAAAATCAAAGCTTGAGTGTGAAAGGCATTTTGTGAGCTGCTATGGGATCAAAGTAATTTCAGTGCTATTGCACGAAGAATTAACAGTTCTTTTTGGTAATAAACATTAAAAAAAAAAATTTTCTCGCATGAAAACCTAATAACGAGCTGTTCAGAAGGAAAAAAAAAATCCCAAGAATATATATTTTTTTTAAATTTCAAAACCAGATGGATGTCTTAATGTTGCTGTAGCAAATACCAATTCTCGCATTCATGCGTATTTAATTATTTGGAACATGAATTCATGCGGTTCCAAAATTGGGATGGAACTAAAACAAGTTTATTTATTCCCAAGCCTAAGTTTGAAACAGAAGAAACTAAATGTGCAGACAGGGCAACTGTCAGGGCTGTTGCACAAAGTAGCTTTTTGGTTAAAGACGCCATTTAAGGAAATGCCTGATTCTGTATCTTTTCATTTCCGCAATTCCCTTTGACCCACCCACCGTTCATTATTAAGGACATGTTTCAATCTTACCTTTCCCTTAGCATCAGATACATCTCTTCCCACTCCTGAGCTGACTCATTCTTTAAATGGTTACCTTTGTTAGCACAGGACCCCCCCTAGGACCCCTCTAGCATGTTGGGAGTATGGTTTTCACCTTGCGGTAGCCATGTATGCATTAGCTATAATTTCCTCTGTAGCATTAACTCAATGCAGCTGGCATCTGTCACAATAGAAACACCCTCCCTCATCTGTTTCTATAGATGATGTCAGCAGAAGTGGTAATGCATGGTGTGTTAAACATCTTATAAATTACTGTGTTAGCATTAGTGGTATGCGAGGAGGAGGTTAAAGCTCTTGAATTTCCCGTGGTAAATGTCATGAAAAAAGAGTGAGAGAGAAAAGGGTTACAGACAGAAATTTCTCTGCGCAAGCCAAACACAATCGAGGCCTGTGTTTTATCTTGTAAGTGGAGGTTTGAGATGTAATTATACTTGGAAAGAACCAAAGTAGCCGCACACCACAAGACCAAAGGGTCCTGTCTGGACAGAGGAGTGGGTAAGAGAACATGCACTTCCGAAAACATGCACTTCCGAAAGACCAAAGGCATGGCAACAAATCAAAAAAACCAAAAAAAACAAAACCAAAAACTGCTCAGATCTGTTGGCCTGGAGATGCCTTTGGAAGAGGTTGATTCTTGAAGAGGTGGAATAGTCAACCTAACCAAAACTCTTCAATATAAGATGTCCAGTGTTCTTAGTTCAATTGACTTACCATGATTTTTTTCCAGCTGTTCAAGAGATAAAGCGTGTCCTCGCTCACCACTTGTTAGCACTGTCCTTTACCTGGAAACCTTGGGTGGAAAAAAAAACGCCCTATATCTTAATAACTGCATACATTCCTGTACTGTAGTTATTATCAATCAAGGATTTTCAACAACAAATTCTAGCCTTAATTCTGAATAATCACATAAATTCATGTGAGTATTAATTAAGGCTGATTTTTACCATACACCCTTTTTCCAGCTAATACGTGTAATTCATAACTTTGTCTTATCATCTGGCCTGGAAAGATTTGTGGGTTGTAACAGCAAGGTAGATTAGGCAAATGTATGGTAAAACTCAAAACCCTGATGGTGGAGATTGTCTGATATTGTTCTGTGTATTAAACAACTGCATACCCTAGTCTTTGTCCAAGAAAGGTCTCCACATCAGGTGTCTAATAGCTTGGTGCAGGTTATGACTTCTGTTTCCACTTTATCCTGCCAGCAATGGGTCAGGAACCTCTGAAGATCTGTTTTGGAAACTTGATGCCCTACAGACCTTCATTCGGGATTTACACTGGCCCGAGGAAGAATTTGGAAAACATCTCGAGCAGCGTCTGAAGCTCATGGCAAGTGACATGATTGAATCTTGTGTCAAGAGGTAAGTCTAAAGTGTCTTGTGTTGAGAAGTATAGCGAAGCAGCTGGGCTGAGAGGCCTTCTAGAAGGGGCATCGCTTCTTCTGTCAATGTTTGGGAAATATCAGTCTTTGCTTTACCTTTCATCTTAACTTTGGCTGTTCAGAGAGGCTTGAGCTTTGGTAGGCTAGAGCCTACTTTATCAGTTGCTATGCATGAGTTTCCAGAGAGCAAGGGTACTAAATGGAAAGGAATGAAGTCATATAAATAGAAAGGAAAAGGGGAAGAAAGGAGGGAGCACTGCTGAGAGAGACAGGTGGCTTGAAAAGGGCCAAAGGGATAAGCAAAGGGACCTGGGGGTTATACAAGCTAGTCCTGGTATTGAGCTAAGACTCCAGTCTTTGCTGAGACCACTTCTGTCGCGAGCAAACTCTACCAGCATCAAAGCCAAATGCTATGGCACCAACACTATTGGACAGGACACATCATGAGGATGCCTGACAACCAGCTCTTGAAGCAGGTCCTATACTCCCAACTCACTGATGGTCACTGCTCAAGAGCTGGATAAAAGAAGAGATTCAAGAACACCTTGAAGGCCAGTCTAAAGACATGGGATATGAACATCAGTCCTTGGGAGACTCCAGAACCGGGTCACCCTCGTTGGCACCATGGTGTACAACAGGGCATTGACTGCTTTGAGCAAACTCACCTCCCTATGTCAGTGGATAGATGAGAGAGACAAGGGAAAGAAAGAGCCATGACCCAGCATCACTAGGACTCTTTCCTGCCCCCAAAAATGTTTGCCATGTCTGTAGCCTAGCGTACAGATCTCTGAGCAGTCTCTTCAGCCAGCTCTGGACCCACCCTTGACTCCTCTATTGACTGGAAGACTGTTTTTCTCATACTGAGGGACTGCCACTGCCGTTGACTTAACATAGTCCAGCCTGTGGATGATTTCTTGGTCCGCAATTTCAGTTCAAGTTAGTTTTTAAAGTTTTGTTGTTTAAAAGCCTTTGTCCCTCAAGGGGTTAACTGCTCTATTTTTCCCTCTTAGTCTTATTCATGCCTTCAGATGAAGGAGGTTGTTGCCTACCAAAGCTCGTGCCTCTCTGAACCAGTTAGTCGATCAGCCTGCCACCCTTCCCTGCCTTCTGCATAGCATTCATTTCAGTAGCAAAAAATTAAGGCCAAACCATCATTATTTTCCACCAGGCTTTGCATGTCTTTGGTTGGTTTAAGGTGTAATTCAGCACTGGGAAGAAAAGATCTTTGTATTCTCTTTTGAGCAAAGTAAATACCAAAAGGAGAAGAACGGATGGAGGGGCCAGTGAGCACAGCCGCAGGCCTGGGCTGGTGACAGCCACGGTTCTGGTGAAGTGGCTCTTCCAAACCAGCGTTGTTTGGCCCTTCTGCAAACCTGTGCCTGTGTTGTATCACTCCCAAACTCCTAAGTCTGGATTCACAATCTCACCTTCTAAGAAAGTAGCGTCTTGTGTCTGAGAGAGAGGCTCTAGGTTCACGCGCTGGAAAGACTGTAGTAGGACTGCTGTTGCCATTCTGAAAAAAAACGCAGCATGCGGGTAGTTAAATTAAAGACACAGCTTTTATTGAAATGCAGTAGCTCTGATGGCTGAGTTACCTGGCAGCCAGCTACTCTAGATAATCCCAAAAGCTCAGAATACACACCATGCAGCATGGATACCAAAGAGGTACAATATCCCAAACAACAAACTTTTAATTCACTATACCAGCCTGGGAAAAAGCCCTGCGCTGTTCTGGAAAGTTGCTGTGTTTTGTATGTTGCTATTGTTGTGGAGTTTGGGGGAAAGGCACTAGAAAGGCCCTGGGATCTACTCTCAAATCCAGGTAGGCAGACCCTTGGGATCCCACAAGTTCAGATATTACTGGGCGCATGTACACGTGCATTAATGTGCTTTAGTTAATGCACATTAAATCTAGCAACTCCTCTGGGCTCCTAAAAGTGTGCAGAGAGCTGGCACCGACTCCCTGGAAATCCAGTGCATTGCAGCAGACTCAATGAATTGAGACTAATTTGGGAAATGCTCTCCTTCATTTAATTGCGTGTGCTGGAGCACAGAAATGAATGTGCTCCAGCAGACTCTAGCATCAGGTATCAGCATCCCTGCACTGAAAAACGGTGGCAGGGCACTTTGAACTCCAGCTCATTTGATGAGCTGGAGTTCAAAGTACCCCACCACCATTTTTCAGCAGGGGGGATGCTGATACAAGTGATGCTCAGGCACTTTTAATTAGCACAACCCACTAATTAAAGCACCCCCCCACGCCTCTTGGAGCATGAGTAAAAATGCCCTCCATTGTGAAGTACTAATAAAATGAGCATTAGCCTGTCTTAAGGCACACTAACTAAAAAGCACAGGGCATGTCTACATGTGCACTTTAATGCACATTAGCCTATTTTAATTTGCATTAAAGCATCACTTAAAAGAGGGTGCTATGTAGTTAATGTGCAGTATAATAGGCTAATGCACATTAAAGCACACGTGGAGATGCTCCCACTGAGGCATAACTGATACTTTTATTTTCTCCACATTCGTTTGGTGCTGTGGGCTCCTCTGCTGCGTTGTGTCTCTGTTAGGTTAATAAAGTGCCTCTTAATTGCAAAGGGTCTTTCAAGTGGTCCATTTTGCCTTCAGAGACCTCGGGAAGGAAGGAGTGCTACCCACTATGCAGAAGATATTTCTAGTGTGATATGTGAAACCACTGATGACCAATGAGCATTTAAAACTGCTCCTGCAGTCTTGATCAGACAGCACTCTTACTGAAATAACAGCTTTAGCTGCCAAAGAAAGGAAATTGCAACTAATAAAGCTTCGTAGGGGCAGCAAGACGTGTGTAGAAGAGCCTGCATAATTACATACCTGCACACTTCTGCATTTAACATCTTGCCCAGGTTTTCTGCTAGGTGCATTTGTTTTTTCAAAGAAATCACTTAAAGGAACCTTTATGACCCTTGAGAAGGGTTTGGGCAAGCCAGTACTATTGTGGAACATAGAAAAAGCAATAATCCCATAGTGCCCTTCATGCCAAGCAATTGAACAGGTTTGTACCCTCTGCATTTAGTATTGTGTGTCAATAGAATTGCCTTTAATTCACCCAGGTTGCTGCATTTAAACAGTAGGTATAAATTAGCTAATATCACCCAAATTACAGGTGTGCATTGCCACTGCCGTCTGCAGCATCATCACGCTGTTTACCAAGTATGAGAAAGTAATAGTTTCTGTGAGACTGTTACACACTTTATAAATAGAACATATTCTGTAGAACAGGCTTCTTTTCAAACTTACTAAGACACATTTGGAGTAATTGTATTTGCCACGGATGTTCGCGTTCAGTCTTCTGTTTCACCAAAGCCTTCTAAACTTTGCGTTCCACCTCTTATTAGTCACAGTATCTTAAGCACCAACTGAAATGGTCTTTTCCTACTTTCTTTAATAGAACCAGGATTGCATTTGAAGTAAAGCTGCAAAAAACCAGTCGATCAACAGATTTCCGAGTCCCTCAGTCAATATGCACCATGTTTAATGTTATGGTCGATGCCAAAGCTCAGTCAACAAAGCTTTGCAGTATGGAAATGGGCCAAGAGGTAAAAACGTAGATTATTCTTGGTTTTTATGTAAACTAGAGACAATGTCATGAATTTTCCCATCTATTGTTCTGCTAGTTTCAGAAACTTTCTAACAGTTGTGGACCTCGTTTTTTGCACAGAGTAAGCAGATGAATATTCAGGGTCTCTCCGTCAAATCAGTCTAATGAATATGGGCGTTCAGAATTCCAGTCACTTGCAAGTGATTGTTGGCAAGGATTGTGGTGTGCATAAGGTACCTTTAAAGCCTGCTAATGCATGATGACTGTGTTTATTGAGTCATTAAGTTCACCTTGGAGCCAGATGTATGTTTGCCCAAACGCTAACTGTTTACATGTAGTCAACAGATTTCCAATATAAGACTCTTTTGTATAGAAAACATTAGGAAAAGAAAAGCACTAAGTTGCTTATTTTTTTTTTAAAAAGACAACTTCCAAAAATATATCCAAATTCCACCCATTTTGACTTCCTTGTATATTGGCTGAAATCAAGATGTTGTATGATCCTAATTTACCAGGTTTTGAATGGCTCAACTTTTAAAAAAAACAATCCAATTCTAATCACTTGTTGATTGTTTTTTGCTTTTAAAAGACATTGTTTCAGCTTGAAATTTCCATAAATTTATAGATGAATTAAAAAGGCATGCTAAATTGGGTTAGATGAAATGCATCTCCACGTTCATGTCACTCCAAAGGCGAGAAGCCAAGTTAAATATTCATATGCCAGTTTAGAATCAATTGAGGAAAAATCGTTTGCATCTCCTCTCTGGTTGCCAGTTGCCTAGATGAGCTCTTCCAGTGCAACTTCACGTGGTTGGAATGTATAATACATCATTGCAAACTGCTTGTTCCTTCTAGTTATTTACCTCTTCCTGCTACTCTTGAAGGGCCTTATCCAAAGCCTGCTGGACTCAGTGGGTGTCTTAGCACTGCATCAGCAGGCCTTGGACTGGGCCCACTCTTCTTTTATTTTTTGTGGGCTTTCAGTTGTAGCATTTCATTTGTGATGGTCTTGTTGATAAGAAAGGTTTTGAGATGCTTATGGTTGAGTTTCCTCCTTGTCCACCAGTCCAACTTAGGACACGTACTAACGGGACCCTTGTTGGTCCAATACTTGTTGGTAGAATTACCACATTTCCTCCTGCCTCTGTTTCTTCTCCTTGCCTGCCCTGATTCCCAGTTCTCTGCTCCCACAATATCCATGCTAGCACCTTCCCGACAGGCCGGAGGGGTAAGAGTTGCAATACAAATCCAGGAAGAGCACACACCAACTGATGAAGCTTCCTTAGCCTGACGAAGGGTTTTTGAACCCGAAAGCTTGCTTAATAACTATTCTCCAACCATTTGGGTTGGTCTAATAAAAGATATCAAATTCACCCAAGGAACTTGTCTGCAATACAAATCATGCATTTACCTTTAGGGATATAGGTTGTAGCCATGTTGGTCTAAGGACGCAGGCAGACAAGGTTCTTTGGGTCAATCTAATATCTCTTATTAGACCAACTCAAATAGCTGGAAACAATTTTTCTTTGCAAGCTTTTGGGTACAAACGCCCTTCTTCAGGCTGAGGAAGCAACTGCTCTGCTTGACGAAGGGTGTTTGTGCCCGAAAGCTTGCAAAGAAGAATTTTTTCCAACTATTTGAGTTGGTCTAATACAAGATATCGCATTCACCTTTATGAATTCAGTTAGCAAGGCTCCTGAGGAAGACATATTTCAGAGATCAAACCAACTCCAACAGCCCCTAGGATATTACAGGAGTAGTTAGTTGTATTAGTAAGAATTACGAAGGAATATTCAGTCTATAGCATGAGACTCTTCTAACATTAATTGAATGTGGACATAATGTGGGTAAGCCCAGTGTACCCATCCGTTCTAACCAACAGCAGCCATTACTGGCGTTCCCTTGGCGAGTCACGTGTCCGTTGTAGCAAATATACTGTTGAGATTATCAAGCTCATCTCCCATCTGTCTAAGGTCTCCAGAAAGCAAAAGCCTACACTCAGTTTACTTGGCCACTCACCTACTATCCATCCTGAATCCCATGAAATCTGTCTGTGCTTCTTTCAGAAGGCATTTGGTATAGCAGCACAGAAATAATGCAACTGTTATGCAAAGCAGCAGTTGCTGTGGGATGATGATTTTAACAAATAGCTGAACTAATAGACCTGTAAATCAGATGTAAATTATCAGTGCATAAGTCATTGTTTAGGGCTGCAAAACTTCATGTGCCCACCTTTTTCTTTTCTTCTTTTTCATGAATATTCTGCTCTCCGCTTTCGTTGCTCGCACCACCTCTCTTTTGTCAACTGCCAGCTCCTGAAGGTGTACAAAGCTCTGTATTGAGATCATTTTGCTTGACCCAAAAAAGGGGCTGAAACATGCACACCCATCCACGCACACAGATGCACACCCACAATTGTTGTCCCCAGAAATAACTGGAGTAACAGTCCTCAGTAAGCTGCTACTCCAACTCTTCTATTTCAGCTCTAAACCCAAATTAGAAATGCAAATAGATTACAAACCAAGTTTTGATTTTCCTTATAATTTGTCCACTCTGGGTGAAATGGGCATAGAAAGCCTTTATACCATTCAAGGCTCACTTGTTATCCTGCAAACACAGCGTTGAGTGGGACCCCTGCGCTAGGGTGGGATTTTTGTCCGTAAATCATTTGCGAGCATCCCCCAGGCTCAAATAGGCGCATAAGCCCTGCTCGCCCAACAGTGGATAAGTGAGTTTGTGAACGTTGGGACCCGCTTGGCAGACACTTCACAAGCAGAAAAAAGGCTACAGGTGTAAGATACACTGTGTGTGTGTCACAGCTTGCCCAGCTCCAGCCACCGCAGATATTTGTTTTAAAAATAAAAAAGCAATACTTCTTCATCAGAGTGAAAGCTGCCCAGTGGTTGAGAGAGAGACTCTTCTGATGTATCATTGAGCCTCACTTATATCACTTTTTCCCCCAAAAGCCTCTTTTAAGGCTACCTTACCTTGTGTCCATATGTCTTTAACACACATGTGACCCATAAGATGCAGTTTAAGAGCAATATTACTCTCCTAAATACATTCCCGTCACTTCATTCCCACGTCCTTATAGCTGAAAGCAGCTGTTCAAGCATTTGGTAAACACGCTTTACCATTTCAAATATTTATTTTTCCGCTGCATTTTAATACATCAGTGGGTATAAATTTATGTATTAAATGTTTCTCAGTTGGTCTATGATGTTTTTATTTAATATCCAAGGTCAGATGGTCCTTTCAGAAATGCAGCGCACACACAATCTGTTATATGACAAGGCAAAATATGCACCACATAAAGTCAAGTGGAATAATTTTAGCGGAGGAATTGTGAGTTGTAATAATTCAGCTACTAACAAATCGTGATTCTCTCCAAAGTTTTTATTAAATCAAACAAAGCAGGGCTAATGTTTGACCTCTAACAACAGGCCTCATAAGAAATAGAAGAACTAAAAGAAACCCAGAACTATGAACTGGACCCAGGCAAAAAATGCATGTCATCGGGCAATCGTTTGTGCCAGATTCATAATGCAGCCGTAATTTCCTCGTGGGGTGATTATAATGAGGCTGCGTGTCAAATGGATTTCATCTCCATTGTCAGGGCTGGACCCCCAGTAGGCAAAGAACAGCAGAGGTGTGCTGCAATATTACACACAAAATTAAGCCGATGACATTTGGCGTTTCACCGGTGCTGGAGCCCGTTGGAAAAGAGCCCTTTGTCACAGGTTTATTGGAAGCTTCTTTGCATCGCAGAAAGCCCAGACTTCAGCTGCTCTGCAGCTGCGGCATGCCTTGCAATCAGTGCAGAGCCGCTCTGAATCCAGCTGGCCCACTGGGGAGGATCAGCCGGTACAGAGGGATCACCCGGTGGCCCCTACCTGCACCCCTGCCAAGGGCCAGGTCCTCGGTGCTCCCAAGGTGCCGTAACGGCCCCGGGGAGACGCCGGCTGTCAGAGCGGCAGCAGGAGCAGAGAAGCACCGCTTTGGCTTCATGCCACTGTTGCTTTGAAAGGACCATCTGAGTTTGGTCCTGGTTTCAGCAGAGCTTCGCTCACTTGACACCGATCTGAATTTGCCCTCGCGTTTTCAACCTCCACCATGGGGGAGCAGCCCCCGGGGACCCTCTTGAAGAGCAAAGCCAGAGCAGATGCTTTGCTGTAGAGGCCTGAGTGTTTTCTCCCTCCGCAGGGCTGCATTTATTGCTGCCGCTGCTCTTCTGATTTGCTTTGTAAACAAGCTTTTAATTGTGAAGATATTTGTCAATACGTTTCACGCTGTATTATTTGACACGCACCTAGCCATTCTCCGAGTTAAATCCCATAATTTATCCCATGAAAATGAACAGTTAGCAACAAACTCCACCTGCCCCGTCTCCAGCTACCCAAACCCCTTGATTAAAACAACATGCTAATGAGGCGCATTAAGCAGGTCTTTGGGGCTCATAGGCAAAACCTGAAACCCAGTTGGGGGAACTTTAAAGTGACCCCCACAGGAGCGAGGGCACGGTAGGCCCATGAGCTCCGGTGCCCACCTCACCGCCCTGAGTTTGCACTTACCTGTCTCGCCCCTAGGTTTTGTTGCACCTTGGAGTCAGGCTGAGCATTGCATGCCTGCTGCTTTCAACGTCAGCCCCATTATACAGCTCCACGAGGTGGCGTGGCATACGTTGTTGTTCTGTGTTGTTCTGCGGGTAGCAATCCCCTCCTCCGGGACACTTCTGCTACCACATGCAGAAAGCGCTCGCTGCACTACAACCTTCATCTGCCGGCGTACCACTCCTGTCGGCATTGCACCGGGCCCACCACCCACCTACCCACCCACGCGGCTGAGCGGTAGAGAGGTCTTGCATGAGAAGCACATGGTAGGAAGTCTCCTACAGCTCGTAGATAAACCTTCCCTGCAGGAGGAAAGCTGCTGTGGAAGTAGACTCGCACAGAGGCACATACATCCATAATACCAAGGAGTAGCACTGGTTTCGCCCTTTCCAGTACATCAGAGGAGGGCACATCTTAGCTTCTCCCCACAGCCCAGATAACCTCTGCTGCCTCCACTCCTCTGTTGATTTGCCTGTTGGAGGGACGCAGTTTGGGAGGCTGGAAGCTGCTTCATTTGACCCACCTCCCTAATCAATGAGCTTGTGTCCACTCTTTCGTTCAGGCCCCTTGTGTTGAAACTCCCCATGCACCTGCCCTGCCATTGGCTTGGATGTATTTTACCTTCCTTTTTCCACGTGCAGTGAAATCAAGTCCTTGTTCCTTCTCATAAGAGACTTCCAGTACAGATTCTGTATCAAATCACTTCCTCCTTCCCAGCTTTCTCCCTCGCTGGTCTTGCAGTGAAAGTGGGGCTTGCTTGTGTTTCATTTTCCGTTGCTTACTGTTTCCGCGCCTGCTGCTGTTCCTTCTGTGGCCCCAGTTGAAAGGTCCCTTTTCTTATTTTGGAAGGTTTTGTTTTATTTATTGTTTACTTTCATATGCTTTTTTTTCCTGTCTTCTGCATGTTCCTCTTTATTTCTGTCCCCAATCATCTGAAAGTTTGCTAAGGAGTGGGTAAGTGTGTCCAAAACTTTTTTTTCTTTTTCCCAAGTTTCAGTTATAATGTGTTAGGGTTTTATTGAAAAGGAAATCACACGGCGGGTCAGACTGATAGAAGGGCCTTGTACACACTGGGTGCATCTGCACGTGCAATTAAAGCTATTTGGCTTCACTGCATAGTAAATTTACTCCCTGCTCATGCAAGGAGTAAATTTGCTACACAGTAGACTAATTTACTGTGCAGTAAGCATCTGCATGTGTAGACAGTGACACTTTACTGCACAGTAGACATCTACTGAGTAGTAAAGTGTCACTGTCTACACATGCAGATGCATACTGTGCAGTAAAGTGTCTCTTGTAGACGCAGTCACTGGGAAGCCAGTGCCTTACACTTTTAATTGTCCTTGCACTCTTTGTTCCAAAAGTATGATTTGTATGTGAAGCATATTTGGTTCTTTCAGTGTTACTTGGTGTTAGCATTTTAAAACAACAGTGACATGAAGAAAGGGTAAGGTGACAGTGACTAAGATCAATCCTTGCTGTGGCTTATTTAAAAATCAGATGTTTCATGTTGGAAAACAGTCATATTAAATATTTTTCTCAATTCATTCAAAATAGAAATGGACTTATTGGTTCTTATTACTTAAATCCTCTAAATGAAGTAGGTCTTTATAAATTAGCAGAAAATTATTCCAGCTTTTGGTATAGCCGTATGACTTTGGATGGGGATTGTGGCAGAGTTCAGAAGCTGAGCAAGATTTGGTATAGTCAGCAACTGGATGGGAGACCACGTGGAAAGCCCACAGGTGCATTGGAGCACTTTCCTGTGAGCCGACGCAGACCCGATGCCCCTGGATGGTATTAGCAGCAGAGGGCACTGTGCTGCTGGAGATGCTGCCTTTGCCTGCCACAAAAGGCCAAGACTGATTTCTTTATGCTTGTAAAAGCCTCCCTTCAGCAGAGCATTTAAACATGTCCTTAATTTTCAGCGTGTGCTTCAGTCCCCCTGAACTTAAGGCCAAACACATACTAACATGCTTGGCCGGCGGGGAGCCTGAATAGCCCTGTAGCACGTTTTTTTGCAAGTGCAGGAATGTGATGTGAGATGTCCAGCATAGCTCCTAGCAATTGTGGTGCAGAAGGTATTTGTCACATCCTCTCCGAAGCGACTAGAGAGCTGTCCTGTGCCCTGCGAGAGAGTTGCCTCCTTTTGCTGGCGGCAGCTGCATTTCTACAGTCCGTTAAATGATTTTTGTAGAAACGTACTTACTGAATGTTTGCAAGCCATTGCGTCAAGGAATTTGCAGGCCTGAGAAAGGAATATGCAGGCACTAAGTATTGTGGTCGCTATTACATCCAGTATAGGAGGGCTATGGTTTCCCTTCTGCCCCATGCATTTGGCTCTCATTATTGCAAACAGAGGGGCTGTCTGTGCTATGCAAAGCACTGTCAGCTTCTCCTGAATTCAAAGTCCTGCATAAATATAAGTAATTACTGTCCACATCAGCAGAGGCCTGGGAAATAAACTGCCAAATTCTTAGCTGATACTATTACAAATCCTGTTTTACCAAAAGAAGAGGCTTATAATCACAGTGCCATCACTTGCGATCAATGCTAATATTTACCTCCGCCTTTTCTTTTATTTTTCCTTAGCACCAGTACCATTCAAAAATAGATGAACTAATTGAGGAAACCGTCAAAGAAATGATAACACTCTTAGTGGCAAAGGTAACCTTCAGCTTCAGGTGGAATGATTCACTGTTAACATCGCTTTTTTTTTATACATGTATTTCCATTAAAATGTGACACATTAAGAAGTTGAATTGGCTTGTTGTTTCTCACAGGCAAGCTTGTACATCACTCAACCCTTTCAAGATGATTCTTTTGATGATTAGGAGCTGCATATGAGATGCAATATACTGCTGGCAGATTGGGCCCATTCTTTTTTTTCCTTTAAGGAAGCATCTGTGTTATTTGCGTGCACCATTTTGCGTACACAAATGCCCACGTTCACACACCCAAGCTGCCCTCAGTAGGTGGCACTGTTCAGTCCTGATGGAAGGGTTTCCCCCTGCACAAGCCATGTGGGCATCTGTCACATTTGCACACCCAACGCAGGGGAAAAGTCGCGCTCGCAAACCGGCGTGCTCCAGCTCAAAGCCAACGTGAGGGATTTTTAACAAGCGTTCTGGTCCCAGGGAGCATATTCTGAAATGTCACGGCTGATTTTTGGAAGTTGGTTTTTCTCTGGAGAGTTAGCTGGTATTTCTGATGTTCAAATGTAGGTGTGCTCGTGTCTAGGTGCCGAGATCGGGTTGGTGAGAAGTGCCAGGATGAGTGTAGAGGGCATAGCCAGAGTGCCTTTCCTTTAGTTTTGGCTAGCTGAGAACAAGCCTTCACTGATTCAATGGGGGGACGGTTAAACATAGCTTGCCGGCATATGCCCGTCGGAGTCATCTGCAAGACTAACCAGCTGGCTGCCTCCTTGATACTTCTCCCTGGGAACGCGAGCCATCTGACTTCCCCTGCTAAGAGACAGTGCTCCTGGGACCCACAAGCTTTCCACCATCTCCCGTGGGGTGAAGCAACCAGTATCACCAGTTAGCACTGAAGGGAAAACTCATGCCCAATCAGTTAAGTGACCTCGAGAAAATGTGCCCTAATTAGTTTATTGCAGACATCCTTCCTGACCTTGCATGGAGGTTCTCAGTTGGTTGCAGCCTGGGTGCGCTGCCGCTCCCATCGATGCAGCTGTAAAACTGGGCTGGAGCTCGCCCCGACTCTCGCCCCATCGTGGACGACCAAGATGTGATTGCGGTGTTTTTCTTCCTTGCAGTTCGTCACCATTCTGGAAGGAGTCCTGGCCAAGCTGTCCAGATACGATGAAGGGACTTTGTTTTCCTCTTTCCTGTCGTTTACTGTAAGTAGAGAAAATCCGTTCCCTTTTCCTTGGCCAACTTTCCCTTGTTAAACCTTGCAAGTCCTGAAAGAGATGCTAGCCCCGTCCTCCTGTGCTGTCTTAGCACTGCAAGTGCTCCGGAGATAAACAACCAACCTGCCTTAAACAACCTGCTGCCAGGAAATATCCCTTGGATCTGGCTCACGGTGCTGGAATGGAGTCTAAAGTTTCTAGGCATAGAAACGTATGGGGGGAGAGAGCAAATTATCCTGTTTTTCTAATAATTGCACAAAAAGGCCAGTTTGCGACAGTCCCCTGAAAATGGACCCCACTGAATTTTCAAGGATATCTATGTGCATGTTCGAACCCTCTCGCTCATTTGGGCTCAAAACTGGGTACTTCGACTCATCAGCAGGATTTTTTTTTTTTTTTTTTTTTTTTTTTTTTTTTGCATCTCTCTGCCTGAATAATTGTGAGTGCACGTCCTGGAAACTTAAATGTGTGCAGAGCAATGTTCTGCGCCTTGCTCTGAATAGCTGTGGCACCGTAGGTGAGATTGTTACCAGTGCACGTGGTGGGCAGGCAGAGAAGGTCATTCTGTTTGTTGGACAAATGTCTTGCTAGGATGGCTTAGACAAGGGTGGCCCTGCTTTGAGCTGGGGCATGCAGCAGATGGAGAGGAGAGGTCCCCGTGTCGTGTTCGCTAGCACTGTAATGGAGAGTGCACAGAAGGAGTTGTGCGCAGTGCACTTCTGCATTAAAAGTGGTCCAGTGCCTTGCAGGGAAACTGTGGTAATGGTCTGAATTGCACAAAGGAGGAAGAATTCATCCAGCTTCTCCTTTCCTGGGCTGCAGGAGATGGTTCAGGTTTGGATGTCGTGTCTCGGTCCCAGCCCCCCTCCGCTTGCCTTCTTCCGGGTCGAGTTTGTGACAGCTTCGTGCCAAGGAGGACAGCATGCAGCTCTCCCCACCTCCGTCTCTGGCTCCCCTGCCATTACGAGACCATGCAGTGCTGTGGCTGCAAAGACATACGGCTGCTTGCCCACTGGCTGTGGCCTACACGCTCGGTGTGCCTGTTTTCCTCCGTTCCCTTACCCCACGTGTTATCCCCGCCACCTCCTCCCGAATCCCCAGCACTAAAGCTGAGGGTGGTGCTTCGCCCTTAGATCCTCTCTTGAGCAGAAGAGGGCTGGAGGGCAGAGGCTGGCTGCCTTCCTGCCAGTTAGCGTACCGTCGGGAAGAGGATGTGTGCGCTCGTGTGCTAGCACCAGAGGATGTGGGGGCGGCAGCTTTTCAGGCATCGGAAGTGCCAGCATCAGCCCGGGAAGACGGCGCGCTGTGCGGTTCTTCCTCCGGTGCGAGCCAAGCTGTTCCTCGGTGGTGGCCGCGCACCGTGCTCCACATCGTGGTTTTTGCACCGAGGGCCAGGGCTTGGGCTGCTCCCTTCCACGCTGGGACACGCACATCCCTATGTCTGCACGTGGATTGTGGAGGACAGGGGAAGGCCCTGGGGTTGTGGCCAAGCAGCTGCAAATTTTTTAAGCTTTGGGGTAATGGCAGGGTGGGGGCAGCCTTCATAGCTGCTGCTCCAAGGGGGTCGAGCCCCAGATCATCTTACCCCCAGCCTAGCTTAACCCACCCACTTGAAAACAAAGCTCATGGCAAGTGGATGCATGTGGAAACCACTAAACCTCATGCTCTGGCCAGGAGCTGATGGCAGTGGCTGGGGTGGAGTTGGCTGCACTTGCCAGAAAGCCCCGGGGCCAAGCAGAAGCCACCAGCCTGGGAGAGAGGAGGTGCCACCTGGGCTGGTTTGGGCTCTCATTGAGGACGGTGCTCTGACTGATGTGGCATCCTGAGGAGGCTGGCTTCCCTGGTCCGGGGTTTGGAAAGTGGGGAAGCACCGTCTTGAAACTCCAAACCCTGGGCCAGGGAGAAGCAAAGCGGGGAAGCACTGTTTTGAAACTGCTTCTCCTTCTCCTCCGGACATATCAACACCCAGCGTGCCCGGCTCTGCAGAGCACCGAGCACTCCCGCACGCTGACGCTTCTCTGCTTCCATCGTGGGGGAAAGGCAGACCTGAGCTGTATCCTCGAAGGCAGGGGACAGGCCAGGGTCTTCCCTTTGCCCTCTAATGGCAATAAATACTTCCACGTGGAGGTCACCAGGTCCCCCCGCCCCTGTGGCAGGCTGCTCAGAGAGTCTCGCTGAGCCATACAGCTTCCCGGGGGGGTAGTCGTGCGGTTTTTCTGTGTTTAGCATTTGCAGTGATAAATAGAGAAACTCTCCCTCGTTACAGAACGGTTGCACCACCTCCCACGTTTTCCCTGTCTGAACAAATAAAGCACAGTGTTATGGTCCAAGCCATTTAATTCTGAAGCACTAATCTTCCCACCCCCTTCTCCTGACTCCTTTCATCGCATGCTTTCCAGGCTCTGGAAAAATGACATGTAGTTGGGGGTCTTGTGACAGACAATTTTATCACCTAGTAGGAAATCCTCATTTTCAGTTCCTGCCTTGAAATTCAAGATAAAATTAATGCATCTGTTGCCCTAATAAAGTTCTCACTAGCCACTTCATTATAAAGCACTTCCAAATGAAAATACCCTTCTAAATGTGACTATATACACTTATGCATCTATATATACACACAGATAGATAGATAGATAGATAGGTTCATCTATCTATCTATCTATCTATCTATCTATCTATCTATCTCAGTAACGGCAGTCCAGTGATAAGATGGGCATCTGTCTCTGAAGGACCACTGAGTCACAAAAAATGCCAGCTGCTCAGGTTTTTATTTAATGGAGATGGCCCCTCTCTTTGAACAGCAAAGAACTGCATCTACTTTAATTAAAACTGGAGCAGGAATATCACCCCAGGGAGAGATGCAAAAGATCTTATTTTTGTTCTGCACAATTTTTTTTTATGGTAAACTGAGATATTTCATGGAAAAGTCTCATAATTTGTGAAAAACTGCAGCCTAGCAAAAATCACACAACATCCGGCAGTTTGGAAATTTCACTGAATGTAGCCAAATCTTACTTTAAGGAAAAACAAGTAATTATTCATATTGCTTTTAGGAAAAGAAAGAAAGAAAGAAAGAAAAAAAGGAAAAGCAGCTTAGTTTTTGTGGGTGGAGAAAGGGGACTGCAGAAAGTAGGCTGAAGTATTGTCGTTGCCGCTTTCCTTAATGCAGGGGGCTGCCCCATTGGGTCTGGTGGTAGCCTACGACTTGGAGGACCTGAGTTCAAATCCCTGGTCCTCTGTAGACCTCCTGGGAGTGCAAACTGCTCCCTTGCCCCCCAAGTGAGTGGCAAAGCTTCAGTTGCCTCCTGGGCTGCCAAGGGAAAGCACAAGTCAGTCACATCTCTGCAGATGATGTTCAAGGACTGAAAACTTGACCTGTCGTTTTTGGCGCGTCCCTGATCAAGGGTGACGGCCTGCACTAGCACGGGATCAAGCTCCTCAGTTCCCCTTCTATAAAATGGGAACATCCTCCCTTCCCTCACCCATAAGGGTGCTGTGAGGATCGCTTGCCAGGAAGATTGTGAGGTGCGAAAGGAGAGCCTTATGCACACCTCAAGCACAGAGAGGTTTATTTTTGCATGACCTCTCTTTAAGTTTGCTGGCATGGACTTTAAGCATGTTTCGGTCCTTCCTCCTGTTCGAAGGCCGGAGCGGTCCCCTCCTCTGACCTCCCGTTTGACACGGACCCTTGCACCACCGTTCTGGTATCGAGCCCACATAAATGTGCTGCTCAGCCAGATGTTTCACATTGCTCTTGAAGCCTCTGGGTGTATAGATAGGTGATGAGGCTGTCATGCCCCCACTGAGATCCTTGCATTCATGTCTCCCTCGATCCAGACCCCCTCAAGTCCCAAGAGTGTCTACCAGTCCCCCGCTGTCTTTCACTCCAGTTCAGGGGCCTTATTGCTGGAAACACTCAAAATATGAACCTCAGCCATTACCACCAGTCTGTAATTTAAAAAAAATTTTTTTTTGCATTGCCTCATTGTGCTTAATTATTCACCCCCACACATGCAGCATACGAGCACATCCACCCACTCTCACATTCTGTCTCACACATACATTCATCCTCTCATTCGGGACACATAATTTATTCATCCTGAGATGCAATTGTGAGCGTGTTATATTTAGGCTGCTTTAATGGTAGCTTTAGAAATATTTAAAAGCAGGTGAGCTTTTTACACCCAAACAAAGATGGCGAGCTGCGCGTCTCCTAATTAGAAAGCAGAAGCCACGTGGAAGCGCTTCGCCACGAGCCTTATGCTGCTGTTGTAAAGAGGTCTCCCTGCCCACCTGGAAACGGCCCAGTTTGGAAAGGCGAACCTGAAACTCCCATCCCAGGTGCAGCTAACAGCTGTCCTTACGTGGTCTGCCCAGGGAGGAAGTGCCTTGGGTCTGACAGCTGGAGAATCGGGGACCCAAACCGCCCCCAAATATTGTCAGTCCACGTGATCCTGAACCCTTTGCGTCTGTCAAGGCTGCCCTTGGTTATAAAGCGGAGGCCTCTGCAGTCTGTAAGCTTGGGGATGAGCTTCTCATTCCTCCCAGTGCCATGTCCAAAGGTAATCTCACTACCAGAGCCCTTCTCCAGCAACCAAACCAGAGTGGAAGAGCACCAGTGCCCCCTCTCAGCAGCTTGGGAGCCTTGCAAAAAGGCCAGCCCTGCCATCTGTTCACAGTGCTAGGGCAAAACTGCAGAGTAAAAGATGGCAAAGGTCCTGCTGACAGAGCAAGCCAGCTCAGCTGAGGATAAACCCTACTGAGTGAGCTGGGACCCTGGCTGGGAGCCGTGCCGCTGGAGCAGCTCTGGGCATGTACCGGACAGGTGGATAGTGGAGAGCCTTTAGGTACTGTAGTAGCTGTACATCCGCTTTTGTCTAAAGTGTCTTCTCTCTTCTTTTTTTCCCCACCCCTTTCCAGGTGAAGGCAGCTTCCAAATACGTGGACGTACCCGTAAGCACAATTTAAGCATTGCTTTCTGTCGGAACAATTTGCCTTGTGTTTTGGTTGAATGCATATCTGTCCATCATGGCTGAATAAATACTAATAGCTCTCCGTCATGGGTAGTCAGCCAGGGTTGGACCCAGGTATGCCTACACAGATCATTGGAGGCCGCCTTGAGGTCACCCTGCAGACCATCCCTCCAGCCAGGTATAGTGGGCGCCTTTAAGCCCAACTCCCACCGAGCCGGGAAAGTTTGCTAAACTTTGGGTAAGGGGCAACCTCATCCCACTCACCTCCTATCCTGTGTTTGGAAGCTACCACATCATGCAAGCCTTGAACAGAAGAAGTCCACCACCAGCAATCCTGCCGTCCTGTTCTCCTGACGTCCAGCCCTTCTGCATGCACATCTCCCTCTCCTGCCTAAGTTGAGCCCAGAAGGAGAGACGAGTAGTTCACAGACAGAGTCCTAGAAAGGCTGCAGACGAAGGAGACCTCTTAGTAGTAGGCTCAAGAAATAAGAAGCACAGTCTGGATGGGTTTCATGTGCCCCCCCCCCCCCCCCCACTATGTGGGTTTGGGGAAAAAAAAACCCCCCCCCCCAATGTATGGCATTGATGGAAAAGAACAGCTCATAGCACAAGGGTAGCCTCAAAGTCAGCCCTAAATATCTGTGTAGACATACCCCTCAGGGTTAAGAGCATAGTAGTCTAACACTGGGGGTAAAAGGGAATTATCTTCATTAGCGGATGTCCATGATAAGTGTTTCTTCTCCTGCAGAGACCTGCAAGGTAGGCACGGATACTTAACCAATGGGCTGTTCATGGGGTTGAGTGGGTCTCCTATGTACCTAGGGGGCTTTGATCCCTGTGGAAAATTAATAACAGTCCCTCCTATAATTGTTTTTCATTGGCACCTTCGAGTATAACACAGCGTCATCTGGAAAAGTCCAGACTGTGCCCAAACGGCACCAGTACATGCCTAATTTATTTTATTTTTATTCTTCTAATTGTTGCTGTACTTTACTCTTTCAGAAAGCGACTTTCATTTTAACTGTAGGGACAAGGTGGTGAGTGCTGTATACTTGTCAAAGAGTTTTGATGAAAAGACAAAAATAACCATGTTTTTCATCTTTGCAGTCGTTAAAGGGAAACTGTACCTCAGTTCCTCTAATTAGAGCTTGACTCATAAGGATGAGGGCCCTTCAGGTCCTTAGACAAAGCACTTAGGATGCCACAAATTTACATTTAAATTGAGTTTAAGTGCAGTATATGAATGTTGGCTGGAGTAAGGGATTACAACCGATAAACCAGGGTAGGTATGCAGGCAGATTCTGAGGACATCTAAATAAAAAAATGAGCAGACTGAAATATCCCAGTTCAAATTTTGCCCGTCAGACCACTGCAGACCCCACTGGAGCTGATGGGATAGACACGTGACGCCAGAGGTCTCCCAAGGCTTTCAGAGCCAGGACTTGGGGAGGTCCAATTTAGGACCCGGTTTTCTTGGCGTCTAGACTCCTCACTCTATAGCGGAGGCCTCTAATTGCCTCTAATTTCCTGAAGCCCGGAGTAAATTACTTCGAGCCTATGGGCCTGATCCCTGGTGAAACCCTATTCACTTCGGTGGAAGCAGTGCTCATTTACGCCTGTTTGGGTGGGAGCTTCTTCTCACCCCGTACGATCCCCCGCACTTCGCTGGGGCCGGGCTCAGCGCGTCCTCGGCGGTGAACCAGCGAAGCGTCAAGAAAAGCACGTTTGCCTATGGGCTCCCTCTCTAGAGGAAAGGGGCGATGTCCTGCTCTTGAACGGGCGACCACTGCATAAGTCCCCGTTCCAGAGACAGGATTGTTTTGCATCAGAAAATTGCAACTCTTTTAGTGCCACCTTGAAACGGGCACAATCGGTTTCCTGAAAATTGCCTGAAAGTCTAACGCTTGACTATTGCCACGTTTGTGTTGTCCTCATTGTTTTTCAAATTAATACCTTGTCATTGTTTCAGTAGGTGTTAAGAAATGTTACTAGCATCCCAAGGGCCAAGCACCGGCCTTTTGCTTGATAATTGTTTGCTTTGTATTAAAAAAAGCTCCCTTCCTACTGCTTTCCAAACTGTCCTCATTTTCACCCTGGAAATTACACAGAAGTGTTAACTAACTTCAATTTGCAGCGGCTGACAATCACGTCTTGTAGAGAAACGATACTTTGTGATCTGAGGTAAATCACAGTAATGAAAACTAATGACACTAGTTATTAACAAACTTACAATGTGCCATGGAAATTTTAGATTTTGTGGCAGCTCTTGTAATGACTCATGTTGTAGTATTTTAATGGGTTTCCTTTGAGATAACTTTGATTTCAGCATATCAAGCAGTGTGAACTCAAGGGGTTGTATAGTGTATTTTCCTCTGTCTACTACAGTAAGCTGAGAAAATAGCAACACGATCACCATCTTCCGCAAATGTAACGCTCAGGTTTAAAAAGCAGTGAGTATATATAGAGATATAAACCAGCACAACTATAGATAAAGGCATCCGAGAAAGTTAGCACTGATACAGACATTCACATGGGCGGTTTGGGGAAATCTGGTTTCTGATTGCACCCATTTATTTTACACCGGAAGGCTATCGGCGAGCTAAAATCTAAATTCCCAACAACAAAAGGAATGTGCTTTTTTTTTGGGTGCGGATGATAAAATGTGAATGATTGCACGCATCCTCACATCTTAGGAGAAGAAACAGGAGACCAGGGCTGGGTGTTAGCTTTCGAACTTCACATAATAGAGGGTTTGCATATAGGAGATGACACTGGAAAACCACAGCGTGATTTGTTGTTTCACTAATTAGGTCAACAATACCAAACATAGCGAGAAAACTTCCCGGCATCAGTGTGTCAAGGAAAGGCTTTATTCATCCGAGTGGCTTCCCTCTAGGCACAAAAAGAGAAAGAGCCAGTGTATTTACAGGATCGTGTGCGGCACAGGCAGCGTGGCAGCGTACAAAGCGGCGAGCTGTGCTGCCAGGTCCCGATACCCTAGGTCTCAAAGGGAGACGGGTGAACGGCAACAGCCTCCGTGCCGTAGCCAGCCCGGGGGAAAAGGAGCCGCAGCAGCAGGAGTGAGGGCATTCCCCCACGTGGAGATGTTCATGCTTTTCTTTCTCTCTCTTCTTTTTTCCCATACAGAAGCCGGGGATGGATGTTGCCGATGCCTATGTGACATTTGTTCGCCACTCTCAGGATGTGCTGCGTGATAAGGTCAATGAGGAGATGTATATAGAAAGGTTATTTGATGTAAGTAAATGCCTTCTCCTCCTTGGAAACCAAGCAGGAGACCCCCCAAAATGTGACAAAATAAGACAGGAGGATAAGTCACATTTTGAGACAATGGATTGGTTATAGATTTTTTTTTCAAAAAATCTTTCCTTTCCCTCTGACTCAGGCTCTTATCTGCTGTCTGCCTACTCTAATTCTATACTTTGGTCTACCGTGTCCTGGTCTTTATGTGTGTGGTTTTCAGGGTAACGGCATCTTCTCAGCCACCACTTTAATATGTCCAGCTTGTGAGAAACCTTTCTGTAACAGGAGCATCTCGGTCATTGTTTTCCTCGTTAAAAACCCCAGCCAGTTTTTGGGCAGAGGTGTGGGGCTACCTTCCTCCCATGCTACTTAATGGTTTCTGCCTGCCCAGCCCTCTGAGCCTGCATGTGACTTTGCCGGGCTACTTCTTTATATTGTGAAAAAAAAAACCCAAAACCCAGCTGGAAAAAAAAAAAAAAATCTGCAGTTTTATACTTCAGAAAGGACCCTACCAGGGTGTCAAACCCCAGGTCCAGAGGGGGAAAAGGAGTGGTAGTGCAACTCGGGCAGATCTGGACTGTCAGAGTTATTTTTCTGCTGCACCCCTTTCGTTCACCCAACTTCCCCAGAAACACTGACCGGGATGCCCGGTGGTCTGTATTTGTTTTAAATCTGAATGCATGCCCAAGGATTTATCTGTTTCTGTTGCTTCTGTCGTGTGACACACTTTCTGTCCTTGTAGCTATTGTATAGTGAAGGTTTTATGTTGAAGGCAAGCACTTCACACGAGTGCTTCAGTCTCTTATAGGATGTTTCTTTATATATTGATTTCTGTGTGAAGCAGTTTACATTCAGACTTTCTTTTCTTTCACCTCTCTGCAACATCATTTTTCAGTCTTCTAGCTCTAGAATTACAATAACCTTATATGCTTTGTTTACTTGCTCATTTGCTTCCACAGCGTATAAGGAAGCCTCCCCCCCACCCAACTCCTCCTTTATTCAATATCCTTCTTTCTTTCCTCGCATTCCCTTTCCCTTAGAAACCTCTTCTTACTTTATAATTCCCACTCTTTCTTTCACTGATATCCTATCAGATTAAAATGGAACTTATCTCTCATGTCAAATGTTTTATCACATTATATCAAGTGGCATGAATTAGAGTCAAATAATCTTCCTGTGTACATCTACTAGCATGACCCATATCCACTGAGAATGCCTCATTCATGCATAAAGCACACTAGTGACTTCTTAATGCTCTATGCACGCTCACTCTTCAGAGAGTTTTAAGCACAGAATGCCAGATATAAATCACCCATCCGATGGGCATTGAAAAAAACGCAGCAGCCGGTTCCCTCCCTGCAGCAGGTCTGCGAGTGCCCTGCCCCTCGGCGCTGAATTTTATTCCAGGGGCAGTCACATTTTCGGAGATCGTCTGGACTGTTCTTTTCAATGCCTAAGTTGCCTTTTCTTCAACCAGTTTCCCAAGATCCGCAGCTGGTGTGTCTTGAGTGCAGTCGGTGTGTGTACTGCCGTCGGTGTGCTTTCAGCCTTCTGCGTCATTCTCTCCAACTTCAGGACGTGTGTCATTGCAACGTGGGGGGGGGCGGGGGGGGGGGGGGGGGGGTTCAGTTTGACCCAGTCGCATTCAGGTTTGTCATATTGTATTTGTGTTACGCTAACGATAAAAACCAAAAAACCAAACAAAAAAGGCAGGAGCACCTGGGTGAAAGGCGAAAGCATGGGATGGCCTTTGTCCTGCCCCCTTGCTTTTCAAGAATTGGCGTTTGCTAGTCCAGCAGGCCGATAAGTGTGGTTGATCTTTCTCAGTAATGACAAACCTTAGCATTTTCACATCGGGGTGTGAACGTCGCTGCGTGCAGTCAGCAGCGGCATTAGGGAAAAGCAGTTTGTTCTGTGTTCTGGTACTGTGGCCATCCGATTTGGGGACTGCATCCTGATGGCCCTCTTCACATGCATCTCAGTCAGATGAGTCTCCTGAGGAAGCAGAGCAGGATTGGGCTTTTGGTTTACACGGAGTTGAGTCCAAACGGGCCAACTCCCAGGTGCCTGCGGCGGGCAGCTGACTTCTTCCTGAGATGAAAGTGGTTTGTGGAGGAAGCCAGTGATCCCCAAGTTCAGCTGGCGCTGCAGAGATAAGGTGCTGGCTGCACCAAGTGATTTAGCAGCAGAAGAGCTACTAAATTGGCCACCCATAATGCCAAGCACGGTGGCAGCTGGTGGGCACAAGCATGCACCGTGCCCAGAGGGGAAGGGTTTAAGACTCAGGCCCCTGAATAGTCATTCCCAGGAGTCTCTGCAGAAGGGGGTGTTCCCTGGCTGGCAGCGCTGCATCCACTGATAAATATTTTGGACTGTTTGAGCCTGTTTTCCTAAATATAGCACCCAGGCTTGCTCCTCTATCAGTCCGTGGTGAGCACCCACGGATTTCCATAACAGCAGGATCAGCCCGGTGGTATTATGTATTTTCTTACAGATGTTTGGGTGTAGGTTGTGATCTGGGGCACAGATGTGCAGCCAGAGGCAAACTCAGGCTGCCTTTCTCCCTGCAGTTGGTGCAGAGCGTGGCTGCGCGTCAGGCTTGGCGTATTCATCCGTCTGCATCACGCAGCTAAGCATGGCAGCCTTTACCTTCTGCATTGATCCCGGGGCAGATTTCTGTAGGCCTGAGCCAGTGGGTCACGAGCAGGGTTTGCGGCTCCAGGAGCTACAGCTTTAAGAAAGCAGGAACCCAAGTCGTGCAGAATTACATTTATAAATATTTAGCGAGGGCTGATATTGCTGTTCTTTGTGTGTCAGGCGTGCCTGTCGGGATTCACCGGGCCAAGGGAGTTCGAGTCCGACCCGTGACATTTTCTCTGGGGCAGGCTGACGTTGCTCCGTCGGCTGAAATGCAGCAATCCCGACTTACCTCCGTGGACTGTCTGACCCTCCCTTTTCAGTCTGTCACTGGAATCCCTCTGCCATGAATAGTTGCCTTCCCCATGGCAGACACGCAAGCCCCCGAAGCTTGTGAGAGCTGCGCGAGTGGCACTAGGAAAGGAAAGCTAGACCCTGTTCCCCTGCGAGTTATTGCAACTCGGATTGACTTGATGGGAGCTAGATCAGGCCCATTAAGTTGGCCTGTTAGCTGCTCTGTGTCATTTGTAGCTTCCTGTGGTCTCCAGTCCAGCCTTCCAGCACGCTCCTTTGGCTCTTCCCATTTATTTCTCAACTTTAGAAAATGCCAGGTGCCACTAGTTGTACCACGGACCTGAAAATATTTGAGGTGGTCCTTTAGGATTTGCTACCTCCTTCGTTCACCCTGTCGCCTTGCTGAGTGTTTGTCCGGCCAGCTCCTGCCTAGGGAACTGTATTCCGTGGCAGATACCACTCCTTGCAGATTATCTTCGTGTCGTTCTGTGGTCTATGTTTTAATCTCCTTTATTCTGTAAATTAGTCAGGTATTTCCCTGAAATCAAGTCATCATCTTAATTTTTTTAATCTGTTCTCTCTGGGTCACCGGAAGAACAGATTGACTGTGAAGTTCTTCCAGTAATCAGAAGCTAACTAGCTTTTTCGTGGTGCTTCAGTCTGACATGTCTTACTGATTTGGCCTGTTGCGCTAAATTAATGACATGATTGTCCAGCTAAGATGCTGTAATCAGGCCCATTGGGACAGACAGCTAGGAAGAGGAGGATGTAAGAAGACCTCTGTGGCGTGCTTTTGTGCTCCGGGTGGATGTGCCTATCTGCGCGTGTTCACGTGGTTTGAAAAATGGTGATGCATTGGAAAAAGAGGGATTACAAGCTTGTTTCCATGGTGGATGAAAAGCAGCTGCTTGCAGCTTTCTCTCACAAGGATGATCTTTTGACACGTTTGATCATTTAACACCAGTAGTGTAGGTTGCTTGCTATCAGGCCAGCTGGGAATAGGGGAAAAACTACCGTGGGATTGATCTTGCAGTCCTCCGGGCAGCTCCTGCCAAGCTTTGAGCCCTCTTCACTCAGGGCGCTCTGTGGTTTTCAGGACCCCAATTCCCTCTGGGGCATTTGGCCAGCAGGGACTAGGCCTCACAATGACAATTTTGTACAGCATTAGCCATACCTGCCATATGTGTGGTTTCGGCCAGTAAAATCCAATGTGACCAGAAAACTATGTGGTGGGCTGAGAGGATACGCTCTATACTGGCCTAAATTTTGTCCAAGCAGCAAAACGTTGAGGTAAAACGCATGCAGTCACTGGAAAGCAGCTGGGATATGAAAGGCTACTGCAGGTAGAGAAAGCAACTGTGACTTTCAGGATGCTCGTGCAGACCTCCGGTATCCCTAAAGAGCACAGATGGCATTTTTCTCTCTGATGATTAATTCAATATCTTACCGAAAGAAAACAAAAACCTGCTTTTGATATGAGAGATCAAAACGTCTAGAGAAGCTCCTAAGATTGTGAGACCTGAACAGAAATTAATTTATTTTTTTTCTTCCTTGTACTTCTTGAAGACACCAGCCTGAGTAGAAGATAAGGATTAAAACAGATGTGCTTAGTGCTAGTTCATCTGCTTAAATCTAGCAGCATCTCAGAGCAGTGATTAAAAAGCCATCTCTGACTTTGATGAAATCCACTGCCATGATAATATTGTGTCCCTGATAGCCTTCTTATGGGCCTCCTGTCTGCCTAAACCGGACATGGGCATGGAGATGATATATGGATTATCTGGGTCAATTATACACTTAATCTGCCTTCTAGGGATTAAACGTGCATAGATTGACTCTGCGTATTTGGCTTGTCCTTGGCAGTTATCAGATCAGTAAGGTTGCCCTTACCAAAAAGTCTGGTAAGAACTTAATCATGCAGTGATATGGGCCCAGCAAGGCAGGCGTCGTTACGGTGCTCGGTGCTTGGTGCAGAAGGCTCGATTTACCACTTCACTGTCACCGTGTACACGGCACTCGGAGATGGGGGGCAGGACAGGGGTGGGGGCAGGTCCACGACAGAGCCTGTTTGTGTTTGCAAGAAAAATCAGGATGCACGTGTGCTGACACGGAGCCACACTGAAACCAGCGTAGAGAAGGAAGCCGGGGATGGGCAGTGCGGGACAGTCCGGAGGGCTGTTTGCCTTCAGCTTTGACTGTACCGGCACTCCCCAGCCTAGAGACTCTCAGATAGCTTTTTTGGTATCTTCCCCGAGCTGGAATACAGCCCCTAAGGATGCCTGGCTCAGGAGCCAGCCCCAGGTTTTGGACTGTAATTGCACTGATGGCTAATTGATACAAATAGGAGACAGTGGTGGAGGGCAGTAATCGAGCTGGTGACTTAAACTAGTCGTGCACCAAGTGGTGTAGGTAAGGAAACGCTTTGGGCATTTATACACGTGCTAGGGGAGGCGTGAGGGGGGCGCTTTAATTAGCGCAGCTCCAAGACCCACACTAATTAAAAGCACCTGGAGTGTCATGTGTATCAGTGTCCCTGCACCGAAAAATGGCAGCAGGGTGCTTTGAACGAGCTCCAGTTTAAAGCGCCCCACTGCCATTTTGCAGTGTGGCAATGCTGATGCATGTGACGCTGGCGACCGGAGCGTGGTATTTTGCGTGCTCCAGCGGACTCGACTGATCGAGTCTGCTCGGACGCGCTGGAATTACAGCGCATCCGAGCGGGCTCCCTGCGTGTGTATAGGGGTCCTTTGCTCTTGTGAGCAGTCCTGATGGCTTCAGCTGAGACTGCTCGCCTGAATAAAGAGATCTATGGAGGAAAGAAGTCAGGTGCCCACACCAGACACATCCCTGGCATGGCAACCCTCTCATCAGGACTCGTGTTTGTGGAAGCCAGAATTACCCATGTACACAGGGCTGCAGCGTCGCAAGGAAAAACAGATCCCAGAATTGACTCTGGGCGTTAATAAATGCTTGCAGCCACATTTGTTGCTTGCTCTTAGACAGAGACAACAACTATTTTACCTCCTACACAGCTAGACTGCTCATTAGGGTACTCTCTCCCACTTCCAGGCCGAGATGGAATCCACTGTGCTATTTCGTCCTGGTTGTTTTTGCTGAAGAAGGAGTGAATTTTGAGCGGAAGAAAATAAGGCAAAGCAGCTTGGGGAAACGCTGCCTTTTTCGAGCTTGTCTTTCAATGCCATTCCCGGTAGAACTTGTTTTTCAGCGGAGGCAAAACATGTTGCTGTTTGAGCCTGGCGAGTTCCCGTTGATGGGAACGTTTGCTTTCGAGTGAGGACGGTCGGATGCAGGTCTTGTGCCTCCTAGCAGCTGAATAAAGCAGTCGCAAAGTAAACCGCAGTGGCAAATGCAGTCAGCTACAGTTACTGCTGCCCGGAGGACAGGGCACGTTGCGCACTGTGTTTGGGTTTGGGTCTGCAGCAAAAAGGGCACATTGTCAAACCCCCATGCCACTTCACGGCAGCTTTCTTCCTCTTTTGTGCTGCCAGAGGCATTTAGTAGACATTATTCATCCTAGCAAAGCAGGGGGGGGCATTTCCTTTCTGAATGGGGCTGGCTGCAGGTTTCCCAAGGTAGCGAGGCCAAGCTCGCACGTAGCATCTTACCTAGTAAGCACGTTCCTTTTGAGAAGATTTATTCTTTCATATTCAGTTAAGTGGGTTTCATTTAATTTATTTTGAGGAGAGTCTTAATAAAATAAGTCCTGTATCTCTTGCTGGATTTTGCATCCTCGTAAGAGTTATTCCTCCCCGATGTCTTTATCAGAACAGCTTTTCGTGTTCCAGTAGACATTTGGTGAAGACAGTTAATTTGTTTTCTTTTGCAGAGGAGATTGTTCCATTAATCATTCTAAGAAGTCAGACTGATTGCTCTGTTACTTTAAGGTCAGCCTAGGCTTGCTAACATAATGCGCGTGGTACTTTTTAGCGTTGGAGAATGTTTCTTTCAGGGTAAGCTGTAAGCAAAAAAAAGAAAAAAAGCTTGATTTTTGCCGTGAAAAGACCCCCAACCAAGGGACTTTGTGTGAAAAACTAGCACTGTCGCATTGCATCGCAGAAGGCGAAGCGTTCTGCATTCTGCTATGGGAGGTCACTTTGCTTAGCACCAGAGGCTTTCCAGCTTAGCCAGCACAGATTGTCAGATTAGAGCAGTACGCACACAATCGTAGCTGTGCAGTACATGCAGGTTGTGCATATAGTACGGGGCAGGATCTGCTCCCTGTGTTGGTGTCTAGGGGGGTGGGGAGGTTTCTTTAGCTAGTTTAAGCTCCACGTTGGATGCGAATATCAAGGTCCAAACTTGCATTCACAAACAATCCCAAAGTACCCCCACTCAAGCTGAAGCTTTGGTTGCAGGTATGGGGCCAGAGTTTGTAAGTGAAGATTGTCTATACACCTAGCACCAAAAAACCAGTGTATCCACATGGGATAATGTTTTAGCAATGGAGTCAGAGCTGAGGAAGACCAGCCCATGGCTGAAATTCAACAAGTGCATTTCCCTTCCACCCCCACAAGTGCCTATATCTGCCTGGGCAAACCTGCCCCAGCCCACTCCTCTCTGCACACAAAGCCCCCACTGGGCACTGGAGCAGGAGGCTCGAGCTTGTGCAGCACAGAGAGCGGTGGACGCTGGTTGGGGATGCGGCAGGTCCTTGGGAACCTGCACATCTGCTGGCCTAAAACCCTGTTTTAGGGGGGAGAGGGCAGGCCAATGGCCCCAGGCCCCCCTGGGCTGCAATAGTCACCCACCATGGGCTCCAGCAGTCACCCAGGTGGCCCTACAGCCTCCCCCCGGCCTGCGGGATGGGGCTTGTCACACCACTTGCCGGGACAAGCTCCCCGCCCACCCTTCATGTGCGGACAAGGCTTTGGCCTTGTGCACGGACAATGAGGGACTGTGTAATTCCCACCCCTCCCTCCCTGGTCTGTGGCCCCAGACAATCGCTCGCAGTGCCGGTGCGTGAGCCAGCGGTGCATGCGAGATTAGCAGCTATAGGTCACTTCATTCTTCTTGGTCGGCAGCTCTTTCCTTCCCCTGATAGTCCTTTGAGCCTCACCCGGCAGGACTTATGATATCAGCGCACAAAAATGCTGAGCAGGCGCTAGAAAAGGCAAGCCTCTCTCTTGGACCCCCCGCCGGTGACACAGGGGATCTCTTTTTCCCGGCTCACAGTGAATTTCCAGCTCGCAGTGAATACCTAGGCACTGGCAGCCGTTAGCTCCTCCTTTTGCAATTCACTGGGCGCACAAGAGGATTCAATTAGAGGTTACCAGGTCCACGTGCTGACATCTCCTGATTCAGTTCTAGGGTAAAAATGCAAAGAAACCCGGGCAGTGGAAGTACTGCACGACATGCAGTGTTATAGCGCACTTTATTAATCAGTGTTGCATCCAGTAACACTGTCACTATTATATTGCATTGACTGAGGCACTTGACACCAGAAAATGCTGCGTGGGTTTTGTGTTTAGCCAGACCCTTTCTGGAGGGGCCTGGGTCAAACATGCCGACCCCTTTCTGTTTTTAGGAGAGAGTAAAGAGAAAAGCCATTTCAGAGGTAGTGTCTGTGCAGGATGCAAGGCTCTCCCTTGCTCATGCAGAAGCTGTCCCATCTGTGATCGGTCCTCAGGTGGTCACATCCTGGGCACAGGCATTGTGAGTGTTGCTTGGGAGGAAGTAATGGGCTGAATACGGCTGGGCACAACCCCAGCCCTGTTTAGCACCCAGGAGTAAGGCTGCACCTCCAAAGTGGCTGCCACAATGACGAGCCGCAAAGCCATGAAACCCAAACACCCTTCCCCTCTGGGCTGCAGGGCAGCAGGAAATACACAGGGGCCCAGGAGCAGGAGCATGGGGGGGACTGGCACTGCCAAAGGTGGCAGTTTTGGCCCTCAGCTAAGCTAGGACTGAGCCCCCAGCTTGATGCTGTTGAGTTGCAGGAAGCGCAGCCGCACAACAACTGGAGTCCTGGCTACTGAAAGCTTTTGCAAGGCCAGACTCCTTCACTTGTAGCATCCTCCTTTCAAAGGAGTGCCCTGGACTTCTGGGAGTTTCATTCCTAAAGACGTATTTCTGGGCGTTTCGTTCCCTTTCAGTGCTGGGGTGTGCAAAGGGTGATCCCAGATGCTGCCATTTCCCAGCCTCAGATGCCAGTACCATAGCTGCACCGTGCAGAGCCACCAGAGATGGGGTCTGCCTGGGTCCGAGTCCAGAGAGCAGAGACGGGGCACGTCATGACATCTAGGTAACAGAAGACAGGTCCCGTGGGGATAGGATGGATATCTTCTGGGAGAGAAGGGGTAATTGCTTCAGAGCCCTTGATGCTAGCTTTACCCACACAGAGAGGGGCAACAGGGCCTCCATGAATTAATCATGCAGTTATTAATGATAGAGATATCACTCTCTTTTAGCATGGATCTGTTAGGGCTCCAAACCCTCCTTCCTGGGTGGCTGCATTCAAGAGCTTCCCCTTGCCGAGGTCAGTACGGGCTCGCTGCTCCTACCCAGTGAGATTGCATGCATGAGTAATGTGGCTTACGTCCATTTGGGGATGACAAGCCCCTTCCAAAGCTTGTTGAAGTCAACTGGAATCAGATCAGGCTGCCACGAGCACTTCCAGCATGGAGCTGCTCTTTGCACAGGCGTTCTCCATCTGAATGCCTGCTGCTTTTCTTCCCAGCCCGTGGCAGGGTGACTCCAGGGGCTGGACGGGGGTTTGGTAGCGAAATCCTGTGCAAGGGTCTGAACGTGCAGAGTCCACCATACAAAACCACCATGTGGCTTTGGGACAGCATGAACGAGATACAAGAACGCTGCCTTGTGTCATTTCCCAGGCGGCTGCACTTAGTCCCAGGTTGGGGAAGGGGCAGGAGCTAGTGCTTGCAATTGGTGTGTATGAGCAATGAGCATCTGTGCGTGGATAACACAGAGGCTCTGGTGGCTGTCTACAGACGCACTGAAACTCAGAGTTAAAGATCCTCCCCCTGCTCCCATGTGCTTAGGTGCTGCCACACACAAACGCGCGGCATTTTAATGTCCCGGGACACAGGTCCCTGTGAAAGGAACTGCAAGAATGTCTATTTTAATACCAGGTATACGCAGACCAGCCGCCACCAAACCAGCTCTGCGCTCAGCAACATTCAGGAGGAAACTGTTGGTGAAGGAGCAAGTGGGTTAGACATGTCCCTTCTCTCATTGATAACAGGAGTTGCATATCTCATCCAGTAAACACGGCACTGAAAATGTACATTGCGGGAGCGTGTTCTATAGAGACACCAGGAGGGGGGTTTACATGCAACTTCCATTAACACCAATGGAAGCGGCAGGCAGGAGACCCCCTCAAATCCAACTTCAACCCAATTAAGGGTGAAACTCCATCCTTAACTCGCCCTGTTGCCAAGGTCCCCGAGCAGTGGGTGATCTTAGGTACCATATGTACTGCAAAGCGCCGGCTGGGCTGCAACGCAATGGTGTGCGCGTTTCAGCTTTCGCTCTGGATTCCCTCCCGTGTGTTGTGTCAGGCAGACCTCGTACATGATTCTCACTAAGTTCTTGTGGTTTATTTTGGAGGGGGGGGGGAACTGATGTAACTCAATACCGTTTACGACTCAGACAGATGATTAATAGTTCAGGGTAAGAGCTTAACCCTATTATGTAATGCCGACACTGTGGTATTATTAAATAACAATGCAAATGATTTTAATATCAAGCCCCTTTGATTTTATAACACCCCCCGGTTAAGTTTTCAATGTGAATGAGATTTCACAGCTAAGGTATATAATACGCAGGGGGGGAAACGGTCAGAAATTACTGAGTAGTGTAGTTGCAGGGGATTATGCAAAATGTAGCGGCAGTGAAATCATTACAGTATTATTTTTTTTTTTTTTTAAATCCTTGCTGAAATGTAAGTCTGTAGCCTTAGGGAAAGCAGTTCAGCTGTTTATTTCAACAAGATCTTGCTATGACTGTTGTGTATGATGCAGTATAGAGATATAGAGTGCTTTAATGGTGTGACAAAATAAGAAAAAAGTGTGGTCGTGCTTTTTTAAAGCAGTTTTACAAGCTCTTTTCCTTTCAGATAAATGTTAGTAAAAAAAAAAAAAAAAGAAAAGAAAAGAAAAATGAAACATGTTTCATGTCAGGAGGAAAGTTTTTCACTAACATAAAGCCCAATCTTGCAAAACCTTTACTCTCTGAAGTCCTTACTCATGTGAGCAAAGTCCCTTAGGCAGGATCTTAAATAGTTTGTGTATCCAAAATATTTCTGATTTGTGCGTTCTGTTTCTGAACATAACCAACTTGCAGCTCCCTCGTAAACTAGCACAACACAATCTGTTATCAAAAAAACTTCGTTACCAACTTTCATTTTTCTAAATATATATATATAGTGCATAAAAGTTTAGCATGAGCTGTGAGGGGGAAATAATCTATCTGTTTTATAACAAAAAAGCAACTGTCTGCAGACTTCTTAGGTAATGTCTCATGATTGTGGGGTCTGTGACACCAAAAGATGAATTTACTCTTAGAGTAGGTTCAGATATACTTGGAGTACTCTGTAGACTATTTTACTTACTCAGAGGTATGACAGAGGGAGAGCGTGTATATATTCTTTTTAGGGAGTGCTGTATTATTTTATAGTCTGGTGGCAGTAATAGGAGGGAATATGATATATACAATATTGGTGTATAACCAATTGTTTGTGAACATCTGAAGTTTCTAAACATGGTAGTAATAGAGGAATATAAGCATAAGCTTGAAAGGCTAAAAAGCAGAAAGACCCACACATAAATGCTATTATATACTTAATGAGGCACGGTTTAAAAAAAAAATCAGCCACACAAGTTGGTTTTATCAAAGAAAATGTATAAATAACAACCAGCGATTCAACCTGCTTCACAAAGGGAGAAGCAGAAGGAAATGAAGCTAGCACTTCACTTGTGGCATTCAGATAATAGTATTTACCAGCCTAATCTTTTTTGGCTTAGAGATTGACAAATCAAGATATTATTATCAACAGGCATTAACACAAACACAACGCTTCCATTTCTTTTCTTTATTTTTTAACAATGTCCCTAAGTCCTTTAAATTTAATTAAACCTGGACAGTTCTCCCACATAGTGCAAATTAGACTTAAAGTAATATTAAATATTTGTTCTCAGTGACAACAAAAGTGTTGGTTTGTGCACTTGGGTTTAAACACATGCACACGCGCACACACACACACACTCACAAACACACACGGGGGGGGAAAAAATTCAAGCTAATCAAAGTTAAAATAAAGTCTCCCCCCCCTCCCGAAGACTACTGTCTATAACATGTTGTTCCTTATAGAAAGTGGGATATGGTGGCATTTGCTTGATTAACTTGCTCGACAAAAGTGACAGCTGCTGTGGGTGCATGTAGATAAGCTGCGCAGCGCAGTTCCGCCTTTGTACATCTGTCAGCAAAAAAGGAAGAATAAAGAGTGAAAAGAGACAAATTGGTCCCAAAAGGCAATCCATTCAACTTAGGAGGTTTGCTCTATTCAAGCACTCGCTGTGAATCTCAAGTACTAGGTAGCTTATTCAATTTCATTCATTCTTTAGAATGAGCCCACAAGTGTTTAATTTCTTATTCTGTCGCATAAAAGGGGGAGCTTTTTTTTTTATTGGGAGCATTAATGGTAAGACTAGCTGGTCAATGCCTACAACATTAACTCATCCCTAATTTTCTGTTTAACTGCATGCTCTTAGATCTGGTGCCGCTAATCTTGATATCTGTAACGTGGTAACTTCTCGCTGACTTCTCGGATTCAAAATCCAGAAATATTCAGGTGCCAGATAGCCACAGATTGTGTTGTGCTGTGGACTTGGGCATTTGCAGATAAGTGCAAGAATTAGCACGAGGCCATGATCTCAGCGAGTGCGAGACGTCATAGTCCGCTAGGGATGATGCCCATGCTCAGACCACATAGGAGCCTTAAGTCACGGGTGAGGATCCCAACGTGGTAGCCTGTACAAACACACAAGGCTGCACCCAGTTACACCAACTGGAGATTTGGCCCAGCGTGTGTGCGTGGCTGCAAAAAATAGGCTGCCTTGCTCGGAAAGATAATCTCACCTCGGTAAAACAGTGACTCAGAGATCAGGTTTCTAATGGAGAGAAAAAGGCCTCTGAGCATGGCAGTGTAAATTAATAATAAAAGCCTGGTTTTCATTGAGAAACGGGGGGGGGGGGGGAGAAAAAGTTTATGAACAAGTGGGATGGGTATTACTGTGTGGGCAGGCCTCAGCTTTCAATCCAGAAAACATATGTTAGCAAGGGAGACATGTTCTTCTTTCTTTTTCCTTTTGTGGCAGAAGGTTCTCTGCTCCCTTCTTTTAATTGACAATGGAGGCCCAGGGTTTGATTTGGGAGTCTTTTGGGGGACAGCCGCTCCTTCCACCCACTTCATCTGCCACCGTCCGACTCCTCAGCATAGCGACTGCGTTCGTGTGACTGTGTTGGATTTTCTAAGGTGCCTGTCGCTGCAGTGCCTGGAAATTCAAGGCCCTTCTCCTCTTCCCCGCAGCACTTTTGCCTGGAGCTTCAGGTGAGAGCATGGGGCATGGGCTGGAGCACCAGGCCCCATTCAGTCCAGGGCGAGAGAAGTGGCAGGTCAGAGGGGCATAGGACATGGCATTTCCTCCACCCTTTTCCATCTAGCTTAGCGTGCTGGAATGGCTTCAGGGCGTCCCACTCACATCCAAGTCTGGCTTGTGCTAGTGCACAGTAGTGACCCAGCCAATAAGGTGCCACACACTGGTGTGTAAAGCACGATGGTCTTTGTTCTCTGCCACCTCATGCTCACTGTCATGTATGCCCATGCGTAGCAGGTGCGATGCTCCTCGATCCCTACCTGATCCTGTACCACTCTACACTGATTTCTGCAAGGAGCAGAGGACTAGGAGGGGCCAACCATTTTGCCCAGGTGATTCTTCCTGTGCAGGTACAGGTGTGAAAGGCCCCTTGCCAATGCAGGGGGGCAGTGACTCTTTCAGGCCACTGCCATCCCAAAGCCAGAGCAGTCCCATGCTGTGCCAGCTTTCCCAGGTGTATGGGCTGAACCAGCCAGTGGCAGCACAGACGGGAAGGGCCGGGAAGTAGCATGGAGGCCTCGTGGCCATTTCCAGGCAGCAGAGAAGAGCTGTGCTGTCCTTCAGCCAGTGCCTTGGAGGTTTCTGAGGCATTGCAGAGGGAGATGTACCCAGAGGACCTGGAAGAAGAGGAAAGGGGCCTGAGGGTGTGGAAAACCTTGCTAATTAGAGAAGAAATCCTTTGAAGGCCCAGGTATGGACACCAGGGAATGGCGTTGCACACGTGCCATTCCCTAGGTAGCCCATACGTCACTTATTTTTGCTGAGAAGCCCAGGATAAGTTGCCACTTGAGTACTGTATCCTACCTCAGTAGAAACTTTGGTCTGGCATTTCAAGAGATGATGCAAATCTCCATAGTGCTGCTGGCCCCTGGTGCAGCAGGGTGTGCTGGAAGCAGCCAGCTCCCACCTGGCCCCCTCAGCCAATACCCTGAGGATCTGACAGTCTTCAGCGTGGCTTGCTTAACAGCAAACGGCCTTACGTTATTGGTATGAAAGGAGCCGGTCATCGGAGTTCGGGTCCACATGTATGTGGGGATGCTGAAATGCAGCCAAAGGTTACGCATGTCCCACCCTGCAAGTAGGGCTCATGTTCATGTGCCGTGGAGCTAGACAGGCAGTTTGCCGAGGCAGGTCCTGGATTCACATAGGCTTGTGTATGTAGTGTGCATGCAGAGTAAATCCACAACCGTGTGCAGGCTCAGTTCCTGACGAACAGATTTAAAAGCGTCCTAGGGCTGCAGAAATACTTCCCCTCCTAAGGGAAATGCAAGAGAGGAATTGTTGCTGCTCTGAATGCTTATGAGGGCATTAGAGGTGGAATTTGGTCTCCTGACCTGACTTCATGGAGGCGATGGCTTGCTGCAGTACCCGAGGATCTGGCTCGTGGAGCAGAGAATGGACACCATTCC
>NW_005841934.1:1613928-1629877 GCF_000455745.1 Alligator sinensis
CCCCGGCTCTAGTATCTGGGAGAGAGCTGCTATTTAAAAGCAAATGTGCCATTACATGTAGAAATAAAGCTTGGGGACCATCCTAGAGCGTGTTACTCTCCTCTCCCCTTCACCGTGGTCCCCGCTTTTGCACCGCCTGTATCCCGGCTGGGGCTGAAGAAGCGTCACGACATTAAATCCGTTACCTTTGGGACACCTAGAATTCAAAGGTCCGTTTGAAAGGCTCTTTTCAACGTTTCAAAACAAGTTTGCGTCCCAGACAAAGAGCAGGGCAGCCTGCATTCGGCGTCTTCCCGTGCAGGGGATGTCACAGTTTTAAACAGATTTGAACTGCTTGGATTGGTTCTGGTTGGAAAGCAAGTACTGAAATAAGAGGTCATAGGGGAGAGTTACTATGGTAATTGAGTAGTATCACCAGTAGTTTTGCTCTCATGAGCATTAAAGCACATAATAATAGACAAACAACAGTGGTTAAAGCAAGCAGGTAGGATTACTATGTTCTTTTGTCAGAAGTATATAATGTCTTGTAGTCAGTTTTAAAGACTTCTCAACCCCCAAGTCCACCCCACAGTCACCTGCTGAGTAATTTTGTATGCTTAATCTCTTGCCCTTAACTACAAGCTTTCTGCTAATTTGAGGCGAATGGGTATTTTTGACACTAAATAGGGCAGTAGAGAATCTCTGACCTAGAAAAACTCCATTCCGAGGCACAGAGAGCAGAAAATATTCTTTCAGCCTACTTGTAAGACCTTTTGAATGACATAAAATAGCTTTGACTAAACTGTGTTGCAGCCTTCGATGAATGGTTTGCAGAAACTTGCTGAACATCCCCACTACAACCTCCCCCATAAAACTTGTCACTTCAGATTGCCATCAGCCACCACAACAATAATCATTTCATGCCTATTGCTAATTGCAAGCACAGCTGAGGCTCAGCAGGGTTCTCTTGCACAGTCCCAGGCCTTTATAGCAGCCTCAATCTGTTGTATGGCACTTGTTCACACACAAAAAAACTACCAGCAAAGGCAGAAAGAGGCAGAGTCACAGGTTTCTTGTAATCCCTCTGCTATCCTGCTGACAACCCAGCCCTATAAGCATTCCTGGTTTTGTCCGACGCTTTACAAAAGCTGAAGTGACCTTAAGCTACTAGTATGTAAGCTTTTGAATGAAGACTCTGGCTCCTTCAGGTGCATTAAGAACCAGTGCTGCATCTGCCTTATGAGATGCTGTTCGCAGCACCCCTGGGGTGAGCTGTGGCTTCCTGTAACATGTAAAATATGAGTGTGAACTCAAGGTTCATGGCAAGGAACAGGAGGTCATGCTTCCATTCAAAGCGAACTAAAGAAATCGGGAGTTTGCAGATGTTCTTGTGTATGTGTAATGACACCACCTCCCGAAAAGCCCAGGAACCCGGCACAGTCTTTGAGAAAACGTGCCGCAGTCAGTGTGCTACTTGCAGATTTATTCATATCAATTTTTGCAATTTATATATTCAGAGACAAGCTTGCGATTCCGGCGACGTATAGATCGTGCTTTGCGCTCCCGCGTTCAAAAAATTAAACGGAGCCTGTGGCTTTGGCAGGCTGGGCTGTCGCCAAGGCAACAGCCAAAGCTCGCCGCCGGTCGCCCATCGGCACCTTCTCGTGGGCTGCTCCGTACCTCTCGCCTTTGCAAGGACGGAGCAAGGCGGGAAAGCGCGAGTAGAAACCTTGGGCTGCCCACGGCCATGCTGACAGTTTGCAGTCATCAGGCCCAGTCCTGTCATTCTGACCCAGAAATGATCTTCTTTTAACTGGGGAAAGGGACTGCAGAAATCAGCCCAAGTGGAGAAGGGAGTCAGGAGGCTGGGACTTGCCTCAATGGGAGTTTGCCTGGCTCTTCTCCCTCCTGAACGGGGAGGTAGGACTTCATCAAAGCAAGACAGCAGCCCTCTTTTTTTCTTTACCTAATGTTTTGTTGCTGTTGGGGAGAGTTGAGTCCTTAAAAAATATAACGGTGCGGCAATGATAGCATCCTGGTGGTGTTAAATGGCCTAGTCCTGCTGCTGGCCCTGGGCTTCGGCAGTCTCTCCGCCGTGCCTGTGGTTTATAGTCTAGCAAATCACTTAGGAACGAGCAGAGTTAAAAAGAGGGGAGGCAGGCGAGAGGACCGAGATAAAACATTGTACTATGTCTGCGTGTTGACTTAGTTTCAGCACAAACCTCCTTTGAAATGGCTTAGCCTTGGTAAGCAGGGCATCCTCATGCATTTAATAAATGCATGTGGCACTTAGGTCTGAGTGTTTTAGGGTCTGCTCAGTTGTAGTTTATATGTAAATGGTTGTCCACCCGCAGGAGGGGCCTGACAGCATGCGGCGCCTGATTCAGGGTCCAGATTGAACATCCCCCCGGTTTGGCTCATGTGAAAGTTTGTCTTCAGCAAAGACCTGGTTTGTTTTGCACGTCCCAGGCCTAAACTGAGCAGCTGACACAGGCAGATCCAGTGGTCAGCAGGGGCACTTCAAAGCCAACTTGCCACACTTGTAAAGGTGGGAAATGTGGGTGCAATTGGGTCAATGTGCTCCTTCTGAGTGCTGTCCTCCTAGTAGCTTCAAGTGACGGTGGGAAGCCCTGCCCTTCCAAGGCAAAGCTGGCTGCTTTTTATGTACTCTGTGTATAGCACCAGAGGTGAACACAGCGTATTATCAATGGAACAACAGGCAGGTCTCTGGGCCTAAGAGATCCTATTTAATATTAACGCAGCAAGAGGCAGCCATAAACACGGGGTGGGTTGCTCATGGAAAGCTGAGATCGAGCAGCAGCAGGTTGTAGGACGTGCCCAATGCTGCATGCGCCTTTGCTTAGTGTGTCTGTGGAGCCTGACTTTAACTGAACGTGCTGTGAAGTCTGCAGCAAAGACTGGGGTGGAAGGCTAGGCCAAAGGGATGGGTGCTAAAGGAGGCCTCTGAAAGGCAGGGGTGTTTGCATGGAGTAAGGGTGCTGGGGGTCTGTGCCAGCGGTAGCCAGTGAGCGGCAGACATAGATCCTGGGCACACGGGTGATTTAGACCACCCGAGCACCCCCTATTCCTAGCTTCGAGCTCTTTGCTGTGCCTCGTGGAGGATCAGCGTCTTCCCCATCGGTCTGAAGACCAGAGGGAGCACTGTGGACGTCCAACGAGGCGGAGAACTATCGTGTTGAAAGAGACCTCCAGTCTTACTGTAAAGACCTCGAGTGTCAGAGAAACCATCCCGTCCCTAGGTAAGCGGTAAGTTGCACCAGTGGTTACTTACCCTCGCTGTTAAATTGTGCCTTATTTCCGGTCCGATGTTGTCTTAGCTTCCAGCTATTGGATCACGCCGTGCCTTTGTCTTCTAGATTAAGGACTGCCAGAAATCTTCTCCCCATGTGGCATGCAATGTTGTTGAGGACGGTAAGTCCTCGGGGAAAGATGCTTTGTTTCCTGCAAAAGCTTAGGAAGTTGATGTCGCTGTGTGCCTTGGCTTCTTTTCTTCTTCGCGCTGTAAAGTTTCTGTTTGAAATAGCAGATTTTGATGTCTTCCACAGTGTTGTCATGGTGTTGTAGCCAGGATGGTCCAAGGAACAGGCGAGAGGCCGGATTGGCGAGGTGAAACGATATCTTTTGTTGGATCAGCATAGGCAAGGCAAGATTTCAGATACAAAATGACCTTCCTCAGGACCTGGTCAAGAAATATCTATCATGAATTTCTGCTCTCTTCCCTAAAACTCCTACAAGTAGAGGGGATGGCAGCCTGGCAGATTGGAAAAACTGGGACCATTTTGTCCAGAGGAGGGAAAGACTAACAGGATATCTGATCACAGTTTTTAAATACAAAACAGGTGGTCACAAAGAGACCAGTAGTTTCATCCGCAGGGGACAAAACAAGCTAAACGTGGCGCTATTGGCAGTAGGGCTGGTGTGGTGTTGTAGCTATGATGGTCCAAGAGTGAGAGGAAAGGGTTTTTGTGTGATATTTATTGAACCAACTATATACCTGGACAAGCTTTCAGACATCAAGTACCCTTCTGCAGCTCATCCAGTAAAAGATATCCCAAAAAAACCCTTATCTCTAGGGCTGTTGGTAGCCAAAGGACTGTAATGAGGTGTCTGTGTTCAGGCTTCACTGCTGTCAGATCGTAATATTTCCCAGACCACAGGACACCACCATTGCATACAGTGAGATCCATATAGAAGAGCAACTACCTCGTGCTTCTGGGGGGCTTAATTTTTGTTAGTGAAGTACTTAAACTGTTTCCCTTAGTCAAGCCTGGAAAGAAGACTCCCCTAAGGCAAACCGGAGTTTAAAAAAAACAAATCCAGGCACTTTGCTTTCCTTGTACATCTTCATTAGGCTCTTTGTGGATTGCTCCTAATTGACCTGTTAATCACCTGGCAGCCTGACACCAGTTATAACATCCCCTCTGCTGTGATGCCTACAGAAGACTTGATGTTGGTCAAGCTGTCGCTGTGCTGAGAGCACTGTGTATTGCCTCCCCAATTCGATTCATTTTGGGGCCTGACTTTTTTGTTTTCATTAGCCTTCTCTTGCCTTGTGCATGCTAAGCCTGTGAGCTTTGTGGGGTATGAACTATTATTACATGTGTGCTCTTCAAACCTAGCAAAGTGCTGCTCCCATCTCGAGCAAGGCCATATTGCAATACAAATGGTTAGTAGTAGGTTGGCTCCTGAAGTTTAAATCCAGTGGTGAAGGTTCCTGTTTCACCACAAAAAAGGCCAGATTGCCAAGTTAAGGCTCTTGGTTAATGTTTGAAGGCACACTTTTAACACTTCTCCTTATTTAGCTGTTATAATTGCATGGCACTTGTTCATCAGTTCTGCCTGTCAGACTTAAGCAGTAACAAAAAGAAGAACTAGGGAAGACTGGAATTGTTAGTTCACAGACTGAACCGAAACAAAAGGAAAAGAATCAGAGTCATTCAAAAGTAGTCATCTCTGCAGTATTTTTTTCTGATAAGACAGACAAAAAGTTAGGTTTGGAGTCAACCTGAAGTGTTTTGTTTGATCCCCCAACAAGTTTTGTTTCATCCATTGGGTTTCTAATCCTTTATTCTTTTAGTTGGGGTGGTAGGTGTTGCTTCAAAAGTTGTGAAGTTTCATTTGAAAAGTTTGAAAGTCAAACTTTCATCATTTAAAAAAATGTATTCCCCATTTGCTGAATTTGAAATATCCAACTCTTATCGCTGCTTGCCTCTGATGCAGTTTCACCTGATTGTCTCAGCAGAGAGCCTGGCTGTGATATAGCAATGTGTTGGCCCGTTTGAAAAAGGAAACACCTTTGTGTTAATAATATCAAAGCATGAAGGTCTGGCATCTTCACCGTGAATGTTTCTTGGGTGATTTTATGAGCATCTAGTGAAGTAGAGCAGTGAGAACAGCAACCCTAGCTGCTGATCTTCAGTGAGCGATCTTAAAAAAGATCACTGATGGGGAAATAATTTAAGAGCGAAGTCATCTAGTTCCACTTTTCAAGAGGAAATAAAAATGTCAAGCTTAAAGTACTATTGACAAAAGCTACAAATGTTAAACGGATGCAGAAGTTTCCTCAGAGAGGGCAGTGGGAAAGTGGGTACAGAAAAAGTATTTTTAACTGGCATTCAATGAAATCTCTCTCTGTGTTGTTGCCTGTGAAAAGACTCCTTTCTCCACGAGCGTATAGGTGTGGTAAGTGTATGCATATCTGGGGGTTCCCGGCACAACTCTTAATTGCATAGAAAATTGCTTTGTTGATGATGGGAAGTGGAGCAGGAAGTGGTGACATTTTATGCTTCCCCCCTCCCAACACATTTCCATCCTGCCATTTGGGAACGCTGATCCTGCGCGTCTGAATAGGATTTATGAATATATGAGCAGTGCTCTAAACCCGGAGCCCACCAGAGGCTTCCTGCTCTGCAGGGGTGACAGTGTGCTGTGACACCGCTGCAAGTGCTTTTCACAGACAAGAAGCAAAATTTCAGCCCTAGGAGGGGAACTATGATTTCAACAGCTTGAAATGAGCTCGTTGGCTATGTGCTTTTACCTCTCTGATAGCTCTGGGGTTGAGACTGCAGCAGCTTGTGCTGCCAATAAAAGGCCCCATACGCTCCTGTGTCAGTCTATCTGCAAATAAAACTTGATGTTAGGACAGAGCTGCAGTGTGTTAGTACCCCCTTGTCCTCTCGGGGAACAAGCTGCCTCCTTCAGCGGATTGGGTTTGAAGTTCCCAACAGGTAAGTGGCACAAGCATCTTGGGTTGGACACTTTCAGTGGCTGGGTCACACTACTACTGGGGGGGAACTCTAGGGACTAACCCAGTGTTGTTGCTGGCACACCGACTCTACAGCCGCACGGTGGGAGAGCCTGCCGTGCTCCTTTGGCACTCATCAGTGTTCCCATAAAACCTCTTGGTGAAAAGGCTGTGGATGGACAAGCTGTGCTGAAAGTTGCTTGAGTCTTTGAACACAAGTTCTATTTAATAACCCCTTTTCAGGCCAAAAAAAAGAATCAATTGCTAAAAATGCTCATTCATGGAAAGTGCATTCCAAAAAAAAAAAGAAAGAAAGAAAAAAAAAAAAGCGTTCCCCTGTAATCCTGTCAGAGGAAGTTAGCAGGTTGGCAAACAGAAAAAGGTCAGTCCTGCTTGTGTTGATTCATGTCACACCGTGCTCCCGCGCTGTGTTTGCTGGAGAACTCTTGTCTCTCTTGCAGCAATGGTACACCAGCTCAATGAATGTCATGTGCACCTGGCTGACGGACCGCATGGACCTGCAGCTTCACATTTACCAACTGAAAACCCTTATTAGGATAGTAAAGGTAACGATTTGTGTGTGACTTTGCAAACACGAACGTCCCAAAAAATTAACTTTTTTTTTCCACGTGCAAAGAAATCATGCCAAATAATCATTTTTAATCTGGGGTTTAATTAAACATAAAGTTTGTAACACTTGGTTGAATGGGGATATTTACTCCCAACAATGTTTAAATATGTCTTGTGATTATTGTAAAATGCAAATCATGATTGTTCTCAAAGTTAATTGAAGCTGTTTCTTTGACAATGGGTGTATAAAATCAACTCTAAGAGATCACAAAGGTGAGATAACATACCCTGAAAGGAGCATATTTTTCTGCATGCTCGGGTGCACGTCTTGGACTAATGATAATTATTTCAGTGTGAAATCACAGTGGTTTACATGAAATAATAAGATCCCAGAAGGGGGTAAATAAATTTTTGATCATTTAGGTTCTATCTGATATTTTTTTTGGTCTCGTTTTAAAATGCTTGTGCTCTCCTGTACGCAGAGCACAGATTCAAAGCCTGAATGCATTCAGGCAGAAATGTGCTGTTCAGAAATGAAAACAAGAGGCATATTAGTCATTAGACAAGGAATTCTTTTTTTTTTTCCTGTTTTTTAAATATTGCTTTGAGCAGCAGCAAAAACTAATCTGAGAACTTTTTTGGATCCGCAAAGTAACTACTTAAAGCAGTTACTAATTCATAGCATGTGGTTCAATTCATTATGCAAGGGCTATTGGTTGTAGCCGTGTTGGTCTAAGAGGATAGGCAGACAAAACTCTTTGGGTAGAGGTGATATCTTTTTATCAGACCAACTAAATAGATGCAAATATATATATATATATATATATATATTTGCAAGCTTTGTAAAAGGGCTGGAGTTGTACCACTAAGTCATACCCAACAGGAAGATCTAACCTAATTTATATAGAAGGAGACTAGGTTTAACTCTTAATTCCACCAGCCTGCTAACTAACCAAACTGCTGTAGCGAGGAAAGCAGGGGAAGAGATCAACATACACACTCGATACGGGTATTTACACTATTTCCCTTTCAGGAAAGCAGAGTGTTCTGGCGATGTGTTAGCATGCTTCCCATTCACAGGCTGCAGTGTTATGTTTTAAAGAAGAAACCACGTGCTGCAACAGTACATTGTGAAAGGGAACGGAGTACATCTAGGAACAGGGTCATTTAGCCCATGCAGCGCTCCATGCTGCCACGGGGAGACTGCTGCTAGTACCCGAGCCAGCTCTTGTAAAACTAAGCTGGGCATCTCTACAGTAGGCTGCAGTATACAGCATAGACGTACCCGGGTTTGCTTTGCAGCCTCTGTGCCGTTGACCCAGTAGGCCTGATTCTGGAGTCCTCATGAAGGCACAACCCCCACTGAAGTGAAGGGGCCAAACTTGCTCTTTGGACCTGACTTTGACCGTTGTACCTCTCTGTCCATGTCAAGGGGGCACGAATTGCCACTCCACATGGTTTAAGGCCTCTTTGCAGTTCAAGAGAATTGTAAAAAACCCTCCGTGATGATAAGAATCGGGCCTCTGACTTCAGCCTAGTCATGTCCTTTCAGGCTAATGGTCCAGGTGATGTTGAAGTGAGGCACTAGACACCACTGCTGGGCATTTAAATCTGACTCGGTGCTGTCTGTTGCCTCCCTCCCCCCTGACACGTCTCTTTCCCTCTTAGAAAAACTATAGAGATTTCCGATTGCAAGGGGTACTGGACTCCACCTTAAACAGCAAAACCTATGACACAGTGCGAAACCGGCTGACTGTAGAAGAAGCCACAGCTTCCGTTAGCGAAGGTGGAGGTCTTCAGGGCATAACGATGAAGGACAGTGACGAAGAAGACGAAGAGGATGATTAGCTAATGTGGTTTAGAGGCCCACTTGGTGATAGCCTGGTAACCAGTGCATGTACCTAGTCTGTTATTCAGTTAGCCACATTAGGAACTTTTCTGTCCGCTCTAAATGCCCATGAGAAGTTGACCGATACAAATGCCATTTTAGCTGTGTGGTAATAAGATTAGCACCTCTCTTTGATTCATTGGTTTCCTAATTTCATATCTATATGTTCATAAGCAATATGGAGCACCATTGTTTAATACTGTTAATGGAAAACTACATAGAAAAACACGCTAGGTGTGTCCCTGTTACAATTCAAGTTTAAACGACGCGTCATTAATGTACTGTATATACACTGATGGTAAACTTTTGTGAAGATGAGTGAACTGAGTCTTTTCATTTCTTTGTTTCTCTCCTGTGGATGCCAACTGCTTAAAATTAATAAAAACAGCTATGTTTTTAAAAGAAAAGTCAGGCTGCTACCAAGGAGTTTTTTTTTTGTTCTCTCTGTTCATTAAAAAACAAAGCAAAACAAAAAAAGAAACCGGCCGTTTGACTCGTGCTGCCTCCCTGTTTAATAAACCAGGCATTTGCCTTGAACGTGCAGCTAACTCCGGAGAGGTTGCATCCCAATGGGTTAGTGATTCTGACTGCTCCGGCAGATTCATCCTATCCTCATGGGTACATCATGCCACGGTACGCCCCACAGAAGTTGTTCTATGTTGCTGACTGCCCCCCCTCTCAATGTTACACTTTGTTTAAGGTTCAGATAACTGTGTATGTACAAAGGCACCTCGAAATACAACCTTAGCCTATATAAACGTGTTTATAAAACTATATGACTCTCATTTCTTTTGGTAGACTGTAACCATCATTTTGATTCCTTTGTTTCACAATGGTTTTATATGTCATGTACATTTGCATTTTTGACCAGTACGTGCATGTCCCCGAGTTCCCCCCTCCAGAAGCTTTTACTTTCTGTGTAAAATAGTGGATCCATCTTGCTTTTGCCTTATACAAGCCGACAGTTGTAAGAGTGTGAGAACTGTGGCTTCTCAATAAATAACTATTCAGATGTCTTCAGACTAAACTATGGAGTCTTTTTATGTATGTCTGCCTTAGAAAAACAATGACAGGCCGAGCTGTAAGAGCCCTCCCGCCTCCTCCAAGAATAAAGGCATTTTCTTTTCACTTGGGTGTTTTTTTTTTTTTAATTTTACAGTTTATTCATTAAGAAGATGGTTTGAAGGTTCACTTGCAAAGATCAAGGTGGGGAAGGTGTTGATGAGGATACCTTCCAGGCCCAAACCAGGTTGTGGCCCTTAGGTAACAGGAGGTTCCAGCAGCAGCTGGCAGTTCCTTCCAGTCTCATCTGCACAAGATGCCCTCCAAACCTGAAAGATTTGCCAGCAGATTGCATAGTTGTCGGGTCCTTGCACTCCAGCAGCCTGCTCCGATAGAGCGTGACGCATCAGCGAAGCCCAGGGCATCATCCAAACCAGAGCAATGAGCCGCTTCTTGCCATGGAGCGTTCCACCTAGTCCTCACACTTTCCGAGGCTGGCTTCCCTCATGAAACCCCGTAGTCTTTGGATTGAACACGGCTCGTTCCACTCCTGTGAATAATTGGAGACGGTAAAAACCCTCCCTGTGCAGTCTAGAATGAAGCGAGAGCTGCTGCAGGCAGGGAGAGCCACAGGTGACAATCAAAAGCAGGCGGGCCAGACCAGGCAAAGAGGGAGAGCTTTTGCATGGGCCAGTAATACATTCATATGAGCCTTTGCAGCACACAACGCATTTTGCCAGTAAGCTGCTGCATTCCCCACTGCAGACAAGCACAAGCCCCCTTGTAGCAGGCTAAGGCAGAAGCCAGGCCTTGATACATCTTGCCTTCCACGCTTCAAATTGCAAATGCTTGGATGCTAGTGTGGATGCACTGAGTGAGGACATGCTGATGCGGAGGTCCACTGAGGGCCTTAGGTGCTTAGGCTCCCCAGAGAGCCTCGCAGCTTCCCGCAAAGTGGTCTTGGTGCAAAGACATCTAGCCCTGACCCTATTAGGCTGCTCGGTTCCATCCATGCTCAAGGGTGCCTAACCAACTGGTCTCAAGCAGCAGCCAGATGGTCCCATTTATGCAATAACCTTGGGAATGAAAGTATTCACTGAGGAGGCAGGAGCTCTATTACAAATCCCTGCTCGGCTTGAGCCCAGTGCTCTGACACACCAGCAGCAGAGAGGCCCACAACTTGACTTGCTGATGCTGTTCCCTAGTTGATAATTTAGTGTGCAAGTAAGAAGCCAATCAGTGGCACCAGGTCTTGAACTCGCATTGCCCACACATCAGATGTGAGCCCTAACCACCACGCTATGGCATGCATTGTTTTGCTGTCTTGCAATCTCTCCCTTGTTCTCTCACTGCCTGACTCCAGGATTACTGACTTACAGACACCAAGAAGCAGCATTCCCCCTCCATTAGCTTGTGGGTTGGAGGGCTCGTCTGTGAGTGTTTGAAAAGAGGCGGGCAACCTCTGAGCACATCTGTCAGCTACCGATGTAATCCAGTGTGCGTCTCCCATTACAGCAAGTCAATCACCTGCTTTCAGACTCTCCCCAGGACCCGCATCAGCGTTAGGTCTCAAGCCCAGCTCTCACATGGCTCAGGCAAGCACCTTAACCCACCAGGAAACACCCAGAGGCACCCTTTTCACCCCTCCCCTATGAATGTGTGCCACTAATGTCGACAAGCATTCAAAAAGCCCTGAGACCAAAGTCAGCCGGCAAATAACCATTGAGCTAATAAGGCAGGTTCTTAAGTCCCTGACCTCATACAGCAGAAACCTGACTTCAAGTCCTGCCTTACTACTTAATTTCTGCGTGGAGCAGTCACTAGATAAGGTCAGTCCTCCTCTTTCCATACATTATGCAGCTCTTTGAAAGACTGGGCGTAGGCACCTGCTTTCAAGAGAGGGCACCAGGTGTGAGGGTGCCTTGTAACCCTGAGGAAGGGGCCAGATTTTGGGCATGCCCCTGTCTTCAGCATTTCCCTGCTGTTCATGCTGAGCAGTCACGCAGCAAACTGACTCCGTCTTTAACACTGCTACTTGCACCTCACAACTATTAGTGGACTTCGAGCTTCATGAGCACTGGGTATTATATCACCTTTATCCCCATTTTACAGGTAGAAAACTCAGGCTCATGATCTCAAAGGCCTTCCACATTAGTGGAAGCTAGCAATGTCAGCACCTTTCTGGCACTAGGGCTCAGCAATTTGTCCACGTCATAGAGAATCGGCAGTCATAAACTGACCCCCCCACCAAGGCATCCTGCCTCCCAGGATAACGTCTTAACCTCAGTGGTTTCCCCCACCTTAACCTCAGTGCCCCCCCCTCTTTTACCTGAGGTGTTCAGCCTCTGCCCTAGAGGTAACTCAGGCCCCACCAACAGTACAGCTGCATTAACACTACATCTCTCAGGCTAACCAGTCCAGCTTCTCAGCAGAGATCATTAGCACTCCCCCCCTACCAAATGAAGCGAGTTGGGGCACAGCATAAATTGCATGGCCACCAATTCTGGAGGAGGTGCGCTCACAGCTCAGTATCCCCATGCAGTGCTGGGTTGCATCCTATGCACATGCCCTAAAAGCACGAGCTCTTCCCAGGCAAGCTAAAGCACCAGCTGCGTCAGGTCCGGGGCTGCAGCTGTTCACCTTCCTCCATCCCAGAGTCTGGCAACTGTATGAGCCAGCCGTGTGCTATATGCACGCCAAGGCTTGGGCTGCAACATGTGAGCCCCCCTTCAGATCCCTGCTGCCCCATCCTGCAAGGTCACCTGCCTCAGCCTGCTGCCTGCCTCCTCCCTGCCTCTAGCCCTGCCAAAAGCAAGCCAAGGAGCACTTGGCCTTCACTCATCTGGTGCATCCAAATTCTTGGCACAATTCACCCATGTTCAACACCTGGATTTCACACCAATCCCCTTTTCAGTGCCTCCTTTAGCCTTCTCTTTCCAAAGCAGTCACCACACATGAGTCTTCCTGATGTTTCATATCTCCAGTGCCTAAAGCTGGAGTGAAATGTCTTGAGCAGCCTGATTTGGGGATGGGGGGGATGGAGGGGAGAGTCTATGGAGAGCCCTTTGGCTTTTGGGAGCCCTGGACTGCAAGCAGGTAAGAAAAGGAAACCTGCCTCTGGAAACCAGCACTGGTAAAATGCTCTAGCCCCATAAGCCACCTGTTCCACAGCGAAGTCTGCACCAGGCCAAGATGAACCTAATCCTTTTTGCTCTGTTCAGTCACACAGCGCCCAGCTCTATCTGTAAGTGTACATGGGTGATGCGGCAACAATGACCTGCTAGGAAGCTGTGCTGGAAAATAAGCCCGGAAGTGCCAAGTTGGACTACTCACGGCTTCAGAAACCCACATCAGGAATGGTCAGGTTCAGCTGCACAAAGTAACTCCAGATTTAAAACCCCCCTGGGCATAGACTGGCCTTTGAACAGGCCTCAGGCTCAAGGCTAGTGCTTGCTACATATAAGCTTTTGCTGCTACGGGGATACCAATTGTGGTAGAGTAGAAAACCCACTTGGTAGAGAGACAGTGGGTTTTCTTTGCTAGTGGGCACATCTACACGTTCATTAATGTGTAGGGCACATTCATTAATGTGCCCTAATTACTAGAGGTGTAGGTTGTAGCCATGTTGGTCTAAGGACATAGGCAGACAAAGTTCCTTGGGTGAATCTGATCTCTTTTATTAGACCAACCCAAATAGTTGGAGAATAGTTATTAAGCTTAATAACTATTCTCCAACTATTTGGGTTGGTCTAATAAAAGAGATCAGATTCACCCTAATTACTACACATTTAGTTTAGTACTTTTTAAATGAAATACTAACTGAACGCGCAGTAACTATAGTTACTTCGCAGTTGCGCCAGTGCATGGTTATTTAGTGACACTTACTGCGCGCTAGCCTGCCGAGCAGTGTTATTAGGCTATTAGCACAATTTTTGTTGTGACATGCTACTGCACAGTACTATTAGGCTAATGCGCAGTAAGCGTCTCATGTAGACGTGCCCGGTGTGGCTTACAACAGTCCCCTGAAGTAACCTTTAATAGCAAAAGGTTGCTGATATAACTGTACTTCGACTACAACTTTTGCTATTTTAGTTGTGTTAGGCATGGTCAGAAGGGTTAAATTATATTCCTGACTGACTGACAATACCAGCAAAACGCTTACATTTTGACCAAGCCAAAGCTCCCCTCCTGCTGACAGGGAAAGCTAGCTAAATATCCCTCTTCGCCAGAGCTGAGGCATGTGGCATGGATACTGGAAATGTGACCAAGTGTTTGACTGACACGTGTCTGCAGCAATCCATCCAGCTTGTTTTTATGGCTCAGCAGCTAACTGAGTCCTTCCTCTGAGTTGTACTGCATTTTGCCTGGCCCAGAGGCACCTTAGGAACTGCCTTGCTTCCTCTCTAGTGACCAAAACATCAAAGAACATTTGTGCTCATAAGCATACAGGCAGAAAAGCAGGCATCAAGACTGTTTCCCTTTCTTACCTTACATTTTTTTTAACCTGAGGCAACAAGAACCACTCTGGGCTAAAAGGCTAAAATAAAACAAAACAGCCACAAACCAAAGAGATGTAATGTAGTGCCTGAGCAAAAAACAACCTCCCTTTAAAACTCTGCCTCAAAAACAAAAGCTTTTATTCCATAATCACTGTGGATACTTTTCTATATCCTGTAACTGGTTCCTCTACAGAGCACTGGGACTCTGCTCCAGCCAGGACTTTTACTGGAATGACCCACCAGTGACACCAGTCTGGACCAGGAGCTGTCTCTGTGTCCAAATAAGTCCTTCCAAAAAATATGTCTTTGAAACTTGCAGGGGAGGAAAAAAGGCTTCTTGGGGCTTCAGATCTGGCACTATTTTCTCTCTCTCCCACAGCACATAAGATGAACATATTTACCATTAATTATCAAGACCATCTCTGGACTTCAAACAAAAAATGATTTGCATATCACAATGCAATACCTATCTATAGATATGCAATCATAAAAATTATCACTGGAAATCTAGATAAGGAAACTAAAGAGGCTTGAATAAAGCATAGATAGATAGATAGATAGATGCTATCTGTAATCTATATATGCAATCTACCTGTAATCTATATATGCATATATAGGCAATCTATGTATACAATCAATATATCTATATATATATTTAATCTATCTATAGATATACAATCATATATATATTTATCATATATATCACAATCATATATATTATATACATGATTGTGATATATAATCAGAATCATATATATGATATTTATGATTGTGGGATATATGATAAATATATATATATGATTGCATATATATGGATAGATATAGATAGATAGATTGCATTTATACAGATTGCATAGCTAGATTGTATCTATCTATCTATCTAGATTGCATATATATATGTGTACATTTATATATATTTATATACCTAAATCGTATGCTTTATTCAAGCCTCTTTAGTTTCCTTATCTAACCATGCACTGATCATTTTCCCCCTTCATAAAAGACATGGATTTCACCTAAAAATTGTAAAGCTGCATTTGTCGTAACTATGCAAAGCATCAGAGAAAAAAGTGCAGAGATTATATGCAATCTGCCAGCAGAGTTCTGTGCCATGATGAAAATGCCTTGCAGGTCAAAACAAAGAAAAACACTGAGCAACAAATTAGTCGCAGGCGGTAGCTAATATGGAGATCAAAAGATTAAAATTAATACATGCAACAACGAAGTAACTGGAATAATGGGAGCACTTAAGAAGATTAAGTCAATAACAGGGGCCAGAAGTACAAAAATAAGATTTCGATTATATTGTAAAATTTGATACCGGGGAAGCAAAAGCAATTGTAAACATGGCATATTCCGCTCTGCCCATCACAGACATGTTGGCTCATTTCCTATGCAATGAATGCAGTTGTTGAAATAAACAAAAATGTTATGACTCAAATCTTCGATCAGAAAACAAAGCAGGTGGTCAGAGACCGGCACGGAGGGGGTCTGCGAGGCAGGACCTGTTGCAGCCCGCGCGGGCTCTGCCAGCTGTGCCGGACAAAGCGCACGGAGGGACTGTAGCATCCTCGGACCCCCCGGCAGCCGGGGACGGAAGGTGCCCGGGCTGGCGGGGCTGCGCGCCGCGTGGGCAGAGGGGCTGGGGTCGCGCCAGCCCGTGCGGCCACTTCTCGGGGCTGCCCGTGCCCGCAACGAAAGGGGGCTGCCGAGGCACCGCAGCGGGGGGGGCCGCGGCGGGGCGGG
>NW_005841934.1:1631532-1631781 GCF_000455745.1 Alligator sinensis
CCCCCCCCCCCCCGGCGCAGCCCCTCTCCCCCGCCGCCGCCCTGGCCCCCGCGCCGCACAAGCTGCTGCTGCTGGAGCGCGCCAAGCTGCTGGAGCGAGCCAAGCTGCCCAGCGCCCAGTTCCCGCACAAGGAGCGCCTGCCGGGCCAGCTGGACCAGGCCGTCCAGGAGGGCGCGGAGCGCAAGGCCCCGCCGGGCAAGCTGGGCGCGCCGGCCGCTGGCAAGCCCAAGAGCTTCACGTGCGAGGTGT
>NW_005841934.1:1632650-1675648 GCF_000455745.1 Alligator sinensis
TCGGGCTCTGCTGTCTCGTAGGCAACTACAAGAACCACAAGCTGACGCACAGCGGCGAGAAGCAGTACAAGTGCAGCGTGTGCAGCAAGGCCTTCCACCAGGTCTACAACCTCACCTTCCACATGCACACGCACAACGACAAGAAGCCCTTCACCTGCGCCGCCTGCGGCAAGGGCTTCTGCCGGAACTTTGACCTCAAGAAGCACGTCCGCAAGCTGCACGACGGCGGCCCGCACCCGCCGCCCGGCCCCGCGCAGAGCTGAGGGTGGCGCGGACCCGCACGGCACGGCACGGCACGGCGCATTTCTGCTCCGCCGCGCCCCGCACGTTCGTGGCTGGGCTCTGTCACCCACCCCGGAGCCTCCAATTATCTCTCGCTCGCAAGATGGGTGCGCTGCCCGGGACTGCTCGCGCTTCGGCAGCCGTGCCAGCAAGCCTCAAATTAAATAATATATTAAAAGGAAAAGAAAAAGGAAAAAAAAAAAAAAAAGAGAAAAAGAAAACCCTCCCTCCCTCCCTCTCTTCCAAAGCCACAGCCACGAACACAACAGATTGAGCAGGCCTGGTGCCTCCGGGGGGGTGAGAGGTGCCTGCGTGGAAAGAATGACACCTCCAAGTTGCCAGCGCTTAGCGGGCTGCTTGCCTACCCCCGTCTCAGTCCGCGGTGTGCGAGTGCGTGAACGAGTGTGTGCGTGTGCGTGTGTGTGTCCGCCCCCCTGCCCCACGCTAATCCCCAGCCCCATGCCTGCCCCAGGCGCGGGAGAGGCGGGGGCCCAGGTGTGTCCCGGCCGGCCGAGAAGTACCGGGGAGCGAAGCGACTCAAAGCAGCTGCGTTGTCCTTTTCCCTGCACTCCCCTCTGCAAACGTCTGAGCAACCGGTTTGCTGCTAGAAACATGTTAATTGCCAACGGAGCTCATTAAGGCATGCACATGCAAAACACAGCGAGGGAGATTACATGGACAAAAGCGCAATAATGAACTGTCAACAATCGAACCCATCTACACGACCAGGAGCACTCAAGAATGAGGCATTTAGAGGCAACAAAGGATTGTCTGGGACAGGAAGAAAGGACGACCTAGACTTTTGTTTAGTCAACACAATTGATTACAAATGAGAGATTAACAGGATAGCTCCAGAGTTTTTTTGAAGGAGGCAGAAGAGAAAAGTCCAATTAAGTGCACCGAATGTTAACTACATTGATTTCCACCGCCAGCCCCCGAGAAATTCTCATTAAACCATCCCTGGCGATCCCTTTTGGAAAGTAATTTGTCTCCCTGATGGAGCAGAGAAAGGGAGCCGTGTAAAGAGAAAGAAGCGCTAGTTCTTGGCACAATGAGCTTAGGAGACACGCTGCAAGGAGCCAAAGGGGGAGTTAATGAGCATCTGACAAGCCGCTTGGATCCAGGCCTGGAGAGCAGTGATGAAAAGATGGAATTGGCCAACAACTATTCTTTATATCAAACATAAAAAGGCCAATCTGAAACAGGACTGCTCAAAGCTGGTGGAGAAGAAAAGAAAGGCCCCCGCTGGGGATGGAGTGGAGGGCTCCACTGCCCCGTTGGGATGGAAAAAAACCTCCGGGCATGTCCTCTCCCCAGCACGCTGCTGCTGGACAGGGTGGCCTTCCAGGCAGCGCTAACTGGCCGAACAAGGACACGGCTTGCTCACCCTCTCCTTGTGGAGAGGCCTGGCCCCCGTCTGCACCCCCCCCTCCGCTAGTGCCACCCTCCTTCCTGAAGTCTCTAGGAAGGTCACAGCCACCCGGCCAGCCTCCCCCCCAGCCAGAGGCCTGGGAAGCACCATCTGCCTCCACGCTTGCAGCCAAAGTCACACGCAAAGACTTCTGCCACCACGGGTGATGGACATCCTTCCCAGCGTTCGCACTCCAGCACAGGAGCCTGGAGGGAAGCCTGGCTTCATCACACCTCTCTTTGCTACTGCCGGCCTGTGCACCAAGGCTCCGTGTCAAACAGGGGGAGGGCTGTATTTTAAGCATGTGAAGACAAGATAGATAGTTATAAAACTTTTAACGTGGTAGTTGTTAGATGTAAATCCCAGACTCCATCTTAGGGTTCAGCTCAGCCAGCTAGCGCATTCAAATGATGACCATCTTGCCTTCATGAAATGACAGCACAGGTTTCAAAATAGACCTGGCCTCCCCTCCAGGGAAGACCTGACCGAGCCTGCACAAGTTTAAGTAGCCTGACAGGACACTGGGCTCTCTTTCACGGGGCTCTCTTTCCCGCCACCTGCTGAAATTGAGCTAAGGGCATTGAATTCTGTCTACAAGGGCATTCAGTGGGTTTGCAGCTACCTTCAACTAGCTCAATTTAAAAAAGAAAATCATCAGCTTTTCCCCTAGTCTAGACAAGGCCTGTGCAGACGCACTCTTAAAACAGTCTAGAACTGGGTTTATCTCAACTTTGGTCTAAGGCAGTATTGACTTTGGTTTAGAAGTGGCTTAGCAATTTAGCTTAAGTCAATACAGGGCTAAATTGATACAAGCCATTTCTGAACCACGTGTCCACAGACAAAGATGTTTGCATCACTTTCACTTATCCAGTTTAAGTCTGTGTGTAAACAGTTTCTTAAGGAGCGTTTGGAAAAATAATAAAAGTGGGCTTAAATATTTACAGGTTTTTGTTTCTGGGTGTCTTTTTCTCCCCAGATACCACCTGGCAGGGGTCTGATAAATTGACCTAATGATTTTACAGTAATATTGATGTTTTGAGAATCTGTTTGGGAGTTGCATGCGAAGCTGCATACTGACATTGCTCCAGTGCTAGGATTTTGGGGGTGAAAGCCTCGCTCCTGACAGCCACCAAGGGCAACGAGGGGGCTTACACTGGCACCAGGCTTCCATCAGGATTACTACGTACTGTGTAACTTCAAAGAGCTGCTGCATTTCTGCATGGGGAGGATTCAACCAGATCGTGCAAACTTATTTGATGCTTCAGAAAAGATAAGCTGGCCTCAGATTTAGGGCAGATAGGAAGAACCTTGTTCTATGGGAAAAATATTCTGTGGTTCCCTACTACTGGGTTCTTGCATCGTCTCAAGAAAGTTCTGGTACTGATCACTGTCAAGAGCCCTGGGCTAATATTAGCGTTCACGGGGTCTCCATTCGTCTGTTTTTTTCACTGCCCACCTCTGAACTCTCCTTGTGCTCTCTCTCTTTTTTTTTTTTTTTTTTTTTTTACAGAATATGGTTACCAGAATCAGAGGAGGAGAATGCACTGTGGGTTTCCACTGTGGCATTTTCAATCTTATTCTATACATTCCCCAACATTTGCCCACCCTGCACAGAGATTTTCTCCAGGCCACCTGCACCGACATCTCAATCCTTCTCTAAAGTGGCTGCTGTGAGTTTAGTTCTTAACATTTTAGGGGAGAGGGAGAGAGAGAGAAACAGAGTTGTCGGCAAAATTCAGCACGGATGGGGCCTTCCGATACATGTCACTTTGCATTTGTCAATGTGGAATTCCGCCTGCCACGATGCCGTCCATTCGCGTCCGCCCCAGCCCCCTTGCTTCAGTAACTCTATTATCCCACACCTTCCTGGCTTTACTATGCGTACCCTTTTCGGGACCATTAATAAATATCAAACAGGACCGATCCAGAACAGAAATTTCAGGTATTCCACTCCCTTGTTGAAAGTAACCATTTATTCCTACTCTGTTTTCTTAACCAGATTCTGATAGACAGTACTTCTGCTTCCCACGCTGCAATTCCTTCATGTAATGCTCTTTTCACCCACTGCTCTCTTCTGCCTACATTTTCACTTTCACCCTTCATTTTCTGAGCCCTTCTAGTCACCTCTCAAGAACAGATCGCACAGACTGAGAACACACATATCTGTGCCTCTCCTTACCATACTGCCAACATGTGCATACATGCATCCATGCAAATTCTCTCTCTCTCCTGCCCTCCTATAGAATGCATTCTTCACTGCATTTCTCGAGGGTTTTAACAAGAGTGAGAACTGGCTATAGAGAACAGGTCGTTAATAGAAGGCTATCAAGTGCGTCACATTTTTGTAGAGAAGGGAACCGTGGGTGGTGTGTGGACTCCACTGAAACGTTTCCATGTTGGAATCTTTTCAACGGATTTTTGTTTTTGCAGTTCTCAGGTTTACTGAGCAGAGACCAGACATTTCAGTTGGGTGGGTGTGTTAGGTCCCTAGGAGGAGCCTTCTGCTCAGCTAGTTCAGTGAGACCCATCAGAGCAGGGCTCTCTTCCTGCAGATTTGCCAAGTGAGAAGAGGGACAAACCACATGCTGTATGTTTTAAACACTTGGAAGATTAACATGGAGCAGGGGGCTCTGCCTTTTCCAACCCACTTCCATCCCCCCAGCCTTTTACACCCTCAAGCCACTTACATTTCCTTCAATCCAAGTAGTTTCTTGCTCACTAAGTACATCCCCTTCCTTCCTTCCCCAGAGGTCCCTCTTCCTTAACCAGGTAGCACAACTCCATGCTGGTCACTTCCTTTCCTTTGTCACCTGCCCCAGTTCACCTCGTCTTCCCTGCACATAATTCAGTTCAGAGCAGAGAGATCTCGGTGCTCTGTATGTACACGGAAGCAGCTCTAGATGAGGCTGAAACCACAAGCAGAACACTCCCCTCTTTCCCCAAATATGCTGTTTAAAGACTAGAGAAACAGCCACCTCTGGGAAGGGTATTTCTCTATGCCAGCCTTACATCCAAGGAATCAAAATTGGGGTTTTCTTCAGTCTGTTCCAGCACCCCTATCCCATTTCCCCCCTCCCCCCCACCCCAAATAACAGATAGCATAAGCTTTCTTTAGCTCAGAGAAGGGGAAAAGAACAACCTCCTCCGAACAACCTCCTCCAAAAAACTGTAACCTACCAGATCTCTTCAAAACAGAATCCTTTTCCAAGCTCTTCCCTTCGGCAACCACTTCCTCCCCAGACCCCTCCCTCATTCTGCTAAAGGCTCCACTTTATAACCTTGTGTAATCCCCAATATTAACCTTTTTTGTTGCCTACCTTAGTGTAAGATATCACAAGCTGTGTTAATGGTTGTATTAGTAGTGTATATCTTTGTCTCCACTAACCCAAACTACTGAACTCCAAATACACTGGAATTTCTAGGTCAAGCCAGGTTGGAAACATTATGAATCAAAGACAGGAACTTTCCCAACAGTAAGCTTCAGGCAAAGTCTCAAGGCACTTCTGTAACTTTATATTTCCCTTTCCAGCTTTGTACCAAACTTCCCAGAGAAACTGTTCTGAGATGAAAAGCAGCATGTAATGAGAATTTCAGGAAAACCTAAGAAGGGTTGAGGCTGTAGCAGTTGCCAGTAGTCCTCATCAACTCAGAGTTTCAAAGCTGTGACTCTCACCTTGCATAGTGTGGTCAGGAGTGTCTGAGGAGGAATAAGTTTCAGCAGGTGTTGATGTTTTTGCTGGGCTGGTCGCTAGTTGGTCATATTGCTACAGAAAGAGTAGGAAGGGCAACTTCTCCTTCCGATGCGGTATGTCAATTGCTATGTCACAAAACTCCTCATCACGAAAGGAAGAGATTGAAAGCTGGCCAGGTGATTCCTAAAGCCAGCTTGGATTTCACCTTTTTGGAAGCATGATTATTGGGCTCTTATTTTACTGCAAAAGAGGATGGAAATCCTAAGCGGGGATCAGGATCCATTTCACTCATTATCCAGTGCTGCTAATGATGACACCAGGCTAAATCAGCAGAAACTGGTCCTTGTGTAATTTGTGGAATAGGCTGAGGGAGTCTGAACCAGCACAGCCAAAGAAAGTGTTAAAAGATTTTGAGCTAGATCCTGAAAGATATTTGAAATCGGTGTGAGTGAGGTGGCTAAATAATTTGAAAGACCTCAGCCTTCATAATCCAGCCTGAAAATATTGCCCTCACTCAGTAATGTGTTCTGGGTGCAAATAAAGGGAGAATTTGGCTTTTAAAGCATACAGGCATTTTCATTATTCCAAGGGCACTTGGGACCCTTTACAATCATTTTCCAAAAGTCCCAACAACTTTCAGAAATACTCTGTTACCTTCTCTACTGCTGCCAGTTGCCAGGGTATTTTGCATAAATAAAAACTTTCTAATTCCTAACCAACCTTCTCCTCCTGATTCGGTCTGCTAATGAATTGTGATGTCATTAGCATGGGATTCTGGCACCACTAAATGAATTTAGTAGGAGAAAGATGATTATACAGAAAAAAACACCAACATACTCCAAACACTGGCAATTGGAAACTCAGGGAAAGGAAGGAAATATCTAAAAAACATAACAGTACAGAGTAGCCACGATTCCTTAAACTCATTCTGAATGCAGTTTAGAGACAACAGAGAAAAACTGTGACAGGCTTCATTCAGACACACATCTTTTTTTTTTTCATGGATTAGGTCTCTCACATTAGTATATTATAAACCTTTATTTCCAGGGAAGCATACTAGCAGTGGATCTATTGTTCCTTTTGAATGATCAGTGCTATTAAGTGATTAAGAATATACAAAGATTCTTTAGTTTACTTTTTGGGGGTACATTGTTATGTGTCGATGTCTGATGGGGAACACTACCCTTCCCTCTGAAATATAAACTCTGCCCTATTTTGTTTCCTGAACGAAAAAGCATTTGCTCAAGATTTTCCTCAGCATTCACTCTTCTATCTCAATTCAAACGTCCCAAAATGATGGAGAAAAACCTCCTTTTATAATAGACTGGGTTTGAGCTTTCCTAGGTATCAAGTGTCTACCTCTGAGAAACTCCATCTTCTCAGATAACCAGTTGGGGTTTTTTTGTTTTGTTTTTTTAAAGAAAAATCTTTGAGTAGAACCAGAAAGCATATGTGTATTTGTGGCCGCAGCCGGGAGAACAGTGCAGGCTGGAGAGCAGCTTAAACAAAGCTGCAAGCCTGTGGTTCACTTTGTCGACAGGAAGCTTTTCTAGGGAGACAGAGAGAGTACTTTGAATGAAGCTAGTGGGAGCATACACAAACTAAATATGGATGGAGAAATGTGAGTCAGGAAACAAAGCCTATGCTTTGTGACACTGCTGGGCATATTTGACGGGCACTTTCTATTGTGTTTAAGCTGTAGAATAGTCAAGGAGATTGTGATTTGAAGGACAGTAATTTTTTCTTATTGTTTCATTTATAACCTACATGTAAAATAATCCTACGGCATCTGGCTTTGCTCGAACCCACTTCACGCGAGTGATGTAACTGTCATCTCACACCATTCGGGAGTTTCATTTAGAATTTTTTGAGGGTCAGGAAAAAGACTGTTTAATTTTTTGGTAAATGCTATCACCACCGCTGATGGAACTTATGTAAGGGAATGATCACATTTAGTATTCCTATATATGTAAGCCATATTATTAATAAAGTTCTAGGACATGGCTAACAGAAAGGACAGACAACCAGTAGATTTGATATGCAGTGTGTGCAAGTTAGAGCATTTTAAAGAGCTGTTCCAGCTGTGTTCAAAAGGAATAGTAAATTCCCAATTTAAATTGTCCTTTTACTGGAAAGAAAGAACTTCACACAGCAAAAGATTCAAGTAATGAACTGTTTTTGCACCTCTCTCTTGCACAAGGGCTTAAAAAGCTCTATCCTTCTCTTGCTACTGAAGAAACACCTTAGACAATTTTGCATCCCAAATATTTAAGTAACTGTTGTAAAAGAATAAAACCCAGATGGATCATTGCATCTCTGGATTTGTCAGAATACAGGGTTTCTTAGCAATGCATTACAAAAATTCTGATCTTCATGCAGCAAATTCACTATTTCAATTCAGCATCTAACAAGAACTCAGGAAAGGACATTTTACTGTAACCAAAGTTCTCATTTTTTATTTATTGCTGCTAAGCTTTTGTTGTACTAGCTTTAGCATAACTCAGTTTGCCTGCTACAGTACTCACACTAACTCAACCAAATTCAGCTCTGATTTATGCACAGTAAGTCATACATGTAACATAATGCTAGAATTCAAAAACATAGTCAGTGCAGGATCAAGGTTTATATCAACTTTATAATAGTTTTGCCATGGATTTGATCTCTGAATGAAGCAAAATATTAATATAATATGATGTTTTATCCCTATATCAAAATGGCATAAGAACCTTCAAATCATGGAAGATACATTATAACAAGTTGTATCTGTATATTGTGCAGCTTAGCTCTATCTGAAACAAAGTATTCATATTAAACACTTTTTAAGTAACTTTAAGGACCCAGTTTTGAGAAGCAGCCTCTGAAACTACACACAGTTTCAGTCAGGTTTTATTGGTTTCTCAATGCACACAAGTATGAAGTGGGCTTCAGTCTGATAACCAGCTCCCTAGGCTGCAAGCCCAATCACAGTCTGAGCAGGCGCTGAAAAAATATGACCTTGCCTATATACAGGTGAGAGGACAACATAGGAAGGCAAAGTGCAGACAAAGCTTAATAAACCCCTCAAGTACTCTTATGCCTATATTTTTCATTGAATGTACCAGTGGGTTTGAAAAAAGGATTTGGAACTAAGAAATTTCTCATTCCCCAGAGAGAGAGCTAACCAGCCCCTTTGTCCCACTCTCACTGCCAAGACAGACCAAAAGGTACACAGCTAAGAAAATGCGGTGGTGTTGGTGGTGACAAGATGGGCATGAATCAAGCTGTGTTCCTAGGTTAGTACAGCGGTTACTCATTTCTACATTAACTTAAAAAATAAGGTGATTCAGTATTCCTTCTTATGAGATACTCAAACGATAATTCCCAACAGCCAAGTAATTTGCTTTCCCTGCTGTTCTTCTCAAGTAGGCATTTGTTTCAACTAGGAGCTTGGGGGCACAGGCTACCATGGGCTATGCAGTGTAACTGATAGAAACATGCTGCCACTAAAGACCAGTGGTGCAAAGCTGGACAAGAATAGGGGGTTAGGCAGCAAGTTACTTTGGTTAGGTCCTGAGCGAAAAAGCATTTGCTCAGAACTGGGAGAAAACTGCATAAGCTGAAAACTTTAAGAAAAGATGACAGGGTCAGAGCTGGAAAGGACTACATAGAATCACATACTCCAACAACACTGCTGATTCAGGAAAGCATCTCTCTTAGGACTGTGAGAGCTTTCATTGTATTACAATCATCAATCAGATTTATGCAAAAATATGAAAGCCCTTTCCTGGACCAGGGCCAACACCTATGAAAGATAAGTCACAAGTTAAGGCACAACGAACTAGCAACAGCACCAGCAAAACAAGTGCACAGCTAATAAGGCAGCTGACAGGTCTACTCAGTGCTACGTACAGTGCAATTGTGTGCGTTTCCCTTGCTTTGTCTGGAGCCTGCTTTCGTTCCCCATTGTTGACCTCAGCTGCCCTGCTGCATGACTCGGGTTCATTTCCTTTGCTCTTCCACACCGTCTGCATGCAACTTCTGGATGTATTAGTCTGACTGCTTGTGGTTATGCTTGCTGGTGCAGACGGCAATCTGCAGGCCCTCGTTCTCTGTGACTATGCTTATTTCTGACTCTCAGTTTAGGTGCTTTACTTCTGGTCTGTCTCATTCCATAGACTTCCCTGTATTGGACAGTATTCCAGCACCACCAGCATTTCTGCTGCTTCCAAGATCATGTCCCAAAACAATCCCAAATTTCAGTGTCCTGCCTCTCAAGAGGAAGGATGAGTTTGGCACTTCCACTGTTTTTTCAGTGCAAGTTTTTGATTTAAGCCGCGCCCCTCTATGCAACATAAAGCAGCCCTTTGTTAGAAGCATAATGTTCTCACTGAATTTTAATCCTGAAACCTCCGTTTGTTTCAACTGATTGAAATTAGCTAAAATAAATCTATTTGGGGGCACTAACTGCATAGATCAAACAGCCTAAATTTTGGAATGTGATTCTTTCCTTAAATCAATGGTTCACAATTTCAAAACATTTTAAGTTTTCATTTTCAGGTCAACTGATACTAAATTAAATTTCACCAAGTTCAAATGCTACGTTATTATCTGATGTCCTAGAAATTTTCAAAGGCACAAATGAGAGTTAGGTTTTCCAATTTCCATTCACCTCTCAAGGAGTTTCTACCTCTCCAAAGTATTTATGTGGCCTCTATTAGCATAGTATCCAAGCACCTCAAATTTTTTATTGTACGCTCACAACTCCCCTCCGAATTAGGAAAATTCCATATCCCCATATTACAGATGGTGAACTCAGGCATGGAGAAACAAAAGCCCAAATCCTCAAAAGGAGCCCACCTCTGGCTGAGATCAAATTTATATAGGCACTTTTGAGGATTTGGCTCTATGTGACTTGGCCACGGTGACACAAAAAATCTGTGGCAGAGAAAGGAACCGAATCCACATCTCCAGGTGGAGATCCTATCCTTCTTTTGGGCACCCAACTTCCCTTGAAAGGCATCCTCTGAATTCATAAAAAAGGATCCTTCTCCTCCACTCTGCTAAATGCAGCTGAGTTTAAAAATCCAGAACCCCAGATTTCTAAAGAGCTGCATGCTCGCCTGTTAAATCAAATGTATGACTGAGAACTATGCTTGTAATCTTACAGAAGAAAATATTACCAACTTGTCTTTGTGACAAAACACTGAGTAGGTATAAAATTGCGACAGTCTCTATGCCAGGTTTTTTTTAAACTCTCTGCTTCTAAGATGAAAGCCTAATTTGATATTTTTGTAGTTATATAACAGTTCTAATATTTTGTGACATTTTGTATTGTGACACTATAGATGAAATTGTCATCGGACTGACACCCTTTACTGTTTATTCCTTAATTACAACTGTTAACAACACTGCAGAGAAGCGTGCTAATCTGCCATCACATATTATGAAAACAACGTTATTGTTACAAACACCAACACCCACTCAACAGGATATTTCTAAGATGGCAGTTTCTGTAAAAACTTATCAGTTTAATGGACACTTCAATAGAAAAAGTTTAAAATGAACTTTTAACATTCCCTCGAAAAATGTAAAACAATTTTCATACAGCTGAGGGGAATTTTTTGTTGGTGAATCTGAGAGCAATTTTAATTCAGCAAACAAGGCACTGTTCTAACAGAAAAGAGCCTCTGCAGATGCTGGTCCTCACAAACCATTCCCGTGGTCTCCAGCTGAGAAGCTGATCCCTGTTCTGAGGGGCCACACATTCCTCACTAACATGCCTCAGTGCTGGATAATTAAATCTTGTTTGATTAATTAAATGCACATTATGTTCTAGGTACCCAGCTCTCCCTTTCCTCACGGGGCAGAGTAAAGGGGCTGTGATCTTAGGTGATCAGACTGCGATGCTTATGGAAACACTGGCCAGGGAACATAATGCTATTCACTCCTAACACAAGGATCAAATATAGGGATGCAGGTCCCACCTCCCGCACCTGACCAGGAGGCTCCATCCCCTGCCACTAAGGAAGGGGATAAAGACTCACTGCTCCTAAATCTCAACTTGGCAACTAATTTGGTTAGGCTGTGGCTGACTGAAGTGGACTGTACACCCCCAATCCACACGACGTTTATGAACTGTTCTTATGCTAAGAGAGTGTTAGCCACCTGTATTGAAACAGAAATGCTATTTTTCTTATTGACTCAAGTGCAACAGCATGTAACCACTAGAAAGCAACAGATGCTGGCTCCCAGGCCCAGCAGCCAAAGTGCTGGCCTTACATCAAAGCAAAAAAGCCACCAGCTTTCTATCTTTGCAGTGGGGAGCTGAGGAGCTGTCCTGGGTCCAAGACAGAAAGCAAGCTCCTCACCTCCTGCACTCCAGGAGTGGGATGCTTGCTTCAAGATGGCTTTTTTCCTGGTTCTCTCAGACTCCCATGGCCTAACCCATTAAAAGAATGAAAGCGGCACAACAGTTGGCTTTAAACTAAGAGGGACTAAATATAACTGACTCTTGCTTTTTCCTTCAGAAGCTGCAAAGTGAACTTTATGGTTAGATTCATCCCAGATTCACACTGGCTTCTATTGTCATAAATCCAGGACCCAGACCTTAAATGGAAAATTAATTAGCAGAAGAGAGTATGGCAGAGGATAGAGTGACAGACGTTTCAGTTACTTATAGAGGATCAGCAAAGACCCCGAGAAGTTAGTGCTTCTGGCATGGTCTGGGAATGTACAGTATGCTCTGTGCAGCTCGATCACTGGAGTTTCTAAGGAGGCGTTGACTAAGCTATCCCCTCAGCCCGCTGTAAACTACCTGCATTTCCTAGAGGTAGGTCCCTCCATGGCACAGAGGCAGAGGCAAGGAGGGATATGAATCTAGATTAATTTAAACAAGTCACTTAAAATGTAATGAGGAAGGATTACAAGTAACCGATAATTCTTTCTGTCTTGAAGAGGTGATTGTTCTTGCTGGGCTCTCATACACCATTTTCCCTCATTTCTGAGCCAAACAACATGTTCAAGTAGTATTGTTTCTCTCACCACAAGCAGTATTATTATAACCTTTTTCAGCTAAAAGACTAAGGTTTAGCTGAACAAGTCCACATAGATACACAAATGAAAACAAACTATCAGATATGATTCACTTTCATCTACAATTTAAACTTTAGTTTAATGACCCAGTACTCCATTGCTTGAGCAGACTATTTTGTCCAATTAAGCCAGGAGACTATCTGTTTTGTTTTCCAGTTCTGCTTCTCCCTTTGGGTGACTTACGTTCTGTTTTGTAGGATTCATTTTCTTAAAACCAACAGGAGTTTGTGCTCTTCCTAACAGAAACTGCTCCCACTTGGGAAGAGCTTCTTCAACTGATGCCCAATAGACGGTCTAGGAAAGATATAACAAAAAGCAATTTAAACTTTGATTCAGAATCTAATCTAAACCAATTTCTCATAAAAAATATACACATGCAGTGTGTTAGTAAATGTTGTCTTACGTGTGAGGCAATTAAGAAAAAGGCCATACTACGTGAATATTAAATTTCAGATCCCACAACTACACAGTACAATAGTTGCTGGCAGGATTTCACTTTCCAGTGTAAGTTATGGAGTGACTGAATATGCCCTCTTGTGGCCGATGAGTAAGAATAGGAATTCTTCATAGTGGTTCGTTTTGTGGAACTGTAGTACATTTTTTATAAATAGCAACCTGACAGTTCCTCGGTTTTGAATATTAATATTAAAATCCTAATTTAGTGATGTTTTATATCTGAGGCAAAAATATATTTGGAGATTAATACTATAAACAGAAAGCATTAGAGGGTTCAGCAATTATCCAAATAAAAATAGTATTTGCGCTCAGTGCTGCAGGTAATAAATCCATACATAAACTGAAACCTAGCAGTTAGCGCTTTTGCTTAGAAACTAAGAGACCTGTGTTCAGTAGCTTCCTCAGTATGAGGAGGTCCAAACTCACATCTCCCACCTCCTAGGAGGGTACCCTAAGCCATCAGACTATGGGCCAATCTGCTTGAGGGAAAATGTGGGGGGGAAATCTCCACTCTTCCCATTGAAACTGAGTCACTGTAAAACTGACTGTGAGCACGATTCGGAAGTCAAGCGGCTATGACCTCACTTGGAAGGATGGAAGTCATGTTTCTAGACTTTTTCTGTATTTACATTTGACTGTTAACTGGATAATAATAATTAATGCCCCCCCCCCCCCCCCAACAGCAACACACCACACAAGAATAGTCATGAGAGTAGGGAACAGTACCTGGCAGCAATCACCTTTATTTAGTGCTCTAGTTTAAGCTGTTTTAGTCATTGTATTTGGACAGAAACATCCTAAGCACATGATCCAAGTGTGACCCAAAACTGGTATCACCCAAAATTCCTAGACAGCTTGAAACAACAGATTCAAGACGTATGACTAAATGGAATTTTGACTCCCAAACCTATAGATGATAATATATAGCCTAAAGAAGACAGTATAAAATAAATCAATTGCAATAATGTAAAACACCATAAAAGCTATTGTGATTACTGATGAATTTACTTTCGTATTCCTTTATTTTTTAAATGAAGGTTTTTATGTATCTGAACCCAAATTTCCACTAGCATGCTGAAGAATCTACACAGACCTTGCCTCAGAATTTAGATTCAGCTTGCTGCACAGTACACAGACCTGTGGCTATACCAGTCACTGGATTTTAAAATCAATTATTTTCACTAAGAGCATGCTTCAGGGGGAAAACAGTAAGATTTGATATACAGCAAATTGAAGAATAGAGTTTTACGACTTACTTCTAACTTAACAATATCAGGATGTGGAAGCTGATGTGCTCTTGCTTGCAGTTTCTTTTCTACAGCTTCAATATCCTGTGACACAGTAATCTTTGTTTTACACAGGTGATATTAGCAGGTAGCACAGACTTTATTTTCTTTTAAATGAACTTTTAAATGAACTTGGTTCTCCGAGAACTAAGTGCTGAACTGACAACCCTAGAAATGGAAGATCTGTTTAGCCGTAACTCCTGAAGCCTCTAAGTTTCACTTACAAAACTGATGCCCTGGTGTCTCTGTAAGATCTTGTCGCACTTTCTGGATGTAAGAATATCTTCCATTGCCACATCAGTGGCATAAAGTGGCATGTTATAAAAAAGCATTATGTAATCTTTCCAACCACCACCAGGGTAATTTACATTTAAACTATATTCTACATAATTTACAATGATACAGAAAAAGCCAAGTGGCTTCCTCAATGTCATGTACATGAACTCAAGCATGCATTCCACCTACTGTAAAGTAACTACACAAATAGTGTTAGAGATCTTTACTCCCAAGACAAAGATGACTTGCTAATATGCATGCATAACATGTGCACCAAAAATGTAGAGCCGCAGCAAGCTGTTCAACAGACATTCAAACTCAGCTGAGAATGCACTTCTTTTTGCTTTCTTATAATTTCTGTGCGTGGGCTTCCACTTGTCCAGTGGACATGTGCTGGGTTCAAGAAGGCCTACGCACAATTGGAAAAAACTCCCTGAAGTGATGGCCCTTTCTTCTGGGTTTAATTCTATGTCCAAACACTGAAGAGATTTGAGAGCAGGGCAAACAAAAAGATATGGAAAGGGGCGTGGGAGTTGGGTGTGAAGAAGCCAAAGCTGAACAGAGTGGAGGGGGGAGGAAAGTATGCCAGATGGCAGAGTTGGGAGCAGAGAGCGGGTGTGAAGTGTACAACATAAAAACTAAATGAGAAAGGAAATTCCCTCCAGGGACTTCCCAAATATTCAACACAACTGCAACTCAGAAGAAGAGTAAGATTCTGGAGAAGAGACCAAACAGGATTACTCACATGTGAGCTACCAGACTTACGCTACTCTACATAAGTAAGGGTTGCACAATCTGATCCAAAATGAGTGTAGAAAATGATTTTTTTTTTAATTATTTTTGCTTTAAAGCTCAAGTTCTTAATTTCAAAAAAAGATATAATGTGTTCATCTTTATTTAAAATGAATGCTTATATATTCCTTTTTACTTAGACTGTTTTTATAACGTAAGTATATTGTGTGTAGATGGAAGACAATAGGATTGCAGTCATCTTCCAATCCTTTTTTTTCCCTTTCCCATGTATCATCAGTGAGCCCAGTGCTGGTTTGAGATAACTACTGGATGTCTGTAGAAGGATGGCATAAGGTGCTTGCTCATTTAAACCCTGCAATGGGTAGTAAGCATAGACTAAAGGAATGCAGACTGATGCGTCTCATTCCCAGATCATGAGTAGGTAGCACAACCTAAGCCCAAGAAACCAAAACCAAAAAAACCCCTTATAAACAGGGATGGGGGTGAAAAGTTGAATCAGTCTTCATTTACTCCCATCTATCTGGGCTGTTATATCACAGCACATTTTCGCCTTTCCCTCACAGAAATTATCTCCGCTATAACATTCTCCTAAAAGTATTTTCATAAGAAGGGGTAATCCAGACCAAGTTCACTATTTTTGTGTTTACCAGTACCTAATTTTTCCAGAGATGTTTCTGATGGTAGGAAACAAATTACTTTTAGGCAAGAGAAACACCAGTTGTACAGATATGCTTAGTGAAGAAGGTCACATTGGCATGGCCTAGATATCAGATGCGTCTTCTTGTTGCTCCACTCCAGTTTGCGTATTTTGCAGTCGATTGTCATTCAGAATACTGATTTAATGACAGTGAAATAAATTGTGCTAGAAGGTACAGCATGCCTTGGGGTGGGGGGGAGGGAAGGGAGGGACAAATAAAAAACGGAGACAACTAAAAGATCAGGTGGGACCTTTGCATGTTGCTCATAGGTAGGAGGTGGACCTGCCAGTTTGGGCTTTTTTTAAATATGGTGTTGTGGATTTCTCCTTTCTAAACCTCTCATTTCAAGCCAGCAGTTCAAATATCTTTGGAAAGTGAATCTAGGATAGTAAGCAGTTGTCTATTTATAAACACTTTGGATACAACTGTCAGGGCAGGAAGAAAAAAATGTTTAAGTCCTTTCCCTGAGGTAAAATGGAAGTCATTACACATGCATTACTTTTAAGGGGCCAAATTCAGCTGTCACTAACACTAGCAAGACCTTAGAAAAATTCCATTTAAACCAGTCACCCTAGATTTATACCTCTGTAAATGAGAGTAGAACCAGATCCAAATTTTCTGCTAAATGCTAACTTTGCTACATCCCACATCATGCATTTTATGGTACAGTGATACATTAAGGCTTACAAATAACAAGCAATGGAAGTATTACATGTGGGTAATGTGGCTAAGTTTTCAGAGACAAGCATTATGCCCACAGCATTCATGAAGGAAACTTTTCAGCACTCTTCTGAAATGTAAAAACTAGAAAATAACAAGCCAACATCACCTTGGTTTATTATTAATTTTCACTGCTTTTTTTTTATTTGCTCGCACAAACTAAGACAGATTGGACATGTGTCCTGTTAATAAGATATGATCCTAATGGAAATGTGCTTTAATAAAAAATATCCTAACAATGCCCCTTTTAAGTAGGTTAGAAAAATTATGTTGATGATTTTTGTGGAAGTTCTGAATTCAACATTGATTACTTTAAAGTAATCTGATTCAAATGTTATTTTTTTTTCTTGCTTAATATACATAACGCAAACTAAATTTGAAGTTTTCGGCTGTATCCATTTTGGAGGTGTCTGAGCACATAATTTCATCTGATGTAGAAAAGGTAAGTGCCTTTTCTCCATGCTCACATAACTCAACACAAGTGAATTAATTTTGTTTAAACCTAGGGAAAAATGCAAATAAAAAATAACACTTCATCACGTCCGTGTGTTTTTGAGTAGGCCAAATCAACAACTCCCCACATGGTAACTGTGAAATGTACAGTGCTTGGTATCAGGAACAATATTCTGAAGCTGGCACATAAATCTGAGCCTTGTTTTCAAGGTTCTCATATATTATTCTATGCGGATCTCTTTCCTGTTTTATTTTGTTATCAGAAAGCATCTGCACTATTGCATGCTTGTTAAAGCTAGTATAAAATTAATAGAACTAGACTTTTTATGCTGCTTTGTCCTGCCAGACTATTTGTTCTCAAGGGTATATTATGCTTTTATTCCTTTTGTGAACACTAATGTTTTTGGCACTTAAGAGAAACTATTTTGAGGGATGCGATAGGAGATGGCAAATGCATAACTGCAAGTCAGTAAATATTTTTGCTATAGGTTTAGGATATCATGAACATTTACTCTTATAACGATCTTTTGTTTTAGCATGCACTAATATAACCCAATTTTATTAAGCTTGTCACAAAGCAAGTGCTCGTTTGGATTGTGTTCCTAAAATGCCTATGAAAAAGGATACTTATTCGGAGAGAATCCAAGAGATAAAATTTGCGGCGCTGGCACAAAGCCTGAGTATTCAGGCTTAGAGAAGTGGAATGCAAAGGGTCTATAGAGGCAAAAAAAACCCCCATGCCATGTAATAAAACAGCACCACACCCCCTCCATAGCAGCTAGAGAGGGCTCTGGGGTGCCACTGGACCTGCAATCCCTCAACATTACCTTACACACCCGCTTACGCAGGATCATATGAATACCCTTTCTTCAGCACAAACATGCATCTTCAATTGCCTACTCATCTAAAGGGAGAATCAGAAATACTTCAATTTGTACCCAACTGAAAAATGTGCAGGAAGGTGACAGAAACCTCAACTCCGAAAAGAGCAGAGTGGGTAATCTGTCATAACATGTTTTGATAATAATAATGATTAAAGAGAAATAATTTTCCCATTTCCAAAGATAACAGTGACAGGTTTCTACCCTTGGAAACTAAAATGCTTCAGGGATGTCTCTATAAAACAAATACACAGTGTCACTAAACAAGATAAGGCAAAACACAGCAGAAAAACAACAAGCAGAATGGAACGGCGACAATAAATATTTGTGTGCCTTTATTATGTTTTAGATTCAGAAAGGAAAGAAAGGAATAACACAATCTTTCTTTTAAACAATCAGAAACATTTCAAAAACAAAACACTTCTAACTGGAAGGAAGGACCGTGTCATCAGCCAAGGGTTGATTCTGGTCTTGAGATTGAATCTAAGCAATGTGGCTTAACAAAGGTGTGTAGAAGAGGTGAATTTGGCTGTCAGGCAGACATCCCCAATGGATACAGAACAGATATATAATAAACAGAGGACCACTTTGTATCATATCATATAGGTCTTGACATAATGCTAGAGTTTTAAATCTTCCCACAGTAAAAGTCTCGGTCTTTTTAAATGGTTGTTTCTACAATAAAATCTAGCAATTCTGTACCAAAAGGAACCAAAAAATGGATGACTTTCTAATCACTTAGTTTGCTCCAGATAACTGGCTAGACGTGTTGCAGCAAAGTTTGTGAAGAAAGACCTTGTTGGACTGGGTGTGCAGCTGTGGAAGAAACCTCAAGTAGGACAAGGAACTCCACATGACTGAAATACCTCTGAAAAGAATCTAAGAAGCATCTGCTGCACCACCTAGCCATTACAAGAATTTAGTATGAGGTGTATCAGTCACCAGAGCCTGAAGATTACTCGTATATACTTTATATTTTATGTACCTTAGACACTCTGCTACTCTCTATCACCCAGAGAGCCTTTCAGGAAAAAAAATGCAGACTAGAATGACTGAGGTTATCCAGACAAGTGCCCAAATAATTTGCCTGGTGGCAAGTTTGCAGAGCCCTCAAACTTTCATTACATTCACATATATTGGCCAAGTCTTATCGGAAATTATCTAGGGCAGAAACACTACTGTCACTGATGTATCCCCTACAGTGGGGGCCAGCAACACCTGGTACAAGACTGCCTCTTGAAATCATCCCATCCTTCTTTCAGGAGAGGGAGGGAGTTAGCCACTTTGGTCTGAAGTCAAGCATATGGTAGGGCAGGGTGGCATCTTGGGTTACAGACTACCTCATCCAGAAATGCATAAGCTTTCTCAAGCAACAGCCCACTTTCTCAGACCCGCACAGGACTTTTTTCCCCACAATTTAATTTGGTATTCACCCATAATGAGCTGACAGTTCCTAATATAGGCTGCTAGTGTATGGATTGTTCAACACTGTCTCCAATCATAACCCGGTGTCTTAAATCATGGTTAAAGGCTACTGTGAGTCAAGTCAACCTTAACATAGGACAGAGCAGTTGCTGGAGTACTTTTAACTGACAAAAAAATACTAGTCTTATACCTCCGTTCATGCTGGAAGTAAAATGGCAGCCTCTGCCACCAAGGCTTTCACAGGCAAGGCAAGAGTTAGTGATGCTCCCAGGTTATGAAGAGTTATGAAATTACTGCACAAGTTCCAGAAGGGGACTTTAAGGTACTAAGGTACTAAAACTCATCTGAAATGTATAATGAAAACATTTCTGTCCTCAAGTCTATGTAATGCCTCTGTTTTACCGTGTGACTTCTGGTAGTCACAGAAACTTACATTTAAAAGTGCTGCATTTCTTTTATAAGCTGCATCAGCTGCTTGTGCTTGCCATGTCTTTTCAGTCTCCTTGTTTCCTAGATGATTCTCCATCTGCTGTAGCAATACTGATCTCTGAGACAGTCTACAAAGAAAAACATTTTGGTAAGTGGGTAGAACATTTTGCTCAGTAGCTAGAAAATAACCTTTTTACCTTACTCAGTTCTCTCAAAATTATGGGCCTAATTAAGCCTGCTCCTGGGTGGGAGTGCTGAAGGAAGCAAAAGGTACAGGCAAACACCCCCGCTTGGCTCTCTTGCAGGGAGGCCGCCATGCTGCGGCAACCAGGGGTCCTCATGCACTAAGCAGCTTCCAAGCACCGAATTTCTCAAAAGAGGGATGACAGGGTGGACTGGCATGGCTTGGTCATGGCACTTACCCCTGCTAATTGTCAGTGCATAGACATTTTTCCTAAATCACTGTCATTAGGTATACTCTTCACACAGTAAGCTCACAATGCAGCAGTGATGCACTTATATTTTAGAAGTCAGTACCATGAGCATACATAACAAAAAGCTTCAAATGGTGTTTAGACTGGCAGGCTCTAATTACTCTACCTGTGCTAAAATTTAGTGGGAATATTGAAGTTCGCAGCCAAGACCTCAGATACACAGCTCCTCTGAAAGTTGCAAGCTTTTGCAGAGCAGATCCCTTAGTGGCAAGCTGGGACATGCATTCAGTACTTTACAGGGGAAGAGTGCCACCTCCTGAAACACCAGGCTCCTGCTAAAAACAATAGCACTCCCCCCACTCCAATGCAAATAGCCCAGTCCTGCCTATCTTGAGAGCTCTGGCAAGATCACAAGAAGTTGTTATGATAGAGGCTACAGTCTTGAAAGCACTTACATCTCTTCATGCCTTCTAGCAAGCTGAACTTCTTTTGCTAAGTAGGATGCCATCTTTTGTCACTTGTCAAGTTTGCCATGCTATGAAGGGAAACAAAGGGAGGTTAAAAAATAGGGTTTTGTGTTTTTTTTCTCTCAAAACAGACACGAACGCTTCCCTTTCAAGCATGTGAGACTGCAACATGGCAGACTTAAGGAGAGGCCAGGGGCAAACAACACTATTTCTCTTTCTTTCTTTTTTACTAAGAAAAAAAACCCACAGTTGATTTCTGAAAAAAACACGACGACCCTTTACACGCACTGTGCTTCACGCATTCCTAATTCATTCTCATAACAGCTTTCAAGTAAGTCTCGCTGCCCTCATTTTACACAGAGGAGAACTGAGGCTCGATTTTCGGGTTTCAGGCCCGTGAAAGGTGCATTTTTACAGCCGTCAGCTACTGCAGCTGCATGTGCAAAGGGCTCCCAAGTCTACACAAGTAATCATTTGAAAGAGTAGTATTCACTTTCTCTTATTTTGGGGTGAGACCTCAACATCCCATCCATTCAAAGGGTGGGGGAGGGGGGCAGGGTCTGAACAGCCTCCCCCCAAAACGGAGCGAGTGCAAACAACTGGCCCACAGATATTCAGGCACGTGGTTTTCTTTGCAGCATGTTCTTGCCCTCGCCTGGTTGAACCTGCTGTGAGAGGGAGGCACGACAGGGCCGAGATGGGTGTGAGGGACGTTGTGCCAGGCGTGGCAGGCGGAAGTGGCGTGTGCGTGTGTGGCATGCTGAGGTGGGTGTGACGGGTGTTGTGCAGATAGAAAACAACGGTGTGTGTGTGTGTGCATGTATGTGTGCACATATGTGTGTGCATGCATGCGAGATGCTATGGTGGGTGTGAGGGGTGCTGTGCAAAGCAAGGTAGGCAGCAATGGTGTGCATGCTGGTGTACGCACGTGCGTATGTGCAAGATGCTGAGGGGTGTGAGGGGCAGTGTGCCAAGCAAGGCAGGGAGCAATGGGTGTATGTGTGTGTGATGCTGAGGTGCGTGGTGCAGAGCAAGGTAGGGAGCAGTGGCGCGTGTACGTGTGTGTGTGCAAGATGCTGAGGTGGGTGTGAGGGGTGCTGTGCAGAGCGAGGCAATGGTGTGCACGTGCATGCACACGCGTGTGAGGGGTGCTGTGCAGAGCCAGGCAGGGGGCAGCAGTGCGCGTGCGCACACGTGTCTCTGCCCCCCCCCCCCACGGGCAGTGTGGGGGGGGCGGAGCTCCGGCCTTTGCCATAGAGGCCGAGCCCCCGCGGCTGTACCACTGCGGGGAAGCGGGGGGGAGCAGGGAGGGGGGACTGTACCACCCCGCGCATGGTTGGGAGATACCATGAGCAGAAGGGCGACTACCTCCAGGGCGGACCCGCCCCCCCGCACGCAGCGGCCTTTTCGGCTCGTCCGCTCACCTCCCCTTCCTCCGTCCGTGCCCGCCCCCTGCTCACGCGACGCGGGGCGCCGGCCCGCCATTGGTCCCTCCGCCGAGCGGGCGGGCTCAACCCGCTCCCTCCCCATCCGCCATTGTGATTGGAGGAGAAGGCGGGCGCGAACCAATCACGGGAAGGGAGCGGGGCTCCACCGACCGTTGGATTGAGTCGGTTGACCGTTGGAAGCGGGGCGGGGCGCCCTCAGTCATAAGCTCCGCCCACTCACGCAGTGCTCCCCCTCACTGGCAGCTGTGTGCAGGCCTGGCCCCAGGAGCAGGCCTGGCTGGCGGTTTCCCGTGCAAAAGGCAGTACAGCCTTCCCTGAGGGGCAGAGACACGCTGTCTGAGGGACAGTTGATCTCAGAGCCTCCCCTCAGCCTGCCATGGGCCCCCCCCACAGTTACTCTCTCAGCTTGTCGTCTCCTCACCTGGTTGCCAGAAGCCGCCACCCCGTCCTTTGAACGATTTGCACGATGGCACGAGCCCGAGAGACCCCCTTCCTCTTCCGAAAAGGGGCTCGCTTGGGGCGTGGCGGGGTCCGATGCGAGGGTAGCATCCTCCCTCCCTGAGGAAATCATCAAGGACGGCGTTACTTGTGGCCATTCGCGCTCGCAGACTCTAATCGTCTGTCTTAACGACCGCGGGATGCATCTGTATATCAGAAATCCTCAACCTGATGAAGGGTTTTTAAACCCGAAAACTTGCTTAAATATCTTTTTCTGGCTATTTAAGTCGATCTAATAAAAGATAATCAGATTCAGCCAAAGCACCTTGTCTTTATTTCTGCGGTGCACCGTTATTTATTTATCGACAGAAGTGCCAAGTTGCGTCGTGGGCATCGCCGTCGCTCGCCGGACGGATTTTGAGCACGCGTTCGCAGGAGTTTGCCCATCTGGAAGAGCGCGCATGTTACAGCCAAGAGCTGAATCTGTCCTGAGCTGTTAAAATATATTTAAAACTAATTACGGAGGCTGACCCCATGTCGCTAGAATCCAAGCGTCGGCGATCAGAATAAGCACCCTGTTTTTAAAGGCTCAATATAACCCCCATTTCTTTTGTGCGTCGAAACCAGACTTAACCAAGCACCGTTTCAAAGCTCGCTCCTTCCTGATTGTGGCCTGCTAGATTCACTCGCGCGTCCAGCTGCACGTAGTTTCTAAAGTTGGTCTGGACAATAGAAAGAGCTTGTTTTCCCAGTGTCTTTTGATATGTTCTCCGATCCCTTTCTTGGAGGCGTCCCATCACGGGCCTTTCTTACTGCACGTCAGAAGTTTCTTTTCTCGTGACTTCTCAGCTCTCGCTACCTCTTGCTTGGTTGTTCATTCTGCGAATGAGTACTTCGACAACAAACCTGCATTAATTTGCTCTATAACAAGTAATTAAGTAGGAGTCCTTTAAGGCAGTTGTCAACTTGCCCAGGTCTATTACAGCATTCTGGAACAAGTGTAGTTCGTGCATAATTTAAACGGCTTTTGCATCTCTGTCACTTGAATTTAGCTGAAGACCTTTGAATAACTTATTTGGGGGGGAGCGAGAGTCCGAGCAGTTCTCTCATTATGCCAGTGGCAAAACTCCCGCTGAATTCAATGGGAGCTGGATGAGGGCCGCAGAGTTCTGCATCTTTTTTTCTGCTTTCAGCTATACCAGTTTTCTTCCTTAGGTGGCAGTGATCCTTCTTTGTGGCAGTGTTTAAGGATTTTTCAGAGAGAATGCTGACAAACAGAACTTGGGTTTAAAAAAGCCCATTTTAAACATGCTGTGCGCAGAAAGAATGCAAAGGGAATGTTGCTCAAGCTACAGATGCTGTTCTCGTTAAGTGTCACAGCCAGAGAACCAAGGTGGAAATCATGATTTCCTAATTATTATTTTATATTAGGGGGAAATCGTTCTTTCAGTTTATAGCAGATCCAAATGTTCTTTCATGCTGGATATTTGGATTTTCAGCGTTAATGCTCTTTTTCATCCAGAGTACAACCTAACCCATACTTAGATTAAATTATGAAGCCGTTTCCTATATAAAGAAAGCTATTAGTAACAATTAGCAAACTGCAAACTGCTCTAAATGGACAGATCATTGCACCTGCAAAAAATATCTGCTCAGTCTCTCAGGGCAGACATATGAACTGAGGTCTCTTTGCTCCAGTTGAGCAAGGTACTTATGCACAGAGCTAATTTAAATGCTTTAATCCCAGTGACTTTAATGGGACTACTCACTTGCTTCAGGTTAGATACCTGCTTGAGTACCTTGCGCTGCACTGTATCTTCTTTAGATTACCACATTTGCTTCTCTGCAATTTTTTCTATTATCCTTCATGAAATCACAATATTAAACACTGAGAAGTTTTACAGTGTCTATCTGATATCTTTTGCAGAAAGCTTGCCCTCTTTGGCCCCCTTTTCATGAAATCACAATACTAAACATTGATACGTTTTAAAGTATTTGGTATCTTTTACATAAAGTTTGCCCCCTTGGGCCTTCTCTACACATTACAGGTTTCGGGCAATTAACTGGCATCAGATAGAAGGCCTGGAACTAAAATGCTCTGCATATGTCTGGCAGAATTGCAAGCTTCTCCACCAATTCACATGCCTGAGCTACTGGTTCTCATATTTTTTGGGGTTATGTTCCTCTTTTTTAAGTTTGTTATACTGTTGCATATCCCTTATTATCCTGTTATGGGTAATGAAAACAGTAACACTTGGGATGAGGATGAGCACACTGTATGTACCCTCTCCAACAACCTAAGATCTAGTCTAGAGTAGTTCATTTTATTTTTCCTGCCATGCATATTTCTTTTTTACTGCTTTCTTTTTCCATAGTCTTGCATACCACGTAAAAGTTTACTGCAGGGACCCCATTTTGACAAACACCACTCCAGAGTGAGAGAGACTGTCAGTCACTGACTTGCCATTTAACATTTTCTTTTGAACGTTATAGGTTAGGTGTAAATATTAATGGGTGTCCATGGGAATATTCATATCTAGAAAACACGTCTAGCACAATGGACATGCTTACTTCCATGCTAGATGAAAAATAATGTATTCAAATGAGAAAATTGATAATTTTTGATAAAATAGAACAGGTTAAACATTAAAAATAATGTGAACCTGTAAAGCCATCAGTACTTACAGTCCAGCATTGTAAACAGTTCTGAGCACACTATTTATTGCTGTGATAGTCTCATTGGTGCTTATATTGAAGTCAACTGGTGCCACAATGTGGATTAAGGTGCTTGACTTTAGGCACCTACATCCGAACATTTTGGCGCTCAGTTTTCTCTCCACCCATGGGTTGTCTTTTAAAATACAGTTAAAAATCAGCTTTTAGGGGAGAAACTGCATCATTTTAACACTAGGTGGCAGTTAAACACAACAAAAGACCCAGGTTTTTAAATGTAACACAAAAATAGTAAAACACATTCTGTTCTAACGTGCAGTTAATTATATTCTCAAAATGATGTCTTGGATTGATATTACTAAACAAACATGTATAAAATGTAATTACAGGCAAGTGAAATAAATAGTGTAGGCCTATAATTGCAAGATATGTTTTTTCGCTTGTGATACGGTACACACCTGTGCACAGTTTATATAGCTAGTATTTTATTTTGTCATTTTTACTAACATTTAACATAGTGCAGTTTAGTTTTATGTGGTTTTATTTACCAATACCAATTTGTACCATATGTCACCTTTTAAAAATAGAAATGTCTTTATGTATTTGGATTTCCAAATAAGAGAGATTTGCAAAGGAAAAGCATTTAAAATGTTTATATATATATATATATATACCCCCACTTTAAAAAGCTGTTTAAAGCATTTTGATCCCTATTTATTTAATATCTAAATATTTTAGATATCTTGTTTTCTGATAACTTTTTTTTCTCCTTCCTTCTCTCTTCCCCATTGGGACTGTACACCTCTGTTGCTATAGTAGCTCAATATCTTGGTGGATGCCAAACATCTATCTGTCCATATGCATTTCTACAGTGCTGTCACTTTTAAAATGTATCAGGCCTGTGGGACTTTGTAAGACCGTGAAATCCTATCATACCAGCTTGTGGCTTTCATCTTGGATTTTGTCATTTCTCCCCATCATCTGTAAGAATGGATAATGATCTGTAGCATTTCAGCAACCTGCACACGGGCTGGCCTAACAGGAAACAGCTTACTTTGCAGGATCTGACTTATAAGGAGTATGTAGTTATGCATGAAGCTGCTCTAATTTACAGTGGTTGTACATAGTTGTAGAATACAAGGTAAGCAAAAGGGCTCCAAGGTGAAGCAGAATTATGCACAGGAGGCTGCTTACTCCTGCTTTCCACTTGCTCTCTAGCATGCAGGGAGCCAGAATCAGGCACTTTATCCCAAAGTTGTCATGGTTCATATCAGGTTAAATTCAAGGCTAAAAGTATTTCACTGCGTCTCTCAGGTAGAACTAAGCAACCCACTTAATAGCATGAAGTTTTAGCAAAGGAAAATTCAGGCTGAACATTAGGAAAATCTGACTTTAAGATCTTTTAGGCTGTGGAACAGTTTCCCAAGAAGAGAGGTTGAATTGACTTGGAAATGTTGAGTTTGACTGAACAAAGTTTAAGACACCCCACTGGAAGGCTCAGTCTGTATATTTACAGGGATGCCATATGTGACCTACCAGATACTTTCTATTTCTAGGAAAAAGCTAGCTGTGCATGAGGACTTCAGTAAATGGTTTGTCCCTTGAGTAATGGCATTAGGTCTTCCCTCTAAAAGAAAAATAAAAATCTATAGGCCTCAACTGAATTTAACAGATGTACAGGTAGTAAAATGTTTCACAAGTAATTATAGAAACTATTTACAGTAATTAGCTTAGATTTAATCACTTCTCAGCATGTTAGGACTGTAAATTATAGCTTTATTTCAAACAACTCCTGTTGTCTGTTTTCCCTAAACTGAACACAGGAGAAACAATAAAAACAAATACTTGGAGATCCTCCATTCTCTATTCATATTTTGAAGCATGTGGGATGATGCCGATATTTAGCTTGCATCTTGTAAACAATGCTTAGTTTACCAGTGTGGGCTAAATACTGCTTGCTTTCTGCACGTAAGAAGTTAGTCCCACTAAGCTAATGAAAATATCCAATTAATAAGGTAAACAGAAATGGACCATTGACTACAAGTGCCACAATCATTGGTGCTTAGGTCTATGTTCTCTATTAGAATCCGAATGAGCGCTTAGATACTCTGTGAATAGTTAGATTAAGTCTCATATTCTAATCACCTCAGTCCTAATACTCTCTAAGCGTGTCTACACATGGTTTTATGTGGGCCTAAACTTAATGTGCATTTGCCTAATGTGCATTAAGGCGATTTAGGGACATATCTACATGCTGAGGTGCATTAACGCAGTGTGCAAACCAAGTCAGTTGACAAACACAGCGTTAATACACCTTAGTGCATCTACACATGCATTAAGGCACTTTAGCTATTTGCACATAAATTTGATACCTGCTTTTACGGGTATCAAATTTAGTCAGAAATAACTTAAAATTCCCATTTTTAGGGTTTATTAAGGACGTGCACAGGTAGATCCGTGCCCTTAATGCCCCTTAAAAAAAGCAATGCGCCTTAAATCGGAACGTGTAGGCATGCCCTCTGAGGAGAATTGCACTCACAGAATAAGGACTTGCTTACATGGCGCAGTTTACTTTGTACTTCCCTCAGTTTCTGTGTAGTATCCACAAGCCATCATTCTTAGTCCATAGCAAGAGGTGAGGTACTGTGTATTTTGTACTCCTTTTGGAAACGGTAGCAAGTTCGCCCACTTTGCACTTTACTCAGATTGGCCAGTCTCTTTGCTTGTGTGCCCTGTACTGTGCTGGACTCATGGGGACCAGGCATCACCTCCCTGTTCAAATGCAGGTGCATTTGGCTCACTTGCACTCGTAGACTTTTTGAGTCAGTGTGCAAGTTTTACCTAGCCTGAACAAGAATATCACCATCTGGATCAATAACATTTCACTGCTGTGGAGCTGTGACAGAAGCAAAAATGTGCAAGCATGTGGCCGAGTCCAAGCCAAGTCAGTTCAGCAAGTCAGGTGCATAGGAGAAAGGGCACGTGCTAGGCCAGTTCCTTCAACTTGCTCAAGTCGACAACCTGTTAGTCACTGCTATGATCCTTACTGTGCTATGAAGGGTCACTTTGAGTTGACTTCAATACTAGTAGCTTGATTTTTACTCTAAGTTGCTTAGAAGATAGAAGAACACTTTCTCCATGCAGGTGCGAGCCAGTTTTCAGCAGAAGTCTCAGCCAGCGTAGTTTCTGTCTTGAGTTTTTGACTACACATTTCTGGGTTTTATGTCAGTTAAGAAATTGACTGCTTTTATCAGGAGTTTCTTCAATCCACAACCAGAATTGCAGAGGAAACAGAGTTTTCTTTTATTGTATAACACTTACATTTGGCAACAATATAAGTAACTGAACGTGCACAAAAAGTCAGCTTCAAACAAGCTTTTTCACTAGGTTGTTCTTATGAGAGTTTAGTTTTTCATTTTTACAAAACGCACCTTCTCTTAGAGGAAGGTCAGTCAATCTTCTTAGAAAAGTTTAATAAATGACTTTTCTCCCTTACCAAATTTAGTCTTTTGTTGAATTATTTCAGTTCCCATTAAAGCATCACAAAAATGTACCTTCTATTATATTTCCTCTAATAGATTTCTCAGACCTGTAACAACAAAAAATTTGTCAGTCTAGTTTCATTGAACTCTGGACTCCTAGAATCTGCCAAACAGGTTATAAATGTGCCCATTTCTAAACCCTTTCAAGCAGTTTTACCCCTTCTTTAAACACACTTTATGTATACAGGAGAAATAACCCTTCAGAACTATTCTTCTTTGCTATTTCTTTCTGTGGTAGCATATTCGAGTGGTTTGACCAGTGAGTTTTAAAACCTGAGTACCATTTAAAGTTCTGCTACTAACTGGTTGCATAGTCCATATCAACTTATTTAAAGCCAACATTTTCTCATGTGCCCACTGATTGGAGATACCCATGTTGAGACAGGTAGGGCCTAATTTGCTGAGGGGGCTAAGCACCCAGAACTCTAGTTTCAGTAACTGGGAGTGGTGTGTGCTTAGCATCTCTGAGGGGTAATGCCTGGAGGGCACCTTAGGAAATGTTGACTTTACCCTTCCTGTGCCACAGCTTTCTCATTTACAGTATGAAGATAGCCGTACTAAACTTCATCATCTTCTTCTGTTTTAGCCTTAGGCTAGGCCAGTGGTTTTCAACTTTTCTTCATTTGCAGACTCCTAAAAAATTTCAAATGGAGGTGTGGATTCCTTTGGAAATTTCTAATGGAGGTGCAGACCCCTTCGAATTGTAAATGTGGGTATTCGCATCCTCTTGATTGATCATAGTCATCTTTCATGGAGCCCTTAGATATAGTCTGTGTACTATATAGGGGTCTTCGTACCACAGGTTGAAAACCACTGGTCTAGGCTGTAAGAAATTCAGGGCAGGGACTTCAGCCCCTAACAACTATGAAAGTATGATGTAAATTTGCATAACTTTGCACAGTCAAATGATGAAACTGAAGTCCCTGCCCTGAATTTCTTACAGCCTAGACCAGTGGTTTTCAACCTGTGGTACGAAGGGCTCCATGAAAGACTGCTGGGGTTAGATGACACAAGCAAAGTGGGCATCAAGATACTTTTTGAAGATTGCCAGGGTGGGTGACTACCACTTCTGGGGGAGCCTGTTCCAAACCCTTGGCACTCGGCTTGTCAATAAGATTTTCCTTACGTCTAGCCTGAAGCGATCTTCAATTAGTTTGTGCCCATTATTTCTTCAAGGCCCCTGGGGGCCTTGGAGAATAGATGCTCCCCCAAGCTCTGATGTACGCCCCTGATTTAAGTCATGAATAGTAACATGCAATAAAGCATACATTGCAGAAAAAGAAATCTGTCTTGTTGCATCTGTCTTTGAGTTTTCATTTGTACATGAGCTCTTGACAAAAAGTAGGACTGTGCTAATGAAATTTTCTGATGACACAAAACTGGAAGGCATCATCAGGACAGGGGAGGATTGGAATAGCGTACAGGCAGATCAGAAAGACATTGAAGACTGGAGGAATAGAAATGGGTTGAAATGTAACAGTATAAAATAAGCTGACAGTGAGCTCTGAAAGACAGCGTAAAACCCAATTTTCAAAATCACTTGCCTTGCTGTGCCTCCAGCAATGAATAGTCAGTCAGAGAAACAGGAGCAACAAACTGGAAGCCAGAGAACTTTTTTGCACTTTGCTTTGCCTAGCCTGCCAAGTCAGTCGGTTTGGAGCTGAAGCAGGGGCTATGTAGATACAGCAGGTTTCTGTTCCAGTCAAAGACTGCAAGTAGAAGGCTTTTTAAAACCATTTTTGTCTGTGTTTTGAAGGATAGGTTGGCTGCGTGGAATTTATAATGTTAACTGCTGTTTGCTCTGATCTCCATATATGCTTTACAATCTGAAGTTCTGCATTGCATTATTTTGTGACTGGCTGTTTTGTCTGAACCTCTGCTCATACCCAAAGGCATAGAAAGGCAGGTGAATTTAAACTTTAGCTTTCAAGTTGCCTTTCAAACGCTGTCAGTTTAAAATATTCAAATAGCAGCAAGTTGAAACAACATTCTCAGGTTTTCTTGCCCTCTCAAATATCTAAGCCCCTCTGTTTATGATAAGAGAGAGCTACAGCAGTAGAGAGCTCAGGCTTTAATATAGCTAGAAAAAGCATTAGTATCTCTGCTGACACTAAGGGGTCAAAATGTGTTTGTTTTTGCCATATATGTTTCAGTCCAGCAATAACTTAGTAGGATGATTTTCCTTGGAACGGTAAAGCAGTAACCTCAGGAATATGAGGATAAAGTGCAGACACACTAAATGACAAAAAACCTACCTTCCTTAGGAATATTAATTTATTTTATTCATTAAACCATAGAAGCAGGAGAAAATGATGGCTAGAGCTTCAGTTGCTGTAAGTGGGCATACTTCCACAGAAGTCAATGGAAGCTACACTGATTTACATCAAATATTCCTTTTTTGGGTTTTTTCTTACCTCAAAGTTCATTGTAGTTGAAGATACTTGAATGATAGCACTTTATATAGGCTACAGAGCAATCTGGATTTAAAATGAGGGATTGAAGTGCTAAGCTTCAGTCTAAGGTGAACCTAAGCTTCACCTTCAGAAGATGTCTTTTTTGTAGTTGGCTAAACTCTCAAAATAATTCGGTCTTCTAGTCTTTTGCCAAGTGGATAGGCATCCATGCCTAATTAAAATTATGAATCTTTGGTGCCAATTCTAATAGATAGCTCAGAATGTTATCTACTTTGAACTGGATTAGATAGTAATATTTAGGCTCCTTTGAAGATGATGTTGTCTCTGACAAATGAGGGAAACGGCTATCCAATTTTTAGTCTTCAGTCAGAGAAGCCACCTGACACTTCACAGAGCAGACATACTTCTGCTCCTCAGAGATGTCACCAAGAGTCCTGTTTGGAAAGTATGGGCCAAAACATTCATCAAAGCACCCTGGATATAACCAGGAATAAACACAGCATGTAATCCCGAATGTAATCCACTTACTGATATCATCATGACTTTTTAGCAGAACGATCAGGCTAAACATATAAAATTTGAAAAATTATCCTGGTAGCAAAAGGGCTTTTTTTTATTGTAACCTAGAAACATAACCTGATTATTATGTATCAAGTAGTCCAGAAAAATAATCTGATTAGTTTTTGGCAAGCCTCCTACTGAAGCTGCATTATGGAATCATGAGCTGCAGTTTCATTTAAAGCCACTGAAAGGAAAAAAGGAAAAAAGTCAGGAGTCCATTATGCAGAAGAGGAAGTTTTTAATATATAAAAAGCAAATTTGATTGAGATTTTGAAGTTGAAGTTGCAAAATATAAGTAATATCTATAAATCTTGCCGTCGAGAGACCCACTGTAATGGAGAACTAGGATGAAGCACTGGAGACCTGCTTAGTGCCACCCCTTCCATTTCAGCCAGTTCCACCTTGCCATCTACCGCTTACCTCCATTCCCGCCACGCTTACTCTGTGGCTGGAAACAGATGTCCTCTTCGGAGCGTGATCAGTTGCGCTGCGATATGTCTCGGCCCAGCTGATTGGCTTCACAGGGGTCTACAGACGTCGCCAGGGGTTGTCCCACAGGGTTGGTCCCCTGCCCCTTGAGAGTCTGAAGCCCCAGGTGCCATGCCCTGACTTGGAGTGTGCATCTACAAGCAGGGGAGCCCCCCCTTTTGCAGACATGCTGCCATGTCAGGGTGCAGGGTGTCCCTCGGCATGTGTCTAGAAGTGCACTGGCACGTGACATCTCTCACGTTCATGTGTTCCTTGGTGACCAGGGGGGTGGGCATGTTCTTCCTAAGGTACTGATCCCCCAGAGAGCTTCATGCCGATTCCCCCAGCCCCTGTCTGTAAGCTGCCTTGAATTTCCTTTATTGGGTTCTGCTCCCCTCCATGACAGAGGAATTTAACATCAAGTCATGTGGACCCTGAACATTAATTTATTCTCTGTGAAAATGCAGTATAAAGCCAAGAAGGCAAGGTTTAACTGAGCCCTAAGGCCTGAGTGACTTACTAAGATCTTCTCTGCAGCATCTCAGGGATTGGAGAGTGACCCTCTGGGAGATTGAGGTCCTTCCACTGCAGAGGGCAAATCTTCTGCTAAGGGACTAAGTACTTGTTCAGCCGAAATGAGCTCTGCTAAAACAGGAAGATTTCTTTCTTCTGTGATTAATTTTTGTTTGATTCCTGTATTTATGCCTGGGCACAAGGAAAGGCTTTGGTATAATAAACATCCTAGAGAATGAGCAATTTATGATAGTGTGGGTGTGCCTTCCTCTTCCTCTTCATCTCTCTAAAGCAATCTGTGTTTTCAGATTGCATGGTGACATAATCCATTTACTTATAGGAAAGCCATCTGATTGATTTCTTGGTAGAGAGCCCTGAAAGGGTATATGCGGGTGAGGGGTGTGGGGGTGGAAGGATCTAGAGATCACAAGCTTTAGATTTAGAAAACTGCTGTGACCTGGGGAAAATAACATTTATTTTGGGGGAAAGGGGTACCAATCAGATTACTGGCCACTCACTAATTAAAAACGTATGAGTAAAATGAGATGCAATTATCGTATTTTTAGGCTCTGAAAAAATGCTTTATTGAAGTTGGAGTTATAATTGGTTTTTCTGATGCAAAAATCAAGGCATACGGCAGCCTATCAACTTGCTCAATAAACATCTAGTCATTGGAAGACAGTGGATAAAACTCAGCTCTTTTTCCCAGTATGCCGCTGTAACTCTTAGATATTGCACCCCAGTATAGTGTGCACCTCAGGGCACTTTTACACGTGCTCTGGGGTTGGGGAGAGCGGCACTAATTAAAATGCTGCAGCATCTCATATATCACTGTCCCCAGGCTTCAAAATGGCAGCGGGGCCATTTGAACTAAGGCTTGTTCAACGAGCTTTAGGTGAAGCACCCTTGCTGCCATTTTGAAGTGAAGAGATGCCGATACATGAGGCCCCCTCTGAAATTTCTGATTCTCAGCTGTCTCTTATTGGACACTCAAAACGATCATTTTTTTTAGCACAAAGGCCTTACTTTCCAGTAGTTATTCTTTAAAATGTCACATTTTGAAAACTCTCGGTAGCACTATTTTATATGCAATAACAATACAGAATTCTTTAGTGAATACAGAGCTTAGCTGAAATTAATGTCGTTTCACTGGGAGTTTCCTGGCCCTTACCTTCAGAAAAGTACAAAGCAATACCCACTGGTGAGCACTTCGAATAAGCTAGGTTTAACATGTTCTAGATTTAGCAACAGCATTTTCCAAACACAGCATGACAGAGTTGACTTTCTGACTGTAGTCTGCCACGCTGACACCTGTAATGCCGAGAGAGACTGGTGAGAATGAGCAAGGCTGAGTTTGATCAGACTAATATCTTTTTCAAGTTTTTTTCCTCTCTGCCATTATCAGTAGTCTCAATATAGAGCAATAATTGTTGGTCGCTGCTTACCTTCATTTGTAAAAGTTACCTTATATTTTACCCCACACAGTCAGTCAACAAAGGGAATTTGTTTTACCTTTTAGTAAGAAAATGAATGGATTTTTGGATATTAGTGACAGCAGGTGAGAAGAAAGAAAAACCTATAGCATTTTTAAAGTGCACTCATTGCAGTGGAACTAATATCTAACATTACAGCTATGACTACTGAGAATATGCCATACCAGAATAAAATTAGTTTAAAAGCCAGGAAAAATATAGTTGCCGTCTAGCACCCTTTTCCAGATGGAGAATGGCTTCTAGGAGCTTTATTGTAGAAGCCAGTTTAAAGATTATAGCTTTTTTTATAACAGATTTCAAATTACTATGATGGCTGGGTTAAAAGCAACCTCTAGAGGTCTAATTCAGGATTGTGAACCCAAAAGCAACAAAAGCTGTGAAATGGTGTTGAAAGCAGGTAATATAAAATGGTAATTCTACATTAAGGGGGGAAGAAAGTGTACGTTAGTGCCCCATTAAGACAGGGGTGCATTTCGGAGTAAGGAATCAAGCAGGAATATTAATTATACGGCAAATTAATGCATCATGCTGATCAGGAAGGACAGTTGAGAGGTGGAAGAGGAAAATCAATAAAGAGTCCAGCCTCTGTAGAGAAGACAGGATGTGGAATAATAGTGCTAAAGGCATTTAATCCAATTTCTAAAGGTTAATGTTACCTTCTTGGGAAGTGCTTGTTGGACCTATTACGTAGCAAATAGCGTAACAGGACTTTTCACTCGTCTTGGAAAAGGAGCTTGCAATTCAATTCTGAGGAGGAGCTGAGACAGCAGCGCCAAGATGCTCCAGACACAGGCCAGGGTTACATACGGACCCTGAAAGACTGATCTTCAACGGAGGAGAGCCTGGGAGCCGACCCAGAATGATTTGTGGAAGGTTTGCGGGGACTGTACCAGCAACTGAAATGCACCCCGGTGCAGATAGCCAGCACAAAATCTAGGCATAATTTTGTTTCCAAATATAACATTTGTTCTATTTCCTTGGGACAGATACGACAAAGTTTGGTCCAGTGTTTCGCACCTAAACTGCAAATGTGATTGGAATAAGCTTACGCCGTTCACATATCATTAGTGTGATCAGTTAAATGCCTTGACCTCTTGTAGCCTAATTCCTCTCTATTTGTCATGCTTTTTATAGGGCAAACTCTGCATAGGTTAGTTTTCTGGGGGGTCGGTGGGTACACATTACCCATCCTGATTGTACGACTGCCAACAGAACAATATACCACAGACTGTCGGGTACGCTGGCAGCAGACTGATTCACACGGACGGGCAGAAGACTCTCTGTAAGTGACTGAGGCTGGTGAATTAGCAAGGGAAAACACAGAAAGCAAGGATGCTACATTGCAAAATGTAATCTGTGCATCTGACAAGCTTAGTTTGAATTATTTATGATACTTCCTAGCACGCTTGTAAATGTTCTTCCAGGTTATTTTGTAAAAGTCATGGAGCTTCAACTCGCATGAAACCCTGCTGCAGCAATTGCCCGTTAAAACTTTGTTAAAAGCGAGGAAGAGACAGTGTTTTTGTGCCTGAATTGTCAGGCTACCCAGGTATAAATAATTCTGCTACGTAGGCTACCAAGCTATCAAATAATGCTTTAAATATCTTTTCACTAGTATTTCATACCGACCCAATATGGCACATTACTGGAGCTTCTAGTATTTTCAGAACATTGCACAGAAGTTAGCTACAAGACAGACAGACATGCTGTGTGTGGGATAGGTGAGAAAATACTCTTAATATAGACATGTTTGTGAGCCCTGGGTAAATATAGCCACCTTCATAAAAAGAAACGATTTTGAGAGATCCACTAGTTTTATAGAAGTGCATCATTTTTAATGAACAAACTAATCTGAGTTTTATAAGATAGGACTCTGCTCCTGCCAGACATTTGAGGCCAACTGACCGCTAGGAGATCAATAACATTTTCCAGCTGCATACAAAATCTATATCCTGATAGCAAACCGCCTCCATCCTCTTCCTCTGAAGAAAGGTTTACTCTGTGAGCCAGTTTCACAGGATGCAATGAATTTACAGTTCACCAAGAGACTTTCAGGCTAAGGCACAACATATGTCTAACAGGCTCAAAGTAAGAGGTTATCTAGAAAATTGGATTTAAGTAATAAGGAAGCTTATTTGAAGCACTTAAATTCAGAAGGAAGATTCCTCTGTAACGTAAGCTACTGAACTTTTAAGAACCCTTGTGATTTTCTTCCACTTATGTCCTTTTTTGCAGTCTGAAGGGCTGGTTATTAAGTAAACTCTAGGGCACTCGTTCTACTGGTTACACATCACGATAACCTTTTCTATAAGGAGTGGAGGAATGTGCTGGTTAAAGTAAATAACTTAACCTTTTCCCTGCTTGTCTTTATTTTCATTTCTGATAAAATTCTGCATTTATTTTTGTCATACGTCAAACTAGGCCGCCGAGAGGTTTCCAAACGTGGCGATACAAAGAAACCCTGGTTATTCCTAACACGTGGTAGGAAATGTCCATGTCTCTAATGCAAATACCTCCATCGCCACCAGTTTGTCCAGCTTCTGCTGCTGCTGGGACCTGGCCATCGGTGTTTTGTCACCGGAGAACTTCCCTCCAAACCGACTCAGATTTGCTCCCCAGAGCCCAGCCTGCTTTCCTGGGTGCTGGTTCCACCGGAAAACTATCGTGGCTCTGTATTCCCGTTACCGTCCCTGCCAGCTTCTCGACCACCTTGCATTTCTTTGTGCTTCCAGTTTCTACCGGGAAGGGAGAAGGAACAGAGGTGCATGGGCAAGAAGTCCTTCCTGTGCATGGGGCCAACGACCATCCTAACGCAGAAATATTCTTACACCCACTCATGGGAGCCTGCTTTAAGATGAGCATAGCGAGTGGCAGGGCATCGGCTGTAGTGGTCTCGTTTTAGACCACGGATGCAGGAACGTGTGTGGGTCTCCTCGCCTCTCCCCGCTAGCCCCAGGCCTTTCGGACCTTGCTGCTGCCCCTGCAGAACACGGCTACCTCCCTCTTTCCACCAGTCTGCTGTAGTTGGCCCATGGAGGCCTCTCCCCTGGAAACTCATCACAGGCAGGGACTAGATCAGGTGGTGCATGGAGGTTGCGATGTTTCACATCCATCATAACCAGAAGGAAATAGGATTCTACCTCATGCTTACCACCAGACAACTTTGAGGTCAAAAGACTTTTCCAACTTTTCTCTGAGCCTAATCTGCACAAAATGAACTGTTCCAAACAGGAGACTTTACCACACCTGCAGCTCTCCTGTGAAATATGAATTTTCATTTCTGCCTAGGAGAACTTTTACAGTCTTTGCAATCTCCGATGCCTGATGAAGGGTGCCTGTGCCTGAAATCTTGCCAATAAAGGATTTTTTGTTGTTGTTGTTGCAAATATCTAGTTGGTCTAATAAAAGATATCACCTCTGCCACAAGTTTTGATTCCTCTCAGAGAAGAGAAGGCATCAACCCCGACGCATGGCTCTCAGGCAGAGAGAGGAAAAGACAAGCGAGTGCATTGGCTAGCAGATTAATTTAACACGGTGGCTGGAACAATAGGCCTGTGAACTATTACTTCTTGAAGCTCTGCACTGTCACGGAGACATCAAGAGCCATCAACTGGCAGCCAGGAAGAAACAGAGATGATGAGTGATTGATAAGGCAGCTAAAAGCCAGCGTGGTTGACGCCCCAGCTGAGGAAGCACTGCACAGGTGTGGGGGTGTTGCAGTACCAGGGCGAATGTACTGCTGCATTGAGCTAAATTATTTTTATATTGCAAAAGGTCTGGGGGGGTGGGGGGGGGAGAACCCATACATGATGACATTTAAATCCATTTCATAAAAATGCCACTGTTATTTGTTGCCTGCTAAATACGACTGTTAGCAGACTCTGGAAGCTTTAAAGGCTAAAGTCATTAGCTATTATTATATGAGAAGTTGGGATCTCCTCATACTGACAATTAATTCAGGCTTAATAGTAGTAGTGGGAAGTGTTGGTAAATCACAGCTGTGGTGCCAAGCATTACTGAATTACTTACTGCATAGGTTTCTGGAGATATTTTTCATGCCACGAATGACAGCAAAGTCCAAGTGCAATCTCCCCGCATCATTTTCCTCTCTAATGCTCCCTCCCCACCATTTCCCCCAATTTTTTTGGTAGCACAAGATGATCTGAGCCAGAACTGGTGCAGTGGGGTCCACAACAAGAAGTGCTCTTCAGGCTGGGGTCTTAGTTCAGCTTGTTAGGGGAAAGCAAGGAGGAGCCAGGAAAAAAGGGGCAGTCTCGTACTTCTGCACCACTATCCCTCCATTTGAGTTGTGTCTGCACACAGCTGGCTGGAAGCAGGTTTCCTGCCGATGCTGCTGCTATGTATCCCTGCTATGGTGGGTCTGTTTAGCATTCATCCCATCACATGCCTTATTTCACTGGCCCCATGCAGGCCAGGCTCTCTGGCTGTTGATTTACCAGAGTCTGCAGCGCAAGATGAGCATTATGGAGCAAAAGCCTCCACCAGGCTCCACACAGTCCTGGCAGTGGCAGGAGGGGGCTTTGTATGGACCGTCCTCTCTCTTCTCACCCGCGACTTGCAGTAGCACAGCGTACACAGCTGTTTGGCTAACGCACAGCGCAGCATCCTGCAGCACATGAGGACGGGGCAGTGGAAAACAGCCCTAGAGGTAGAGGAGTGTAAATGGGAATCAGAAACCCTGGATCCTATTTCCAATTGTGCCAGTACTTCCCAATGCAATCTGGGGTGAGCCACATACTCTGCAGGCCTCACGGCCCCCTGAACGTGCACATCTGCAGGGAACAAGGCAGCACCCGTTCCTTAAAACCTGGGAGGCCTAAATACTGGCCTTTGGAAATGTCAACAAGTGACTCTAGTTCGTGACTGTGATTTCTCCCGGTGTGAGATGTTTGCCTATGAATCACTGGGACACTTGCATCGGAAGCCACCTGTGACAATGTTAATCCCTTATGTCGTCTAGGACGGCTGCAATATCCATAGCATAGGGATGAGGGTGCTGTACGGTACTGCATGCAGCAAGTCAACGCGTGATTGTACCCCACAAGCCTGGGAGGTCGCTCTAAGATAATTAAAAAAGGTGGCATGTGCAGTCGGTGGATTATTATTATTATTAATATATTTCACATTCCAGGTCAAATCAGCCAAATCAGTTCCAAATCATATCGATTGAGCAGAACTCAATTGTTCCAAAAAATATACCAATTGAGCAGGCAGAACTCAACTGCTCTAAATACCATGTACAAGCAGCGAGCATCCTCTGTCCCAGGCTCTCACCTTCGGACTTCAGATACCCCCAAATCCACTGGCAGGCATCGTACATGCAGGTCCAAGCCTGGAGATCTTGGGGTTCAGATGCCCCCACTTGATCTTAGCCCACAAGAGGCCGAGAAGCGACTGGGGGCTAGAGTTGACACAGTTGCCTGCGTCGTGAATGCAGGGCCAGGTTTTCAAAGCAAGCAGCGCTTTAGCTGGACAACACGTCTCAAGACGAGCGAGCGTCATTTGAGGAAACTCCAAGTCCACACGCCCTTCAAAACGTGTCCCCGGCTCCTTTTAAAATCTGCAAGTGGGAAAAGCCAACACTTGGCCAAGGAGAGACAGCTCAGCTCAGCTAGAGACTTTGCCTGCGCCCTGATCCAGCCAATACACACACGTGTCATTTCAGTCACATGTGAAGTCCCACCAACTACAATGGGACCAGGGCTTCTGGTCTGCTGAAGGCATCATGCTCAGTGTTTTTGGGATGGAGATGAAGGTTTTCTCTCTCTGTCGGACTGGCTGCGGTAGGCAGGGGCCTTTGCCTTCCTCACAGCCGCTGCAAACGGAGGTTGGGTTGGCCTTGGAGGGTACGTTCAAAGAGCAATGTAGGTACCGAACGTGAAGTGGACTTCCGGGAACATGCCCTTTGAAGGAGCTTAGGAAGAGTCAAGGCTCCTGGTATCTGGCACGGCAGAGACAACCCCTTTCTGGAGGGCTGGAGGACCAGCTGTGAAGGCCTCCAGAATGTAGAGCTGATTAAGGAGAGAATGATGAGCACGTTACCAGGGGAAGAGCTCCCAGATGAATTACACAAATACAGGTGCAGCCTAATTAGACCACATCCTTGTTTCTCTTCCCGCATGTCCAGGACAACGAGATAGACTCGAACTTCCCTAACAGGTGCAAGTTTGGCAGAAATAAGAAGGAAGCCTGTGAATACATCAAAAACCATACTTTATTTTATGTATAGCAATACAATTTACATATTAAATAACACTATAATAGAATGATTTGATATAGTTTTAAACATAACAAAAAGGAGAGTCTTCAAGTTACAAAAAAACCCCGAACAAAAAACGAAACGGAAACAAACAACCCCTCCCCCACCCCAAAATATCTCCCCAAAACCAAACACCACATTTTTTTTTCCAAATGGATCAATGAGACAAACTTATCCAGTGACTGGCTAAGTCTAATTCCTATTGCACACACTGACAATGGAATCAAAAGAAAATCCAACTTTCACAATCACTGCCCCAAAGAAATAACATGTGTGTTGTTTTTTTTTTGGCATGTGATGATGGTGTTTCACTACTTCAATACACAGAAAGTATGTATTCACATATCCACCACAAAAAAAAGGAAAAAAAAAAACGAAAAAAAACCAACTATGAAGGAGTTGAAACTAGAAAAAAATTAGCTTTATATGAAAATATAAAATTCTATGATTATATACCATAGATACAAAGTTCCCAGAAGATGCTTATCCAAGCAACAAAATATTTACAGTTTGAATGATTTCTGCTATTTAAAAATGAAGGAAAAGGAAATCGGAGTAGACGTGGATGCTTAGTTCTTTAGAAACAATGGCTGCTTGCTAGTTTCAAATGTTCTAACAAAACAAAAAAGTCACTACCCCAAATGTTGGAGAGTTGTGACGTTTTATAAAATTGACTATCTCCTCTTTTGGAGACACGTTTATTCTTAAAACTCAAGACATTTTTCTTGAAATTAATTATCCTCTGTAGAAAATGCTTCCCTTTGCAAGTAGTTAACAAAAATACTAAAAACAGTTTAACAGCTAAGACAAAGTAGAGGCCAAATCTCTTCATTACAGTTCCATCTCTTTCTCTCTCCATTTTTGCATACCTTCTCCGCAGGTAAGCAACACCAATGTCATCTACACCGTTAGAATGGCAACAAAGAGAGAAAGTGCAAAGGGGTCACAAGCAGAGTTGAAGTACATCTTTGTTTAAAAGGAAAAAAAAGAAAGAAAGAAAGAAAAGGAAGAGCAATGCAGTGGATTAGCAATTAGGCATTTTTCCTTCATATAAAAATTCACTGGCACCATTTGAACAAAAACTTCAGAACACAGGATTACATGGCAGAAGAGAATGCATTTGAGAACGTGACTGCTAAATCATTAAGACAACTTGAATTATTATTATTTTTCTTGAAATTAAGATTGTTGTTTGTTTGTTTGTTTGTTTTTTGCTGAGAATTAGTAATATGTATCTTTGGTAAAATTGATATCTATATTTTAAATTTTTAACCAAAATGCAGCCATTAAAAACAAAACAAAACCCCAAAGATTAATAACAAGGCAGTTGTGCTGTGTCACTAGAAAGAAGGTTAAGTCTTCTAGTGCTCCAATACATCACTCCGGGATCAACTGATTCAAGCAGTCAGAAATTTGGAAAATAATCAAAGCCTGGTGGATCCAGTAAATAATCAACTAGAACGGACCCACCGAAGAGGAATGAAGTACCAGAATCAAACACAAATTAACACAGTTTAGCTCTTTTCTCATCTGAAATGCTAAAAGGACAAACGCTGCGTTCAAACCAAAGTTATTCTGACCTTGGCTCCGGAAACAACTAAATGCGCTTAACGTTGCACACAGGAGCAGTCCCACGGACTTTTGCAGAGCTACCGTCCTAGCATTGCTAACCGTCAAGAGGAACGGGCCCGTTTGAGGCCGAGAACGCCACTGCTTTTCCATGTCGTTACCGACACAGCAGCTCTCCTCGTTTTGGAAAGCTTGGTCATTACTGAGGGCTCAATTCATCCTTCTTTCACATGGTTTCCCAGCGAAGCACCCGCGTCAAACATGGGGAAATAACATGGTCTTGAGATGTACATGTGCACACGTGCACACATACAAGCCACCGTCCTCGTTCCCCTCCAAATGCTAGTGCTGAGGAAGGACCACGTCTCCTCGCCAAGGAATACGCCCCTGTTCTTCCTAGCTTGCACACCCTTTGTTTGAAAGACATCATTGCTACCTTTGAATGATTGCAATGTCAAAACTACAAGTGTCAGGTTAGAGCGGTGAACACGAGACCGTGCCAGTGTGTCGCTATGCACGTGTATGGGACTTTGGCAAGACAGACGCAGGACAGCATCTCATCCTACCCCTACGAGTAAGGGTCTTTTAACACACGTTCAGGCCTTCTGACAGTCGCATCCAGTCCCAGGGAAACAGGTGCAATTAAGTCATCAGAACTGCAGCTGCTTTCACAGGGATGAATGTAGCTCGCGCCCTCTTTTCTTCCTGAACTTCACATGGAACTGCTGGCCCGAACATACCCCAACACGTCACTGCCTTCCTACCGCCTATTTTATTGTTGAACTCAACACTGATACACAGTTTGGTTTCCATGGGAAGAAAAAAAAAAATCAGTCAAAAAGTCACAGAAGGTAGAGGTAGGGAA
>NW_005841934.1:1675679-1678914 GCF_000455745.1 Alligator sinensis
GTTAGTGCAGGTGCAGGAGAATGCCAATGCACAAACGTCCACCCTTTACCAGCGTTCAACCCTGCAGCCTTCCCTCATTTGACTTAACACATGGTGCGAAGGCAAGGAAGAGAAGGCGAGAAAAGCCAGGCAAAGCGTCACTAACAGGGTCATCTTCTTCTGCCCTCAAAACGCACTGAAACGGCAGGGAACTCATTCCTAGGTGCGCTGAACAAATTCCTCTCTCCACAAATGTTCAAACTACCCGGTTCCTCTCGTGAATGGGGTGACGACCCCACCCAGCAACCGAAATACTTCAGGTGTGAACTGATAAGAGTTCATCTGAGTCCTTCTGGGCCCTGGCACAACCACTGCTGCCAGCACCGAAACCTCTGTCGCCAACGCGGGCTGGTAAATTCACCTCCCGGTGAAACGTTTCAGCCCCAGACTAAGCAGTGAGGACGGCAACATGGGAACTGTGCTTGAATAACCTCCGCCACTGCCACTCAGCAACTGGAGAGCCAGCCTAAACTCCTACAGTATCCGAGACGGGCTAACCTGTCACAGCCAGGCTGTCTTCATGCTGGTGTTAATGGGAGGGCTAAAGCATCGTGATTCACCTTGCTATTTATCTTACTGAATTGAATTAGATTCCTTGGTGCTGAAAACATGGTGCGTGATGCATTGCTACTTAGCATCGGCTAGTATTAGGGACCGGTAGTATCAAATAGTTAAGCAAATTCAGATAAATCCATAGATGGTTACTGGTGAAATCCTTCCATAGTTGGTTTGCCTGGTTGAGGGGGGAGAGGTGCACGGAAGAAATCTTTCCAGCATTAAAAATACAGGGTCAGGTCTTCAGCTGGAGTAAACTGGCATTGCTCCACTGATGTCAGCGAGGCTCTATCGATTTACAACAGCTGAGCGCCTGGCTCCAAATGGGCACCCTTCACATTTTTTTTAATGCACAGCACCCCTCGCTCCTTCCTAGCTGACTGCTCTGCCCCAAAATGCAGTCTGCAATTCTCCAATGGAAGAAGCGTTTTTTGTCTTGCAGATGCCTATGCCCCAGGGAGGTCCTACTGGAAACAGAAAAAAAAAAATTGTGTCAAAAACTAGATGAAAAATATGCTTTAATATTGCTGAAGAGTCCTGCAACCTTACAGTGCCCTCTGGGTTTAGCTGAAATGTAAGACTAAAGAAAAATCATCCCATAGATGAGGGACAGCGCCTTTACATCTACCCCATGCTCCAGAACATCCAAAATAACACCTCGACGGGAAGGGGCCTGATTCAGCAATCCTGTTTGCTATTTAGCACAGCTGCCAAGGATGTCTTTAGCTCTGACTCGAAGCAGGCGCTGATAACCAGGGACCTTAACGCTGTCAAAAGGGGAGCTAATAAGGGAAGTGCACCTAACAGTTCAAGAGGATAACCAAATTATTTCAGCCCCCTCGTTTTTGAGGGAACGTTTGATTTGTGTGGGAATGAGCAAGGAATCAAAAGCTTTGAACTGAACAGTTAGTTTAGCCAAAAAAAAAACAAAAAAAAAAAGAGGAAGAATGTAACTTTATAGGTAGTTTTTTATTAGTTTGCTTCACCAGTAAATATGGATCAGTACTTTGTTTTAGCACTAGAGTATGAAAATTACACACCTGTAAAAATGGCATCTAACAGTTATGAAATTAAGAAACGCCTGTCTTCATCATGTAACATACCATTAGGTGTGAGGTCACGTTCAAGAAAGCGTAAGGAAATTAATGTTTGAAATATCGAATAGCTTAGTAATGTGAAATATTGCTACCGTCACGTCTCTGAAAGCAGACCTGATTGTAGGTTGTAGCATAGTTTTCACTGTATTAGCTAGGGTGGAAATAAAATCACGGCATTTTCCTGCCACGTGGCTGTTTTAAAAACTAAAATTGACATTTCTTCCTGAAGCCGTAAATTCGAAATCCATGACTGTGTCCCAGTATGAGTTGTTGTGTTTTATGTTTTCTAATGTCATTTTTTTCTGTGTTCCATGTGAAGCAATTTTTAAGCCTTCCAGTACACAGAACAGGGATCTGAAACAGTACAAAAGCAATTGCTTCAGCTCCCCATGGCTAGTCCATCTCAACTGTAGCTAGTAATCACCTAACACATTTTGTCAAGAAAGGATGAACATTGCTCATCCACTCTACTGCCATGCAGAAGACCTATACCAATGACCAACGTGAAATGAAGATTAAAACAATAAATATTAGGAGCATGAAGGGAAACAGTATTTCTTGTAGTCAGAATCCATCGGGTCTAGCATCTAAGATTTAAGATTCAGGGGTCACCGTTAACAAAACTTCACTGCATCGAAACTAAAAAAGTAGCATATGCTTGTTGTCATGGAATGTCACATCAGGGCTTGCTTTTGTATTAGAATATTATAGGCAGTAACACTGATCATATAGTGCAAACTAGATAAAATTGCGTTTCACTGTGTGAAATAAACAGAGGTGCAAATGCTCAGTAGGATACCATTAAGACATAAAATGGCAAAAAATAAATATCAAAACTTTTATCAGTGTAAAAAAGTAATTGGGTTATTGTATAACCTAGAGTCTGGCAAAAAAAGGCCTCAAAAAAGTTCACTCAGTCTCCAGAAGTTCTACAAAGTAAGTGCCTTTTCAGGGGTCCAATTAGACAAGAGACTCCATGCTTTCTGCCGGATCCGACTCATCGTTGGTCATCACAGCACCGTTTTTGTCCAGTGTCATGGGGCCGTTTCCGTTTTCCTTAGTGCTGACCAAGCTGAGCATCGCTTTATAAAGAAATTGGTACTGTTCCTGGAATGCAAAGGACAACACCTTTAATCCCTAGGCTGCTTAAGAGGATTGCATTGACATTTCTGCATTTCCAGCCCGTGGAGATTCGTAAGGAAGGAACCCCCTCCTTTCACCTGGAAAGCGTCGTGCCAGCCAAAGAACCAGTAATGCCTGTAGACTGCTGTGGTCCAGATATGCTCAAAACCAACCTTCAGAGTCAAGACACTGGTTTCAGCTGTCTCATACAACCTCCTGCCGTCTTCCCCACACTTCCAACCTGTCAGGTCGGTCAACTAGAGGGCTTAAACGACGGAATCAAATTCCCCCCATTTCCTGCAGATGTAACAAGCAACTCTTCCCACGCTCATGATCTTGTTCTGATTATGAAGCAGTTACTAACTCTGAAGTTTCTCTAGAAACTCCTCACAAATTGGAAGCCAAAGACTGTAAAGAAGAGC
>NW_005841934.1:1678945-1732075 GCF_000455745.1 Alligator sinensis
TATAATGCCATCTCATTGTGCACGTAGATCACGCGGGACCTGACCCAATGACTACTTGAAGTGACTGGGTGCTAACTGCTGCACTGTATCAGCCTCACGTGCACCTCAGCGGTCTGGGTGTTACACCTAACTGGTCAGGGCAAAATGGAGAAGCACTTGCACACGCTTTTCGCTGGGGCTTGCTTCTGCTGGCACCTTTTCATTTCTACCTCCCTGTCCCACCGCTACGTGCGTTCCCCGCTGGAACGTACATTTTGCGTGCAGTAACAATGCAGAGCATATGGCAGCATCCGTCTGCCGTGGGGCACATACAGGGCCTAAGTACATCAGCATAGATTTTGCTCCCGAATCTAAGACGTGCATTTCAGACACGAGTGGGGGAGAGGAGTGAGTTCTGGTTTCTTCGGGCTGAGCATCAGTCTGGGGGCTACTCTAAACTGGACCGGCTGGCTACAGCCTGCGCTTCCAGCTGTGCCGCAGTGAGTTACAGCCCTGTCCCACCCCTGCCTCTAGGCTGGGGCTCTTCCTCACGTGCTTAGGCAATCCCAAACAGGGGGAACTAGCACGCTTCGTTCAGAGAGAGAGCAGCAGCCTCAGCATCAGGTCCATCACTTTCCTAAGATGCTCCCAGGTGCTGTCCTAAGCGCACAACACAGGCTGCAAGAGAAGCCCATAAAAGCACCTGCCACAGCCTGGCTGCAGAGGCACTGAGGCTTGATAACAGTGCCCGTGTGTGTTTTAACCGATGTTCTTCCTCTTCAATAAAACCCTTGGTAAGCCTCCCACTTATCTTGCACGTAAAGACTTACAATGTCTGTAAATACTCCAGGCCGCATCAGATTGATCATCTTTGCCACCTGGAAAACATCGACAGCGTTTTCATTCTCCAGCTGCTGCGACAGGGTGGTGAGGGCACACAGCGTTCCCGCCGACACCGCTCCGTACCTGGAAAACCGCAACAGCGCGCGGGTGAGATGGGCAGAGGTGCGCTCGGGGCTGCAGCGGGAGCTTCCAAACATACTTCAAAACCGTTCGCTTTCAAGCCATCCCCTGCCCCCTTCCTAAACTTGACAGACATTTGGTACGTGCAGATCCATGCGTTTGGGATTAACAGTGCGCTGCGTGATGGAGCCGTTTCATGTGCTACAAGGACATTTTTATTTTCATTTTCAGCTATGTTTGTTCTTGTTCAGGCTCCGACCAAAGGTGGGAGAGGCGTAAAAATGAAAAGAAGCGAATACGACAAATAAACCAACAAACCAATTTACCGAAAAAAAATGACTCAGCATGGCTAGAAACACAGGTTTGTTTTTTTTCCCCTTGTTTCTTTGGGTCTAGCATGAAACGTCCAAATCAATAATGGGACTAATTCCGTAAAACATAATCTTAAATACTGCAAGAGCAGCAAAATCACACGGCAGACTACCCAAAGCATGAATATTAAAGCCAGCACAGAAGGAAGAGCTGGCAAGAGCCGACCGAGCTTACACTGTGCATTACAAGGCAGGGAGCAGTGGGAGAAAAACCACTTGCTAGCGCCCAAGGCACTGTTTGTCGGAGTCTGCTGCAAAAAAGCTGCTGCACCAGCAGTACCCCCATGTTAGGGGAAAGATTTCTTTGCCACAGAGGAATATGAGCGTACGTTCTTACACCCCAGGAGCTGGGCTGGCTCTATGGTACTCTGCAAATAAGGGAGACTGTAATGATTTCCCTACTTAGCTCCAGCAGTGACGGGATGCCCGGTGGCTCTCGAAACTGGTTTGTTTGTTTTTTTATAGTAGTGCCTTGCATTAGTGTAAAGGGGTATCACCATTCACTACAGGTGAATTCTACCCCTCTGCAAACAGCTGACATCAGGCCTGGGCATGGGACTACAATGACGCCTCGCTCCCGTGCTGGCTCTCTGCAGTTATGAATTTCTCCCTATGCAAAGAGACTGTAATGCACGGTCCTTGCCTTCGCAATTAGCAGCATTTCCCCAGTTTTGGAACCGGTTACAACTGTTTACAAAGTAACAGGGAAAATGTAATGGCATATTCAACACCCTCTCCGATTAGGTATTGAAACAGTAATGGCATCAGAGCATTCGCTGTTGTGGTGCAAAAATATACACCCATCAGAAAACACCGACAGCTACTGTACTGCATTCGCGGCTCACAGAGCTCATTCTGAGTTAGCTCTGCAAAACGTTACGGGGAGGGAGAGGTGGGAACTATCTACCCAGGAACGAAGACCAGGTTCTCTGGTACAAGTTATCCTCGTTGAACATCGTGAGGACCGACTGAGCTGAATCTGGACAATCCTGCTTACATACTGGCTGCACAAAGCTCCAGGTCCCCCAGGGCAGATGCTGGGGATTCAACGGTTTGGATAAAGGTTTCATAAACCAAATGCAGGGTAACCGGGAGCCTTGTGCTGCTGGAAGCCTGTGCTTCGGACACTTGTGCAGGGCAGAGCAGCCCAAAATGCACAGACAGCAGACGCGGCTTCCACCAGCGAGGTCTAGCCTGAAAGACCAGACCTCACGCAGCGAACGAGTCAATGGACCTGCCTCAGGCGGACGAGCAGCTGCGTTTCAGGGTCAGGCTCCCCTGACCTGTACGCTTACCCACATGCACAACCACCAGGAAAAGAGGAGGAGGCAGATGACGTACTCATCGTGAACAATGGTGGGGCCATCCCTCGTTAAGGCCTCTTCCTTGATTACATTGATAAGTTCAAAGGTACTGCTTATGGGGGCGTCTGGGTTTGGCCATTTGGGACACTGGAAGTGGCGCACTTCCAGCACGTAGTCATCCTGAAACAGAAGACCAAGCCCGGGGTTAGATGCTTGACCACCACGTCTGTACACTCAGGCATGCCGAGGTCCTATCGCCTCTCCCTGTGGAAATCGGAGTGGCCAGACAGGGAAACCCCCCCTTCCCCCCCCCGAGGCAGAGAAGATGCACCATGCCATTGCCTGCATCTGTGCAGCCATGCCACCCCCTCGTCCCCGAGCGCTGTGCAAGCTGGTCAGCCCTGGGGCCGGCGCACCAGTGCAGGCCCTTTCTCCCAGGGAGCTGAAGATGGGTCTGGCCCTTCTGTCCCTCCCACCATGGCTGCATTTATCATACTGCAGCTGCTACCAGGAACCAGCTTTGGAGACGTGAGAAAGGAGACGAACGGCCGTCTCCAGCAGAAGACACCCCCACGTATACAGACAAGTAAATCTGAACATCATTTACCAACCGTGAGCTTTTTAACTGGCAATGATAACACCCTGAAGGAAAAACGGACCCTGTTTTTTGGGGTGGGGAAGGTTACTTTACCTGGGTAGCTTCAAGGATGAAGTCATGGATGATAATTTGCTCTTCATTAGAGAGGCACAGTCTGTCTTTGCTGATAAGGGTCACGGTAAAGGCCTCGCAGTTCATGGACTCCTCCCGACTTGGCCAGTACACAAACTCATCTTCTGCCTGGGGGAATAGAGCAACGTGATGCCGCCGCTTCCCAAATATCTTATTTTACGTACGACTGAAAAATCCAATGGATCAAAAAACGGGTTTGATAAATAGATATGGCCAGAAACTGATCTTTTCGAACTGTTTGTCTCTAAGACAGACTTATTACAGCAGTCAGCAAGCCTGCAGCGTCCTGCCTGTGCTTTCCAAATACTGGAAGTCTGCTTCCTAATTGGTTTCTTAGGGAAATGGTTATTTTAGTTCACTAACACTTAACCTTTATACAGGCACCGTAGCTCCCAGACCATCTCACCTCCTGCCAACGCAGTCTATTACTCTTTCTTTTGCAGTCAAGTCTGACACCTGCTTAGAAAAATTCAGAGAACTTGAAAAATTAATCGCTTAGTATCCTTAATTTTTACTTCTTGTGATGGCCTGATCCAAAGCCCATTGGTGTTAATAGACAGATACTAGCTGCCCTTAGGATGGGATTTGGATTAGGCCCTTTAGCATCAATGCACAACACTTTGGTGTTGAATTTTTCTGAACCGGGGGGAGAAAACCCCAAACAATCCTAACCCCGAGGAAATAGTAAGTCCGTATAAATCAAGTTCTCAAGGAACTTTAGTGCATAGCAAAGGTCCTTGAATGATGAGGCAACGCTAGACTGTAAATGAGATGAGTTCAATGAAGGGGGAAAGCATACAGTGTCATGGCACGCTCGTGAAATGGTCAGCTGTGGATGATGTTGTCAAGAAATCGTTCTCCGCACAGTAAGCGCATCTTCCGAGTCACTGAACCCCATCGCCTGTTACAGGCAGGGCCTGTTCCCCCCTTGCACATGGGGGCTGGATGTCACTGTCCTTGCCTTTGCAATCAGTAGTATTTCCCCAGCATGCACAAGAAAGGGCTGGATCCACTCCAAGGTGCTGCAGGGCTTGTGCTTCGAAGGACAAGACAGAGCAGACTTTAAAAAACACCCAGGAAACCCTGCCCTACGCAGGGAGGAGCTCCTGCCCGTCTGCCTTGGCAGCCACGGAGAGGCCTTCAAAGCAGACGTCTGCATTTCACATTCCAGTATTTAATGGAAGACGGGCACGTGCCTCAGTCCTTGCTGTAAATGTGACGGAGGTCACAGGGAGGCTTTTGAAAGCGTTATCCAGCATCCAAAGGACCGTGCTTCGATAGTGCCGCTTGTCCTGCTACCCACTGTTCTTAGATCAGACTGAGCTGCCCCCGCTGCTTGTGTGATCAGTCCTCCCGCGCTCTCACCCTGCCATCGCCTGCACGACAGGGCTGGTACCCCTCTGCTCCCCCTGGACTCAACCCCCTCCGAATCGCACAGTAAGTACCCTTGCAAGGCAGTATGCCAGGGACTTTTCTACCCCGCTAAGCCTCGCTCGCCCTGGTTATATTATAATTGTTCCCGTGCAGCAGCACTTTTCCACGTGGTCTTAAGACGGGGCCAGCCTCTTCATTTTCACCTGGCACGCTTCCTTTTCATCAGTGCTTTTGGGTTTGATTGCATTTGTCCGACAGCTCTTTCCCCTGGAATTGCAGCTGATCCCTTTAATCTTGCCACGGTGAGGAAGAATGTAAACCGTTGCCTCCTCGCAGCCCTCCTGACTGCTATTTTCCTGCTGTAATGAAGACAGCTCCCACACCCCTCCCAGCCACAATTATCCATTCACCTCAAACGCACGCACATGTGGAAAAAAATCAACGGTTTAGTCCTTAATCCTTTTCAACCTGCACTCCTGAGACACCTGCCAGCAACCTGAAAACAGTGATTAACACCTTGCCTGTCGCACTTCCTCTTCTTTAATGCTCAGCTGCTTTTATTTCCATTTAAATCCATTCACACAGCCACAGCGGCTTTCTCCTTAACACGGAGATAATGTATTTATTATCTTGAAGGTCCTTAACCTTCAGTCCCCCAAGCAAACTAAGAACGACACGATTGTCCCTGTTACACATTTTTGCTCTGCTTCATGTCCTTAACCTTAGCCCCCGGCAAACTAATAACTCAGCCGTGTCCTATCCTTTCAATCAAACAATCCTCAGAAACGTATCGCAGACTCTGCCCTGTTTCCAGTGAGCTGTACGGTTTGCTCCAGTTCGTTAGCTTGCAGAGCATCCTTTACCTGCGCGGGAGGATACGGGAGATTTGGACAGCGCAGAAAGGAGCGCGCCCCGTTCCTAACGGCACATTTTACTGTAACAAGGGGGCAGCACGAGCTCAAGTTGAAGCACCTGGCTGGAAATGAGCTGCATTTGCCACTGAAACGCAGCCAGGGCATGCAACCAGGTGCACGCTTCCTGTCTCCTGCTGTGCGGAGTGATTCCCATGTAGCGTACCTGGCTCCGTGCTCAACTTACCAAGCTCTGGTTGTCTGGCAGCATGACAATGATCTGCGCATTGTGATCCCAGATCATTCGCCAGAAGTCCTTAGTTGTGTGGGGCAGAGGGTGCTGGGTGATGATGAACTCATTGCTCCTGTAGTAACCCTTACACAGCAAAGGCAAAAGCACACGGTTATTGAACCGAATACACCGAAGGCAATATCTTTCTGTTACAGAAATGGACAACGTGGCTTTGCCTAGACCTGAAAACGCCCTACCTAATTTACTTCAAGGGTTATTGCTAATATTTCTACACAAACCATCGTCTTTCAAACTTCATATCCGCTCTGCAGAGTCCCCGCTGGTTGTGTTTACTGTTAACGCCAACATTTATTTGAGAACCGGCACTGAAAACACTAATTCCACAAAAATGCCTCGCGTAACTTCAGTACTTTAGACAATGAACTTTAATAAAAGACAGTTAATGGCTTTACGTTATGGAAACATGTTGAAACCTCTTCCTTTATGCTGAGCCACCATATACAAAATGAAGACAATGATAGGAATCTGGTATTTAGCACCTCTCAACTTTGTAATTTGACTTTGTAATTAAGGGTTGGCTTCCTCACCATGATGTAAGAGGCATTAATGTAGTCGGTTCCCTTCATTCCAGGCAAGGGTGCGAGGCCCACTCGCGCACGCTCAGCTGTAAGATAAAAAAGGATCAAAGCGTGGTCGCGGCAGAATACAGAAAGCAGGAATTTCTCAGATGTTTCTAACAAATCCGACACGGCACAACTCCCGTCTCCCCCAGGAGCTGGCCGGCATTTTAACCATGATAAAGCACTGCCAGCAAAAGCCGAATAGAAAAGAAACACTGCACAATATTCCCACAAGGACAAAGTAATTTCAGGAATCAAATTTTACTATAGCCAAGATTTTCACAGCAGGCCGAATTACCAAATAACAGTATATGCAGTGATGACAGGGGATTTCAGATAATTCTCAGCTATTGTCTTCCATTCGCCTCCAATTGTGCACAAAACCATCTGATTTATTCTGCTCCTCCATCCTTCTGCAGCATTACCTACTACCATTTCTCTGACCTTGGGGTGAGCTAGCAGCTGTTTCCACAGCTGAAGCAATCCTCTTGATTAGCCACCCGAGAACGTACACGTCTCCCTCAACACATCTAGCTTCCTTTAGAGGGAGGAGATGCAGTCAGACTCCCAATATCCCTGGTTTGAGTTTAGGCTTCACGCGCTATCCAGGTCAACGGAGCCATCCACATGTGGTGATTTAATTACAGCAGCGACGTTGCAAAACAAGCATCTTCAACCACATGGCAAAATCTCCTCTGCACGTACAGCTCTAAGACTGTATTTCCTTGCATACAACATGCCCCAGAATAAGAGACGCACCTTGTATTCGAAAGGCCGAATGAAAAAAAAATAGCTCTTTCCTTATAGGAAGTAGCTACGCTGCAGCAGCTGGGGAGCTGAGCCTGCTGTCCTACGGGACCCCGTGCCAACTTTCCATTAGCTTTTCCCTGGGAAGCAGCAGAAATGGCTCTAGCTGTACTCACTTGCATTACATATGTACTCCCAATTTCCAGCAGCTGTTTTTTGGGGGGGAAAAGGTGCGTGTTTTATGCAAGAAAATGTGGTAATCCAATGTTGGAAGTTTCATCGATAAAAAACCTGCTCAACACCGTGTTTGGACAAGGCGTCTGGCTGACCCTGTCACCGGGCCCTTTTGCTCCGTTTCAGCAAAATCATTTTAAAAGACAAGCTAGCGTCGGCCAAACAAAAAGGCAACTCCCCTCCTCACTAGCAGCCAGGCTCCTTCATGCATAACGCAGGCAAAACCCAACACAAAAACTTCTGCTAAGCAGGAATCAAACTGAAGATGTGATCTTACACGGCACAACTGATGAGTTCCTGTTCTTCTCTTTGTTGCAGTCTTTCTGAGCACTGAAGCATTCCACATATTTTGCATTACATTGTGTAACCAGCTGAAAGAAAATAAGCGGTAATTGGTTTGACTGAGTCGTCATGGCTGTCCGAACCGAGAGGCAAGGTTTTTCCTAACTCCTAGAAAGACGCATCACTAGAAGAACAAATTGCATTGTTAATTTTGTTTAAAGTATGGGGGATGGCAACAGCGATCATAAAATACGTTCATTGGACAGTCAGGTCTCTGCAGATTTCAGCTTTGGCATCCAGTGAAAATGACCTTCCCTCCAAAGCTGATTCTTGCTCAAGACTGAGCGACTTAGGTGTTAGGCACTGGGGCCCTCACCCAGGAAGCCAAGGTTTAGGGCTCTAGGCCCCCTTTACCCAGGGGGGATTGAACCGGCATCTCTCTCACTGCCCAGAACAACTCTCTAATCACCCGGCCACAGGTTAGGTATTATCCAGTCCCCTCTCCAGTGCTCCTTTTGAAAGCAAGTCACTGAACCTTTCCCTTAAAAGTCAACGAATAAAATGGATGCATGGAGCTGGCCTTGGATACATTTGCATGTCCACAAAGGGCACGCATACGTGTCTGGCCAGTGAGTAGGTGACGGCGCATGCTCAGTCTTCATGTGCACGCTTACGTGTCTGCACTGCAGGGATAATATCATTGCAACCTATGCCAAAGTCCCCAAAATGCCACTTACGCAGGGAGACAAATCACTGTTCTGGTACACAAAGGGGACACGCATTGTGCCCTTCATGTCTCAAGTCAGTTTGGGAACTGGGACTTGGGCTGCTAAGACACGGGGGGGTTTCTTTTGAACTTTCCGCCAGGAAGATTTCTCTACGAGACTCATGTTTAGAACTTGGATTTTTCCAAAAAAAGAGAGAAAAAGAAGAAAAATTTGTGCGCTGAATTTCTTCTCCAACTGCAATTTTTTTTCTTGTTTAATTTGGTGCTTAAGCATCTGGAATGTCATGAATGCTGCAGAAATGCAGAGATTCTCAGAAGTGAATTCAGAAAATGGCCTATTCATTTTCTGGATTGTTTGGCACCTGGTGTAATTTAACACTTTCGGGTCCTTAGCTGGTGTACGACCGAGCGAGCTGTGCTGGAAAAGCAGACTGCACAGTCTTCCCATGAGACACAGTCGCACAAAATAATTTTAAACACGCTCGTAAAAAAAAATAAATAAATAAAAAAACCCTCAAATGCCAGGAAGCTTTTAATGCTAAAATGGGAGAAATAGGCAAAACAGTTTCTTTTGCCACAACGGATGTTATTCTGTGGTTTATTACTGGAAAGGCAGCAGGTGCGACAACTATTAGCAACAAGACTATTTCCTGAGTAGCGGAAGACGTGTTTATCCTACACCGACCGCGCCGAGGTTTTACATTATGCTAACGGCCCCCATTCTGCTAGCTTTCACTAGAGCTGGGTTCGAGGCATGATGATGATCTACATTAAAAGCTAATCAGACTTCAGGAGTGCTGAGATTCATGGGTTGGTTCAAGCTGCTTTCAGTGCCTGACTCTTAACGTCCCACCAGTCTGACTCCATAGACTTAACCCTGATTTACAGCAATGCACCTACGGTTGTTCAGGCTAAATCCTCCATGCTTGGCAGCGCTGACCCAGTGGTTTGGCTCTAGTTTTACTTACGAGATACAACAGTAAAGACACTCCCAAAGCAGAGTGACTAAAATGCTCCTGGCGAGACTGGGAGCTCCTGTACCTTGAACTGTTTCTCTAGTCGTGTCTTGCCTCCTATTCCAGGTATGAGGATGCTGTTAACGTAACTATGCAGCTGATTTGCAGACACTTCCGTTTCCTTCCCAAGGATGGCTTCCAACAAGGCATCATGAATAAAAATGTACTGCTCCTAGAAAAGCAACAGCAAGCAGTTTCAGAGCAAGGTCAGTGAAGCAGGGTGCAGCCGTTAATGAAGGTTTGCAGCATACAGAGGAAAGGGTTACAACCTCCTTTTCAAAACACGCTGCCAAAACCAGCATTCATGTTCCCGAATATACGACAAACAACGGAGGTAGTCAAGAGAGGCGTTGCAAGCTTATGATCTTGGAAAGAGACGTTCCAGCGCCCCAAAGGCCTGGTGATTTATTTAATTTGTACAGAGAAATAACTGAAAAATCCATTTCCCTTTCGATTACCCCATAAAAACGAACGCAGCCTGAAATCCAGCATCTCCCCGATCTTTACCTCTGTCTGGACGAGGTAGTTGCGCTGGGTCCTGATGTGTTTCAGAAAGCCCAGGACATTGACTGTGCTTTTGTCTTTTATCTGCTGCAGCATGCTGTCGATCACAATGTAGGTGCCAGTCCTGCCCACACCAGCGCTGCACGAGACACGAGAAGAGACCGGGATGAGTCAACTCTACCAAATTCAGGGCTCACAATGGCAAAATCCTTGAGCTCAAATACTCCTGTCCATCACAATTACTTCTGCTTCTTCAAGTCCTGAAACCAAACGGTTTCTTGGACATTTTAGGATATTAATTCTGACCCAACGCGTGCTTGCGTCCACCCCTTCTAATGACAATTCTCCCCAGCGTTTATTTCCCTTTCTCTCCTCAGCTAGCTGGCTTCTTTCTTTGCATCTTTCTAGCTTGCAGCAAAATGAAAGTGCGAGTGGGGCGCGCGCTGTGCTAGCAGTGAAGACAGCTGCGAAGCCCCCTCTGCCCCATCCGAATTGCTGCAGTCCCCTTGCTCCTGAGATCACAGTGACACAAGTGTGTGCCTACATGCCACACTCCCACCCTCCATCCCTTGGGTGGACATACCCTTAGTCTCTGCCCCCAGCAAACGCAGGTGGCATTCAGTGGCCAGTGCTAACCCAGACTACACAATCCCTACGGTCAACATGGGTAAGGTCCATGCTTCGATGAAAGGCTCCCCCACATTCAGCAATGGGGAGCTAGTCTTCATAGGAATTAATCCTACTGCTTTCTGTTCCCAGGTTATGGGTGAAGAGGCGGTTTGCCAATAACTCTTTACAACACTGATATCCGCCAGCCCATGGGTGAACCGTTTCAGCTGCGTCTCAGTCTAATCATTAGCTGCAACGTGCGACCAGTTGCCCAAGAGGCCTGTTACTGTCTTCTGCTCATTACTGCTGCAGCTTTAGGAAGCCATTGATGTGCATCTACTGCAAAACGGCCGTTACCTGAGGTCACGTATGTCACTTGCCACTGCCTGTCGGCATGTGAAACCCACCCTGGGCTGGAGCCTGGCACAAGGCCTCTGCCCCACCGCCAAGCCAGGGGCTTAAGGGGGCCGGGAGCTTTGCACAGACCCTCTGCACGGTGGCACATTTCGTTCCACACCCATTTGCAAGCTAACCACGTATTGCGCCGGCACCGATGGTTCTCCAGCCACACCGTGCTGCGTACGAGGTGTGTCTTACACGCGCCAGTGAAGCACAGCGCGCCTCGCCGTACCTGCAGTGCACGACCACGGGCCCCATCTCCGGGGTCCTGGCTGCGGAGGATCTCCTCACGAAGGTCAGCACCGGCAGCGCGTACTCCGGCACGCCCATGTCGGGCCACTGGGTGTAGTGGTACTGGATGACCGTCCTCTCGTTCTGCCGCCCCTTGGGGTTGCCTTTCTGACCCTGGGCAAAGAGCGCACGCAACAGGAAGGGACACGTTAGGAAAGGAAAGTGTGGCCGCACGGCAGAGACGCATGATAAACACCTGCTTCTCGGGAAGGCCAAAAGGGTTAGGATTAAGGTATGAAAAGGATGAAAGGATTCACAATAAGAAAGAGAAAAAACCCATTCTAACAACTTAATTAACATTAATATAGTTGCTGGGCTTAGAGTCTTTTCCAGGTCTTCTCCCCCTGCCTCCAGCTGGGCAAGGCGAGAACATACTGGGGCGGTCGCGGGTCACGGCACCCAGCTACGGGGACCGGGAAGCACCGCGCAGCTCCTCGCTTTCAGCGCAAAGAACTGCGGATGCAGCCTTTCATCAGGGATGCAATGGTCCAGGCTTCTCCACAGCGGTACAGACAGCACGCCAGGCCTGAAGGCACACACGGCACGCTGCCCCCACGCGACAAGCCCCACGACAAGTGACCGCGAACAAAACGGGCTCACTTGCCTTCTTCATCTTGGCGTTTCGGACCGTGAAGCGGCGGACGGTGTAGCAGGCATGGACTTTTGTGCTCTTCAGCGTGACGATAATGTTGCCGTACTCCTCGCTGTTCTCGGTGGGCCAGTACTGATCGCATTTCCTCTAAAGAAAGGGAGAGGGTGCTGGGTCAGGGTTTGGCGCGCTTGGGTTTTAAAACCACCCAAGTCTACCGTTTATTAGAAAAGGTGGACAAATAAAAAGGAAGGGACAGCTCTACTGCGCGCTTTTCAGGCTGTACAGCCGTGAACAGGCTAGTTGAGCATTTAAAAAAATGCTGCCTCTGCAGACAGCACCAGATATTGTTCTTAATTCACTGTATTAAGTAGCTGTGAAGATGCTCCCTTACCCTTCCCTTTTCCACAAGGTTTGTGATCATGACAATAATTCCGGTATTTTGCTCCCAAATCATCCTCCAGAAATCTTCAAATGTCGACTTTAAGGGTCCCTGGGTGGCTATGTAGGCTTTTGCTTTGTTGTAACCCTTCAAAGAAAAGCATAATGCAAAGTCAGATGAAAGCAATATCACGGCAGACATGTTAATAATTTAACAGTAACAAAGAAAGGTGCCTTTCCCATTCTGAATATTTGAGGAGCTGGCAGCAGACATGCCAGGGACTTGCAAAACACAAACACTTCAGAAGCAATAACCAGTTATATTCCCCTTGTATGAAAGGATTCACAAGAAGAGAAGAGGTGGAAAAAAAAACATTCAAACAACTTACATCAACATAATTAGCATTAATGTAGTCGCTGTGCTTAGAGTCTTTTCCCGGTAAAGGCCTTAGCTTCACCCTACTGTGATCATCTGTGGGGAGAACACACAGCAGAAGCGCACTAAGAAGAAAATGCATAACAAGGCAGGTAAAACACCCTATTTCCAGCACATTTCTGGGAGGGAGTCATGCCCTTTACAAACACCCTGAAGAAACTGGAGTGAAGGGGAAGTGGAGGAGCCTGCCCTGGGGTTGCGGGAACACATTCTCAGGCTTTGCACCGATTCATTTAAAGTATGTGATTTCTTTAATGCGACAGGTCCCTTTCGAAAGCTGGGAGCAGAAGATGTTACTAGGGGAAGGAGGATCTCATTAAGGCGCTGTTTGGACCATCTCACGCTTGTTTGAGGAGGGGTAATCCCTCCTATTTTTGTACACTGCAATCCCTGCACCCCGTCCTGTGCAGCAGGCCGGCACCCTTAGCCCATGCCACGCACCGCAGGAGCCAGGCACAGGGACCCTCGACTCGCTCACGGCTGCACAAGAACCACCAAGGAGCAAGGAATTGAACTATGTCTCCCAGGACCCAGGCTCACATCCCTGCCATGGTGTGCACCTGGCACAGGTGAGTCAGGTGTTCACTATAATTCAAGTAAAATCATGCCGCGCTTGCTGCTCCTGCACTTGCTGGACCTGAGAGCGGGTTTACATTGCAACCTTGGTGCTGGCTCAAAATGCTAGGATCCTGCCTCAGTTCCTCGTCAGAGAAGATTACAGACAGCCTTATTCTGCTTCCCACGGCCTGTCCTACTCTTGAAATGGCCTTCAGGTTAGCGGTTCTCAAAAGGACACCTGCGCTGCACTGTGTATGCTGCCGTCTGTCCCGGTCACGTTCTCCACCAGATGCCAAATGTAGCATATTTGGAAGTAGGAAGGAAACTCATGGATCAATAAAACACTCTGCCCCTCCATGGCCCTCCTCAAAGTCACCTTCCCCCAGATGAGCGCACACAGTGCTGACAGTGATTCGATCCTAATTACCCAGCTCCGTGGCTTTACACAGGACGGCTCCCTTTGTACACTGCCCTCACCCTACCCGATGTCAAAGCGCCGACATTTTCGTACGGGAACGAGTGAAACGCACAACTTAAAAACTTTGGACAACTTGGTTGGAGAGGATTTCACGACCACGCTGGCAAACTTTAGTGGCCGCCCTTCTCTGGTCTAAGTCATTTCAAACAACCTGGTTCCCCGCTTGCGGTCTGGTCCGCTCTGAAGCGAGCGCCTCTTGCAATGGCTGTGCTATCTTTACTACAAGTGCTTACTCACATGCTAAAATGTTGATGTATCTGTTCTTGTGCTTGTTATCGGGGTGGTTGGAATGTTCTGCCGTGATGCTCATGTCGGCCGTACAGCGCTGCACTTCCTATTAATACAATTATTCAGACAGAAAAGACATCAGAGCAAGAACAGGCAGTTTGTCTCTGTTTTACAACAGCTCCCTGAAAACAGGCTTAAACATCAACACTTTAATTGTCTGATTTATTTTTTTAATCTGCCAGCAAGTTCCCGTCTAATTAAACCCGGGACATTAGCGGACTCCCAGACTTCGATTACAGAACCGAGTCTCCGTGATGGGTGAAGGTCACGCTTCGGAGGAGAGCAGCGGAAAGTCTATGCAACACACAATATGGGCTCTTCTTCTCCTTCCCCCGCCCACTGCAGAAAATGTTGGCTTTTTTGGAAGAGATTTCAGTGCAAAGTGGCACCGCTGCTCCTTGCGGGTGTTGTTCCCTCCTACAAGGAGCGGCCGCACAGCTCAGCAGCTCACCAAAGTCACAAGTTTGATCCCCGGTTGGACTAGATGATCTCTTGAGGCTCCTTCCAGCCTTACTTCTCTATGGGCGCGTTTACACATTCATTAATGTGCATTTAGTTTAATACTTCCTTAATGAAGGACTAACAAAAAGCGCAGTACCGAAAGTTACTGAGCATTAGCACCGGTGCACGGTTATTTAGTGACGCTTACTGCGCATTAGCCTAATAACACTGCGCAGTGGGCTATTAGCACGGTTTGTGCAGTGACACACTACTGCGCAGTGTTATGAGGCCAATGTGCAGTAAGTGTCTCGTGTAGATGTGCCCTATGATAGCAGGTTTGCTCTACGATAACCTCCACTGTTGGCGCGTGCTCGGACAGGACTCCCCTACCTACAGTGCAACACTTTCTGGTGGGAAGAAAGGAGCGTGCGCCGATGGTGTGTTATGGAAATGGTTCTGGTGTGGTTTTCCAGCCAACATCTGGACCAGCTGGCCTCTGCACCTATTTGTGGCATTGGTGTTTCCATACCATATGAATGAAATAGATCCGTGGGGGAGACGGACAGTGCCCGATGCCCACCTGACATCTGAAGAGCAAAAGATTTCCAGATTTTGGAAGAAAAATGCAGTTTTTTTCATGTGCAGCAGGGCCATCTCCTCAGGGGTGGAGTTGCAGAGGCGTTTAAGCATCTAACAAGGCAGACAGGTGCCCAGTGACTTCTACAAGGGTGTCTAAATAGGATAGGTGGGCAGCTCCCACTGGCTTTCCGATCCTGGCATACTCCAAGATGGGTACCAAACCGTATCAACACGCGGCCGTGAAAACGCCAGAGCGGGACGTCTTCTCCCCACAGCATGGGGATCCCAACGACTGACCTGCAACCAGATTTACCTAAAGACCTACAGAATTTCTGAGCACGTCTTGCGGCCTTAACTAGTCAAACACGTCCTCTATTCATCCGGGGAGCTATTTTAACCTGCAAGCCCACTGACAATGCCCCTTTTAAAATATCCTTCTTACGTCTACTTAACTTCCTCATCATTAGCATGAACACTACTATTATTCCATTACACTGGAACCACTTCTTGAAAATACACTGATGTGGCCTTGTTTAAACATTTGTAGGAGAAGCTATTTAGCGGGTTCAAGAAGTCACATTTTATAACCTAGATTTCCTCACAGCTAGGGAAGGGAAGTGCCAAATTACTTTGTACTGTAGGCTTCAAAAATAACAGTATAGAACCTGCCTAATAAGGGAAGTCATTAGCAGAACACAGCTGCTACAAAGATCAAGAGCTAAGTGACAGAGAAAATTATCAAGAGAAATGCTATACAAACAGCAGATGTAACAGAGTTCGGCATTATGCAGACATTTCACAAAGGAATTGCATAGCAATTTTGATATTTTTCACCGCATTTACATTTAAAAAGTGCAAAGTATACCAAAACCAAGTACAGTCTGTGGCTTTTATATTCACAGGGCATTCCCTAGCGAACAGTTGCCTCTTCCTCTCTCTTTGAAAGGGAGGAAGACACTGGAGGCAAAGGAGATGAGCTGAACTATGACAAAGATGAACGAGACAAAACCCTTCGCTGGCCTAAATGAACAGAATCCCATTTCTACCAGGGAAAAGCAAAACATTTTTCACCTTAATTTCAGCACTTGGTTTAACACCGCCTGCCAGCTCCAACGGGCCACGGAAAACACTCCGCTTTGGAGCACGGATTAAACCACAAGCAACATTAGCTCAGTCTAAGCCACGAATGGGAAACTGCTTGCATTTTTGTTTGTTTGTTTGTTTTTTTTTAAGTACAAAACTTTCTATTCCTACACGATTAGAGGGTGCTCATCAAATTTTTAAAAAGTTTATGTTCATTACAAAACTTTTTGGAATGGCTATGCATGTTCAAATATTGATGGCAAACTCCTACAGCTGAATATAGGCAAATCCAATAAGAGCCTTTTGGAGAATACTCCAAAGAACATCACATTTAATAGAAAATTACATCCTTGCAAAGGAATTCTCTAAGATGGCTTAAATACTATGGAGTCAATGCATCACTTTCTATTAAATTCTATAGGATTTTTCCATAAAGGAACAGTTATATGCAGTTAGTCATTTTAATGAACCTTTTTAAGTGGATGTTGACTGCGTTCTCAGTTTTCCTGGCTGGCCAATAAAAAGTGAATAGAAGGTGAGATTAGACATAAAATGACAGGGGAGAAAAAAATGTGGCCCTGGAATACGAGGTCTGACACAGCAAGAGCTGATGCTTTGGAAAAGTCTCTTTTGAACCCAACAGGCAAGGCACTTTATACCGAAAAACTTGGCCAACATCTCTCCCAACTATACGGTTGGTCCAATAAAAGACATCACAAAAGAAGGGTCTCTCAGGCCTTTCCCGCACCATTACGGCTGCAATAACACTACAACCCTACTATATTTCCAAGGGAATTCTAGTATTCTTGAAAACTGTCAAAATGTTTGAAAAAACAAAGTCCTCCGCCCTTAGTTGCAGCCCGTGTCAGCTGGAAACAGGGCAAGTAACAGGCTTCAACTGCAACAAGGGAAGTTTGGGTTAAGCCTTAGGAAAAGCGTTGGCCTACTTGGCCCTAGCGGGGTCAGCTGAAGGGATGAACATGGTGTGGATCCAAGCATCCATCACTATTTGATGCAGGCCACCCCTCAGGGCTTCTGGAAATGATGAACTAGAGTTTTCTAGATGTGCTAGATGATTTCCACTATGCTGGAAACCACTGTCCAGGCACCAGGTCTTCCTAAGCTGGCTTCAGTGACAGTGGAGGGGTGGGTAAGGTGTCTGCATCGTGGTAACATTCACAAGGTGCGAGATGGTCTTCACACATAAAACTAGACCTGACCCCTGCCTCGAAGAGCTCCCGGTCTCAGAAAATACCACGGCAAAGGGATCAGACAATCAACCAGCCCTATAAGGCAAATAATGAGTTATTGCTAAGTGGTTTTCCATAGGCTTCCTTAGATGGCCAACTTCTTCCAGGATGCCTGGCAGGTAGAGAAGGCAAGAGTAGCAGCTACGTTTCTCAGGGGAGAAAGGTGGGCGTCAGACTGGTCGGGGGGGCAGGAACTGGTAGGAGTCACTGGAAGAGGTGAACATAAACTCCAGTCTGTTTTCACCCCGTGATGTTACTATGTCTTAGGTCGATCCTGCTCTGCAGGTTTTAACCCATATTTTTGCCTTTGCTTTTGGCCGGAGAACACCAGCACGAGGCCAGGTCCCTCCTGATGTTGTGACTTGGGCAAAGACCAACGACCGCATTCGTATCCAGTGCGAGAATTTCAGGTTTTATCTGGAACAGCTGTCGGTGGGTCGCTGCGGAAGGAGGCATCTAGACCACGTCATTTCTTTCGCTGACTTTAATTGCAGACTAGCTAACGAGCCAGTGTCCTTTACACTGAGCACGTTACTCTCTGAAGATGAACAGGCACATCCTCTCATTTTGTCCTTTTCAACTCCTCATTGACCACTTGAGAACTCAAAGTACACGGTTTCAATCGACCTTTAGTTACTGCAAGAAATGTTATATTCCAAGCTATTATGGCTAATTTAGCTTTTAATTATATTGTCCGTGCTAATGCTAATTGGGATTTGATACACCCAAGTTTAATGACCCATTTTCATTGCCTTCCTGAAGCCAGTTACAGATTAGTTTGATAAACTTCAAAGAATTTTCACTAAACTTAAAAGTGTAAAATCAAACCGCTACATGTCTGGTAATACGAACTAATGAGCTAGAAGTGGCTGGCTCAGCAAGCAGCCTGTTGGCTTCGCTTCTGTGGGCGCAGCTCCTTCAAGGGGGTGGTCGAGGTGGCGTGCTCAGAAGACCTTTTTCTGAAGGTGCAAAGGAAGCTAGTTCAGGAGGTGCATCGGGAAATTATGTCGGGGTCGTCCGGCACTAAGACAGCAAATTTGTTCGTGACAAAGATCTTTTTCACCCCATGCCATCAATCATGACAATCTCCTGAGCCAACGTTTGGTAGTCCTTGCCCATGCTCCTGCTGGCCCAAGGGAAATGCTCCGAGGACGCGCTGCTACAGACCCGGCGGCTTGCAAGGACCTTGCACAGGAACGGTACTGGGAGAGTCTTGTGTGGGCGTCAATCCTTTAGCAACACGAGGTGAAGGGGAGAGCTGGGGGCACGCGACACACGGGGAAGGGGAAAGCAAACTGAACAGGCTACTCTAGCAGTGCACAAAGCTAGGGACAGGCCATTTTAACAATGATTACAACTGTCGGGCAGAGCCTTTGCTGGCCCACGGTCAACAGCATGGGGCATGCACAATGCCGAAGGCCACATTGTCCTTTGCTTCCCATGTCGGCTTCAGCTTGAACGTCGTTTCCTCTGGCAATGAGCACTGCTGGAAGGGCTGGCCACGCCGTTTGTGGATGGCTAGGGGCAGGGTACTACAGCATGCCGTGAGCTCGTGCCAGACCCAGGAGCAGCGTGGCTGTGGGTCTCAGCAGGGCTAGTTGGGCCAGGCGGACTGCTATGCTGAGCCAGCTGTACTGGTTTTGGGACCCAAGGGGTGTGTACACCAGGGGTGTCAAACCCATCCCACCGCACAAGGTGGATGAGGGTCACTGGGCCAGTCTGTGGGCCTGAGCGGGCTGTGCTGGAACCAGTGCACAGGGCCGGCCCAGCCCAGGGGACACCCCATGTGGCACGTGTCCGTGTACCAGCTCCATGCACTGCACGGGGGGTTGACACCTCTAGCATACACAGACGTGTGAGCAGATCTCTCTGCACGGAGCTGCCCTGCACTGACACATCCCGAGACACAGAAGCGTCACTCCATGCACACTCATTTCATTCCCGTCACTCCCATCCTCCTTGTAACTCTTCCTCCCACGGCTTGCTTCCCATGAGACGTCAAGGTCCGAGGGGCAGGGACCTCACCTGGCCTGAAGTGTGAAGGTGGGACCATCAGATGAACGATTAGCAGTAGGAAGCACAGGCAAGTGGGTCTCCCTTGAGTACCGTTACCTTCAAATTCTACTTGTTCAATTTAAAATAACCGGTCCCCGGCATTACACTTTCCAGCTCAACAAGGCAGGGTTTCTGTCTACGCTGCAATAGAGATGCCCTCGCATCTAGCATCATCACAGGGGAGCTCTCGCCTCCTGTGCCCTCTCAGACTGACAACATGCGACAGCGCACGACCCTGCGCCACTCAGACTTAACGCTTCCTCCGCTATCAAAAGTCCTAAATTCATTGTGCTCAGGGGCATCCTTAACTATTGTGTGTGTATAAGAAAGACTAGTGAACTGGATGATAAAGCGGTCTTCTGGCAGCATGACACCCTGATGGGAATATGGATGCATTTTGGATCTACCTTCCATAGAAAGAGCTGTGCGTTTAGAGACCTTTTCTCTGTCACGTAAAATGCTTCCTTAGCACATTCGGAAAATATTTAACTCTACCTCTGCCTTTAAAAGGGAGAGAGGGAAGTGGTTTTGAGTATTTGCTTCCAAAAGAATCCTCTTACAATGAAATTCCCTGTAAAACTCAAGGCAGGCTTCCAAAAACACAGGAAAGAAGAGAGAAGCAAACCAAGAGAATATATGCCTTTTGCTCAAGGCAGATTGCATTTGTTCCTAACACACTCATCTCCCTTTCAGCTTCTTTCACAGAGCTGACTGCTATGGAAACTTTACAGCTACTTTTTGGATGGTCTGTCTGTCTTATGGTCCGAAGTCCCCCGGGGGAAGAGAAGAATACGCTCCCTTTCAGCAGCTAGGCTCCTATTTTCTCTCACACAACTGAACTTTATACGGACAGACGATACTTTTGGCTAAGTGACTTAAGAGCATCAGTCTGCCTCTCAAAAGTGACCAAAGGCCTGAATGAGCGTGAGCTGCTCTGCCTTTCAGCCGCACAGAAACTACATCTTCACTGCAGCTGGAGAGCGAGCTTGCGGCACGGCGGTCATCTCAGGCTCCTTTGGAAAAAAAAATGGACGCACATTTCTCCCACGCTTAGGTGCTGCGGAAATGTCACCCCATGGTCTTAATGCATCCATCCCGGTCCCGGTCTCGGTCCTTGTTACACCACAGATGTCTTTGGGAGTCCATTGAGGTGACGCTGGTACAAGGGAGAGGAGAATCCTATCCATGCATGTGCCACCAAAGGGAATATAAGCCATTGTAGGAAGGGGCCATTCCTCATATATATGTGTATGTATATATGTGTAGGTATATGTGTCTATATGCATATGTATATATGTGTCTATGTGCGTATGTATATGCATATATATATATATATATATATGTATCTTCTTCTCAAGGCAGCAATCGTTCTAGTCGCAGCCTCTTCTCAGAGGAGGAGATTTCTTTTTTATTTGTTTTTTTTTTTTAAAAACCTAAGGACCAAATTCGGGCCTCGTTTGCACCGAAATAAAATGGGAGTAACCACAGTGGCTTCGAGGAGTTACGCTGAGTCTCACACTGGCAGAAAGAGCAGGATTTGCTCGCTGTGCAGTACAGTTATAAAAGGCCGCTTCCCTTCATCAGAGCTGGTGAACTCCCGAGAACAGGACTAATTGGTTAAAGCAATCTCTCCTGACAAGCTATCACGGAGCGGCAGTCACGGAGAGCAGCCGTAGCATGAAGGGAAGAAAAAGGCTATTAGAGCTGTATTTCCCTCTGCTGAAAGCTATGGGCGGAAGATGTCCAACATTTGTTAATAGCAATGATTTTGAGGCAGCTGAAGCAAAGCCTGCTTTAAGTCAGACCAAGTTTACAGATGTGTAGCTGATTATTTTGAATAATTAAATGGTGTCCAAACCAGCTGTGATGAATAGCACTGGGGTCTCAATTCATACATAATTGAGACGACTGAGTCGCATTTGATCATCCTGATCAAATTCTACCCTCTGGAGGATAAATGTTTGTCCTGAATACCATCAACATTGTTAAATGCCTCAATATTCCTGCTCAGTCATCCAGCCAGCAGTCAATTGAACTAAATCACTTTAACACCTCACACATTTGCTATCCTCATGAATACAAAATGTTTATGACTTACACAATAGTTTTTGGGCATCAGGCAATGCAGCCACTCAGACAGACGGTAACCAAACAGCAGTAAATGGTTTTTAATGGGACCATTAAAGACAATACCTGCATGCAGTCTTGTCTTTATTCCATTAAGCAAAGCGGCTTTAGATATTAGCCCACCAGTTATGTTTCACTGTTATGTGTGTAAAGACATCTGCCTTTATAACTCATGTACCTATATTACTTTTTTTAAAACAGCCATATATTGAAGAATATGGGTGGTTTTTGGCCCTCCACTGAAACGCCACCGCAGCTGCCTGCTATTTACCAGCCTTCCTAGTTGAAACCATCTCATCCACACCAATGTTTCCAACGCCCAGGTGTGAACTAGCAGAAAGTTGCTCCTGAAAATGTCGGAGATTGTGTTAACTACAGGATCACTAGATTTGGGACAGAGTTTGCAACCCTTCCTCATGCTGAAGAGCATTTGCTCAACTCAGTAATTTCACGGACATCATCGAGGCCACCCACGCACTAGACTTCTTCAGCGTGTGGAAGGATTACCAGAGCAATGCCATTGGCACATTAAACTTCTCAAACTTGTTTCTTCGTAGCACAGAAGTGCCTTGTGTAGCTCACTGGACCTTCCTATAGCCCTAAGGGGCTGAATTTTGGTCTTACTCCTACGTTGGAGGACTTGCAACAGATTTGCAAGGGGGCAACAGAGATTGGGATTCAGCCTAGACCCTCCGAGTTGTCTGTAGCAAGCGGCAGCTCTTAAAACCTTTGCATGATATAAATACCGCGGACTAAGCACCTCGTTCAGGTGTTATTTGGACAAAAATCCCAGCGATGGCAATGGGGATGTTTCCTAGTAAGCAACCGATAATAGTAATTCAAAGAACTAATGGACGGGAGCTTTGGGAAGTGGCCCAAGAGTGATGGATGGCAAAGAGCCACGTGTGACATTTCACGCGGGGGGGGCCAGTCTGCAACCTTTACTCACGCTGCAGCTTTCCCCTTTCTGAAAACCAGGAAGGACTCTTCCAGATGAGGTCTCGCCAGCACTTGGTATATGAACAGCCTTAAAACGTGGTGCTCTCTGCTGGAAATACTTCATCTGATAGGGTGCAGAAGCAGACTTGCTGTTTTCACAGCGGCCTCATATCGGTCTGACATTGTCCCTTGCTAGGTGTACACAACATGTTCAGCTGCGGCAGGAAAAGGCTACTTCATTAAAAGATAAGGGAACGTACCTCAAAGTCTTCTGAGAATCCATGCTGGTTATTTGAATACAGTTCACTGATATGTTTAACAAACTGTTTGACAGGAATGGCTTCCATGTCATCTGTAGGAAGAGAAACACATTCAGAGTTGCTAGGAAATGTTTTATTCCTCCTGCCGCCAGTCGCCCCGATCTTTTTCATATCCGAGACGGAGATCTATATTACCATGTACAAATTCAGGTTTGCGCTTGGGCCTCAACACCATTGTATCTGAATTACCCAATGGAAGAGTTTATACTGTGTGTAGTTACAAAAACCCTAACAGATGTCTAATTCCTTATATTACATATGCAAAGCTAGATACTGCCAATGTAAATCATGTGAATCAGTAGTTGGCTCCCTGTGATGCATTTTTGGAAAGCTAAACCTCAGCACAATTCTACTTTTTATTTTAAAAATAAAATAAAAAGTATAAAGGTATGTAAAACAACACAGTGTACAAGTAATTGCTGTTGATCTCAGATGAGACTTGTTTTAAAAAATGTTCTTCCCCGTTGTAAGATTTAAGGCCGGCCAGAGAGACAGACAAAAGTACACAGAGTCTTCCAGCCACTCCTGACAGTGTTCGTTGTATTGACTCTTCATGCCACGGGACCGCTTGCTCCTGATGGACATATTCCCAGGATGCCAATAAATCAAGCAGAAACACCTTGTAAAGAAGCTGTAACAAAGCCAAAGATGTTAATGGATTAAAAGAAAACCCAGGGCTTTTCAGGTGGCCCATACGAAGTTCCTGGGACGCTGTGAAACAAGTGGGACGCGTAGTTATCACCTGCATAGTTTTCCAAAGCAGGATCTAAACATTGCTACATCCCCACTTCAGTTGCTGAAATCATTCAGCTTTCCTGGATAAATTAGATAATGCTTGCAGTATGGCATTTGGAAAATGTAAAGCGCTATGCAAGTGTGATTATTTTCGGCATGTGCAATAACTTACTGCCTGATTGCATCCTTTCATAGCAATATCCAGGCATTTATGTATTCTGTCTAATATCCTTCTGAGGATTACATGTGGTTTATGTTTACTTCGAGTAATTTTGTGATGCATCTTTCCTCCCTTTAGCGCCCATATGGTTTTGTGCTGCAGCTGCATTACAGTCTGGATTCTCTTGCTTTTAAAACATCTCCATCACTATAGGAAAAATCCAAATATTTCTACAGATAGTTAGCAAAATTTAACCATAAATAAACAGATGTGACATTTACTGTATTCAGAGTGAAAGATCTTTGGCAAACTGAAACCTCTCAGCTGTCACATATGCTTTTCTTCGCAAAGGGTATGAAGATCTGTATGTGTAAATGAGGTTCTACTTTGGCAAGAGTTTTATAGATCTAGGCCCGGCAATCTGATTTCTCTATAGGTGATGGCAGTTACTATTGACCATGTCATTACTTCTCTACTTGCATTTTATCGAGTAAGGCTCTGGGGTGGCTTTTTGCATCTATTGACATTTTCAAACTTGAATCAGTCTTACAGGAAAATACCATCTTTCTTCTATTTAATTTACAAGAGGCAATTGTTGAAGAAATATGTGTAATCTGATCACCTCTCGTGGTAATGTTGCTTTAATTAGCAATGTGCACATTTACTGAATAGCGTTAAGCCATTTAAAAGATTTAACAAGTGTATTATCATTCTAGTAAGCAAGCCATGCACTACAGAAGAGGTAGTGATTTATAATACTTAAATATTAATTCTGTATAATACTCGACTACATTAACGTACATGGGTTTTGTAGCCAAGACCTTTGAATTATGGTCTGAAGGGACAGTAGTGCCAAAGGCAGTATTGCTTCCTCTCCCACCAAGTAAACGGTACATCTTAAATTTCCTTGAAAATAACCTTTACTGCATGAAGAATTTCACTCAATATACACCTCATAGCAAAAATCCTAGTGGCAGCACTAGTAGTCGTGCAGTGCAGCCCGGGACTCCTCGTACCAGGCTGGGGGGGGCCAAGCTTAATTTAGCAGAAGGCAAATTTCCATTTTTAATGACGGGCTGCGGGGCAAGACCTCATTGACGATAGCAATCCCTTCGATCCCTCACGTTCACAAGGAAAAAGGTCAAGGGCAGCACGTGTAGCAATGAAGCTGTTAACCAGCCCATGACACTATCCACTCACCTTCATAGCCACCGCCAAGCCTACTCCTGGGTTTCCCTCGTTCCCTACTTTCCTTTCTCTCTCCCACTCTTCTTTCTTGGCGTCTCTCCTCCGTTCCCTCTGCATAATCCCTTCTCCAGCAAGTCCCAATTCCTCCCAGCCCAACACAGTTCCCCATCCCATTTGATAAATGGGCAGCAATGAACTAGTTCATTATGCTGGCATGTAAATGAGTAAACATCACAATGAGGCTCTTTGGGGAGGGGGACTTCACCCTTCAGAGCTGCTGTGCGAGGCTGCCAGCAGACTCAGGACACGGCGCTGGAGGAGAGGCTTTTCCTTCCCCTCTGGAAAAGTAATGGCATGACCACGAACGTTAGGAACGTCATTAAATGCAATTAAAGAGCTGATTTTTTTTCAGTCAAAGGGTTCATGCATAAAGGGGGGTGGACCTGGCATGGTATGAGGACTTGACTCTTCTGTGACAGTGATCCAGCACATAGTCAAACCGTCTCTGCCTGGAGTCATTTTAAAATCTGGACAACGCGGTCAAACTGAACGCTGACCCTTCCTGCTGCCCAGGCGAGAAGCTCATCTTCGTCCTCCCCGAGGGCCATAGGAAAGAGTAGATGGTTCGGATGGAGGGGGCTGGATCTGGTAGGGGTTGGGGGTCCTGGTGTGGGGAGGCTTTCCAGTCTGGGGTGCGTGGAAAGTATCCCTGATTTCTGGTTCTCTTTTGAAACCAAAAAAGGGGTGTGCTAGGGTAATTTGGCTTCGTATTTTGCCCACTGTAAACTCCATACAGCAGTGTGAACTCTTCTGCTTCACATCTAGCTATTACTGGCTTGGGAGATCTGTGCTGAAATGCATGCTAGCGCACACCGCTCTTTGATAGCATTTGCTCGCAAGATATCTGTCTCACAAGTATCTTTCCTTAACTCTCTCTACCACAAAATGCAAATTGAAGTGGGTCCAGGGAACCTGCTTTTTGCAGGTATCTTGGGGCCACGGGCTTTGTTAAACCTCCCTTCCATCTCAACACAAACGGGCTTCAGCGACCGTAACTCTTTTAGTCAGCTCAGGAGATTAATGGAATCCTATAATGGCTAATTAGGAGCCCTAATAGCGGTTCAATTAATGACTAGAAGGGGCTCCAGAGGTCTAGTGAAAGGGCAATGTGTTATTTGTGTTGGATAGTCAAATCTGAACCTCGACGCGCCCGCTGCTCCTTGGCTGTGGGATCTGCGACTGCTGCAAAGGCGCCACGGGAAGAGAGTGCCACGCGCCGCATGCTGCACGGATGAGACCCACTGCAACCGTCGTGCAGAACGAACCGGAGAGGGCAAAACGGGACCCACGTGCTTGCGGGAAGAGGCTGCATTGCTGATGCCACCTGAGAAAAGGCATTCGCTGGCACTTCAGCTACATACATAAGGACAGACAAAACCTGCCATTTCTCACTCAACTTTCTAGAAGCTGACAAGCGATGGCCGGCATGGCACACGTCGTGTATTCCTGCAGGAGCCAGCATGTGCCCAGGGTAGTAAAAGCAATAAAGCTGGTGTCAGCTCATGTTTAAAGTCTGCATAATTAGCAATCTCATCAGGAACATTTTTTGCCCTCTTCACTGTCCTTAACAAAGCTGCTCTGATGCTTCCTCTGAAGCCATCGGGGCCGGGCTTGAAAGGAAAATAGACTGTCCTACCGGAGGGACACTTCCACACAAGGAGATGCTGGATTCCTTTGCTGCTCCCCAACAGGCTTAGTACTGCTGAACTGGGACAGACTTTTTTGGGTCAGGAGTGAAACGGGGAGGTTTGCAACAAAGAACAGAACAGCAAAGTGCTCTCGACACGTTTTGCAAGGCCGCACAAACTCCTCCTCTCCTGCTTGCTTTCCCTTTCCATCTCGTCCTGCTTTCCTGATGTTCCTCTCACCCTCCCTCCTTCTCACTCCTCATTTCATCACGATCAATAGACATTAATTGCACAGTGCTAAGCTGCTCACCAGGATGCTGAGATGCTCTGTCTTAATTTTCTGCTTTGCATTCCCTAAATAATGAAAAACACCTTGGGTTAAACAAAAACTTGAGAAGGATTCCCACTGCCTGGCGTGGCCGCCCAGTGCGGCGCTTCCCTGGGTAAGCCTTCTTCTATCCGCTCCCTCCGCTGCCTTTGTGAAAATGTAAAGAAAAAAAAAATCTCAGCAAAGGAAAAAAAAATCTCTGCTGGAATTTGTCTGATCCCTGCGCGTGTCGAGGATGTTCTGTTCAAGGACAGCATGGCTCGATTCGTTAAATAACATATTTCTAGCAAGAACGTGACAGAAGTGTTAGCACATTGCTGGGGGGGGGGAAAGCATTTTTCTGACTGATCATGTTGTCTTGCAATACAAAAGAAAGCCAGAATGCTTGTAACTGCATCATAACAATATCCATTCACTTATGAGAAAATAAAATCGCAGACGTGGCTTTTATACCGGTAGGATATTGGTTCATCTTTTTTCTACAGAGGTCATATCTGCATAAATATTAAAGTGAGGCAACACAGCGGGTGTCATCCCCTGCGCTTAAACTACATGCTGAAAGCCCTTTAAATGTTGGCACCCTGCTGAAGTTAGTGACCTTAGAATTATTAAGATGAATTATAATTGCTCAGAGCCAAGTACCAAGAGACAATTCCTTGTTAACTTGCACACTACTTGAATTAGAAGTGTTTACCAATTATTATCGTTTCCTCCATGAAACGTATAGTTCAACATGAATACAGGCAAGAAGATTTATTATGAAAACATTCATGCTTATGAAAGCCTCGATGCTTGGGTACACTATGAAAACTGCACAAAACAGCTAGCAGCAGATTATTATTACCCGTGCATTGTAATTACCTATACATTATAATCAGATGTAATAATCAGAGGGCAGATTTCTGATGAAGGAGAGAGGCACAGGATAGGGAGGATCACTTGCATTGTACACGCCTGGACGCTAATCACTGGTGCAAGAGTTACGTTCATCTCACTTGCTTCAAGATTACTTTAATACAGCGCCATTAGTCATATGCCAATCGCCGTGATATGAATTACACAAATCACGCTAATGTGGAGTTTAAAACCACACGCATGTTTCCTACATTGTGTTGTCATTCATTATAAATGAAACAGCAATTCATGCTCTCAGGCGGAAAGGAGAGGTCAAACCCATAGTATTCATTTTCATCTCCCAGAATGAAATGATTTGAGCTTTCCATTTACCTACACATTAAAAATGGCTTTATTTGCTGTAGCTAAGTGATACAACTGGGATACAACTAGCAACTGCTAGTAATCCCATATATTTCCATCCTAAGGTCCCAATTCTGCCATCTCAGGCTTATATATCTAAGCCTGTGAGCAGTCCCATTCAAATCAGTGGGGCAATATATGAGTTTAATGGTAAGCACTCGTACCAGTGTTTAGACAGCGGAGCCTGAACGCTGGAAAACAACATACTGGGTTTTTCCTCCCAGCCTAAGCCATTTTGTTGCATTTGTTGAACCTATTCAGACCTATTATGAGTAGTGTTTTGCATGTATATAAAATGCAGATATAGAAAGAATATCTCTATGCTTATATATTTATATGTGCATGTGTGTGTGCATGCACGCACACTATATATATATATATATATATATATATATATATATATATGTGTGTGTGTGTGTGTGTGTGTGTGTGTGTGTGTGTGTGTGTATAGTGTGCGTGCATGCATGCACACATGCACATATATATGAATATATATATGTGCATGCACATATGCGTGAATATATATTCACACACACATATACACACACACATACATACACACACACGGCTGTGAAGCTACACCCAGACTATGCTGTGTCTTCCTCTCTTCATGCTGATTCAAGCTTCAGGAAGGGGATGAAAAGAGTAATCAGTTGATTCAGGAGTTGAACCCTAGGGCTAAACACGGCACAAGATTTGAGTCCTACCACACTTCTCTGTTGGGGGACGCAGCCATGTGCGTGTGGAGTTACACGCCTGGACACTACCCGGTGCTGCAGACTATCTGCAGGGCGAAGGGCGGGCTGGGTCACTGAGCTGACCCCTCCGGTATTTTCCGTGGTCTGAAGAGATTATAAGAGAAACGTGTCCTTCAGGCTGGGAGCCGTGGTACGGTGAAGGGAAGCATTTCCTTCCCGAATGCAAGGTGGTGCCTGTATTTCCGGGGTTGCCCCAGGTCTAGGGTGGGACGAAGGCCCCTCCTCTTCCCTGTAATTCGAAAATGCCAGGAGGGGAAGCTGCTTCCCCTGGTTTGAGACCTCCTCCACCACAGCCCTGGGAAGTAACTCTCCAGGGAGCGCGAGTTTGGGAGGTTGTTCTGTTACCCGTTATTTTAATCTGTCTTTATTTTTATCTGGTTTTACTGTAAGCTGCTTTGAGCTGTTCTTAAGGAGGGCAGCAAATACATCTCATACACAGATAAATGAGCTTTGCCCTCCCACCCCCGGTTGTGCTATTTCAGCTCAGTGTTCCGGGGGGCTCTTGCTCGACTTCAACACCAGCAAGACTAAGGAGCTGGGAGGACAGGACTCCCTGCCCATTAATGGTGTTGATACTGTGTCTTGATGCACTTTACTTCACCCGACTCAAGCCAGCCTTTGCTTATGGAGAGGGCAATCCTTGCTATGGGATGCTGAACAGCTTGTCAGAGCTTCCCCGGGATCACAGCCACTTCCATCCCCAGTGCTTTGGCAATACACAAAAGCAGTTCCTGGAGTTATCCAAGACCATCGTGCGCTGGTCCTGGTGCCGAGGGTGCAAGAGGACCGCAGGTAATCCTGGCAGGTGGTTGTGATGTCCTGCTCCCAGATGCAGTTCCTCTTGATACTCTGGTGTTGCTGGTCTGGCCAGGGAGCCTGGTGGGGAGAGCGACTTGCTCTTTGAATGTGGAGGAGATGGACTCTGATGCCCAACAGAGCGGATTTGGGAACCCCATGTGTGTACTATATGGCTCACCTCATCTGTCCCGTCCAGCAGAGTCGTGGTAGGCCGGTGCTGCAAGGAATCCAAGCATCTCTGGGACATCAGTCCCCTTCCCGGGGGGAGAGGGCTCTGCTTGAAGACGCACGATGGGGAGCACCAATGCAACAGGCATTCCTGGGGAAGCACCAAGGCAACAGGCATGCCTGGTTCAGGGGGCCGCACCTGTACTCCTCATTGCCCCCTGCCTGCCGTCACCATCTGTGATGCACAGGGATAATTCTGCTGCTGCTGCCCTTCAGCAAATCCAGTCTTGTGATATGAGGAAAATGCTCATCTAGAGCATGAGGCTTGCAACTAGGGGAGGAAGAGCTCAAGTCTGTAGGTAAATCAGCTCTTCCTGTGAGCTGTGGGACCCTGCCGACGGAGGGGACAGGCGTGGAAGCGCCGTAACTTGCAGCACATGCTGCCCCAGCTGGAAAGCAGGGGAAGGCAGAGGTGGCTTATTTATGACTGCACACTTGCAAAGAGACCCATGCAGAATCAAGCAGCTGAGGAGAGGAAGACAGAGAAGCTGGGGAAATAATTGCATGCACCACGATGGCAGTTCAGAGATTTGCCCCCTCGGGGCAAGCTTGTAAATGAGACTGATGCCGCGTTTAGGCTCACGCGTCCCTCACGATAGCCAGGGGCTGATTCAGCTAATGATACCTCCCTTTGTCCTGTGCGTCTCTAGATCAAGCAGTGCAGATAATTATGAATTATTATATGGGCATTCAGTCTCAGGGCAAAATTTGCATAGCTAAGTGTATGCCTGTGGGTGATGTGGTTTCATGCTCAATAATTAAGTACGTTTCTGCAGTGGGAAGTGAGGCAGGAAAAGGGTAGAAGCCACTCCTCTCTTCCATGATTTTCCTGCTCGTGGACCTGTAAGGCGCCGTAATGAGGCAGGAGCTACTGCTGGATGAGGAGGTTGCTGGGGATTTTAGAGGTCTTGGAGCAGGAAAAACGCGGGGTCCTGGCAAAGCTAGTGCATGTCTCTAAAGCAGCGGGGCTAAATTGCTGTAGCCAAGCCCGTGTGTGTAGCTGGGAGAGGAATCTGGTCCACTCCATTCAAGCAAACAGTCGCACAGCTCCATGGGGACCTATTTAAATATCTTTTAAGGTACTGCCTGGGATATCACAACCTAAAAAGGTTAGCTTGAAGAGCTCACTTTCATTTAAAACATCCCTTCTCTTACTTCCAGGATCAATTACGCAGCTTCCAGAAGGAAAGTTCAAAAACAGCATCATTTCATCAGCATGATATGGGAACCGAAGGGGGATTTTGCCATTTACCCTTTCTAATATCCTTCAGCAGGATTGCCGCGTGGGGGCTGCGTTTCAGGATGAAGGAGCTGATTAGCCAGGGGACAGGGGAAGGGAGCAGGCCTCTGGACCGCTCTGACGGACTAAACATCCTTTTCATGCCACACTGCTATCTTGCAGTGGGAAAGGCAGGTCAAGCATGAGCGCATGAGGCACAGAAGTGGCATGAAGCTCAGCCACTGACCAACCTTGTGGCCTTGGGCATGTCATCTAGTCACTACGGGTCTCAATTTACCCTTTTTTAAAAGCAGTGTCATACCCCTTACTTCATGGAGTGTTAACCTAACCTTGTGGGAAGCACGCTTTGAGATCCTCAGCTGGGTGTAAAGTGCAAGCAGTTGCTGTTATAGTTCCCATTATTCCTATTATTAGTAGTATCAACACCAGAAAACCGGTGGGTCAAGCTTAACTCAGTGAGCTCTGTCCCCATCATCCACCTAGCACCAAATCAGCCGGTCTCTCTGCATGCAGGCATTTCAATAAGAAAGGCCAAAGATTGTGGGTCTAAACCAGGTGGATCGGGGCTGAAGGTGAAGGGTAAGGAGAGCAAAATATGATCCGCCCAGTTTAGACAGGGCTTTGCACCAACCAGTCAGATACAAACCCAAGCCCCTTCTAGTAACTTCCAAGGAGGCATCACACGTGAGGACTGGCAAAGGCAGGGCAGTGATCAGTAGATTTGATTGCAAGAGCAGCCTAGCTCAGAAAAGATATTATTACTTGCAGCATTGATGTTTCCTATAATGGGAGACAAGGCAGTGGCACAGAGCTCCTGGATACCCATCACAGTGGACCTGGGATGGCAACATCTCATGCCTACGTACCACTAAGGAGGAAGAGGGGGATAGTGGGTCCTTATTAGCAAAAGTATGTGGGTCTCTATATGCTTTTCCCATTGCATGTTCCACTGATAAGGACAGAGGACGATAGTAACTTTTGGTTTCTAGAGAGATAGGACTCAGACTACTATCGAGAGCATGGTACAAATCACCGAACATTTCACATAAGGAGAGAAAAGCTAATGTTTCATGTTAACTCCCTTAGGAGTGTTTAAAATTGTCACCCTTGAAGGTTAGATATACAATCATGAATGCAATTATGAAAAATTTAACTAGATGCTTTCCCTCTCCTAATGAGGATATTTCTTCAGTGTCTCTTTTCCTAGACTGTTAGAGACAGTCTTTGAAAGTCTTTGTTAAAATTAATTTAATAACTGCAGTCTGAAGCCTAGAGCTGTCAAACCAAAATTATGGAACAGGAGAAGGAAACAGAGGAAAAACATGTCATCCTGCCACAGCAAGTCAGATCCCTCTTTGTGCAACTAGACTCGTGATAACACGCTGTACATTTTACTTGTGTCACCAAGACTGAATACTACCGTACGAGGCAGGTACTGCAAAGGCTCTGCCATTGCTGCAGCTGCAAAAGTTTTGGGGTTTCTTTTTTGTCATCCTCATTGAAAGGGAAACAACTTGGTGCAGCTGGTAATACCGAGAGAAACTGCCTCACGTGGATGGCACGGAGGCACTGCCTGCTTTCAACTTCATTCCAGTTCAGCTGAGGGAAGAAGCCGGACTGTATAGCTTGAATATTACAACTTTAAATCCACTTGGATGCTCTGTCTGTGCACAGTCCCCTCCTCTCTTGCTAATTCAATAAGGAGCAAAGCTACACCTGGAAAAGGTGGGCGCAACCTCTCCGGTGAAGCCAGTGGAGTTGTTCGCACCAGGGTCCTCTGAACCCGTAAAGCCAGGCTTTATTATCTCTAAAGAAAGTATCACTTCTAACAAAGTTCCTCCAGGATGTGCAGTGATCTGTGAGAAAAACACACCGGTTCCACTGCCAGAGGCAAGGAGCAAGGCACGCTCATTTAGATGGGATGGCACAGACGTTGCAAAACCTCTACCAAGAGTTAAGACAGCAATCAGCATTTGTCACCGAACCAACGTGACTTTCCCTCCCAGCACAAGTGAGCTGCACCCGGCCACACGCAGCACGAGCAGGAAGCGAGGCCTGCCTTACCTGGAATAGGTATAATGGGAATACTTTCATTGGGGACCACTCGAGGCGAGCTGCTGTCCTCCACATAGAAATGAGCAGTCTGAAAACACTTTCTGCGAAAGGAAGAGAGAAAAAGTTCAGCGGTGTGAAAAATCACATTTGGAGAAGAGCAAAGAGCGCCTGCACGTGTCCTGCCTTTCCACTTCTGGTTCAGACTTTCAGATGTTAAAGCCTTAAATGCTGGTTGGGGAAAACCCACTGAAGCTGCATACAATTATATTGCTGCTTTCAGACCCCGAGGCATTGTACTCACTGATACCTGACACCCGCTCACCAGAAATACACACCGCCCCTCCCCTTTAAGAGCAGGCTACTGCTAAGGATTAGTTACCATAAAATTAAGACCAGTCACTTTAGCATTTGGATCCGGATTTCAAACAGAAAGTTCAGAAAGAAACACTGGCTGCCAGTCCTTTGCCTGCGAGACACAAGCCAATGCATCGTCTCAAACCAAACGAGCACACAAAAATGTTGGGGGGGGGGGGGGGGGGGGGGGAAAAAAGTTGGGGGGGGGGGGGGGGGAGGGAAGGATGCACACTTACTGTAAAACTTTACACTGGGGAACAGTAACTAACACAGAATATCACAGTCAGGTCTTAAAACAGTGACGAATTCAGCTCCTGTAAGCCCAGAAGCAATGCAATCCCCATCACACCCTCCTCTTTCAAATTCTGAATCTCGGCCGCGCCGAGAGAAAATCCCGCTTGGGCCCCACAGCCACGCGCTGAGAAAGGCCCGGGAAGGACAAGTCGCACGCTGCAACACCGCTAGAGACAGGGAAAGACAGACTCGAATGTACCTTGATGCCTTTACCTGTACTTAATGCAAAGCAGAGAGCACCAGCTGGTCATCATAGAGAAGGCACTGAGCAGAAGAGCATGGAGAGAGCCAAGAAGCCTCTGCATGGTGATGTTAACCGAGGCAGGGTTTTCCAACATCAGCGTCACTGCTCATTGCTGACTTAATGAGCTGCTTGGGGCTGGAGCTGAATATTTAATGAGACTTGCTCAGTGTGAGCAGCTATTGTGACAAGTAAAGGGTCTGCTCTCATCTGTCAGGGGCGCTTCACAATAGCTTCCCCGCACCATGAAGAGCCCTGTTATGGCATCGCTTAATGAACTGCTCCTCGGCACCCGGACGGCGTTTGCAGGCGGCCCCGATGAGCTGCCCCTTTAGGAAGTTGCTGTTTCTCCCGCTGAAACATATCTGCACGTACTGGCTGGCAACTTTCTGCCTTGCAGTCTGCTTTTCTGTCATTCTGGGCATTGTGCTCCGCACGGAAAGCCCACTCGGTAGAGCCTGCTTTGCTGACATTGTCAAAGTAATTTGTGCTCCCATTGTTTCCAACGCTGATGCGTGCCAGGGTGCTAAGAAGTCACACTGAAAATCAAATAACTTTTCCAGGCAAAAAACAGGTCTGTACCAGAAGCAAAAATACCTACGGGCGTTTGCTTTCTCTGCGTCTGTACGGGGTGCCTGTGTAACTGCAGCACTATAAATAATACAAGCGCACGGTATAGATGCTCATATACAACTATTGAGATGATATGCAACCAGGAAAGATCATATTTCACAGCAGAGAGAGAGGCATCCCTAAAACACGCTTCTTTTCCAGCCGCCAGGCTGGAGCCGTGCTCAGGTTTTTGCTAGACCAGGCCTCCTTTGCCAGAGAAGCATGGTAAGGTAAAACACGGGAAAGCCCAATATTCGTGATGTGCGGCTCAGCACTTAAAAAAAGAAATTAATTAGTTTGTTTCCTTCCATTTGGAAGAAAAAAAAGGGACAGGAAAAAGCGAGTGCCTTTCTCTTTTGGCAGCATTTTGGACAATGTATACCCTGGGGGCGCAGCGGTGAATAAATCAGTCACACATAAGGAAGAAACTATGAATATGAAACAGGCAAAATGTTCATGGTTTTCATGCATTCAGGGCATTTTTCCCTTGAGTCAACTCCACAGAAAATCCACGGACAGTGTCTCCTGGTAATTGAAACTTTAAGAATATATACAATTTTCCATCTAGCAGTTCAACAGAGACAGACCCTTTCATGTACTGATCCAAGACCGTTTTTTGTTAATAAGCTCACAGGATATATGAAATACAATTCCTTTCTATCCATTTATTCATTCTGTTTTTGCACAGACAAAAAAGCCTTGCCTCATATTGTGCCGTTTAATACCGTCAAGAGATTTTTTTTCCCCCATAAAAAGCATTAAATTGTTTATGTAAACGCACAGTCCCATTGGGTGGTGTGCATAACGCGGAGAGGAGTACACCGAGCATCTCGTGCCGTGAGATAGTTACAGTTTTTGTAATTTCAGCAAACGAGCTCTTAGCATATGGAGTTGGCGGCGATAAATCATGCCATGGACAAATCTCTCTCTCTTGCATGGATGGCTGCTTATAGCTGTTGTTGAAAACTTCATTACCACACAGCTTGACCCCACCACCTTTTCTAGCCACAAGCACATCGCTCTGCAATATACTCTGTGCGCACCCGAATGCACGGATGCCGGTTATCTCTCTGGAGCACGGGTCGGGGTTACTACACCACTTACTGGAACCAAGATCTGTAATGGAAGTGAAGTGCGCTCTCCCGCTCCAGGCAGACGAGGTTCCTGGGGTAGATGTGATATCTTTTATGAGACCAACTAAATAGCTGTCTTTGAGATCTTTTATGAGACCAACTAAATCTTTTATGAGACCAACTAAATTGTTCTTTGCAAGCTTTCGGGCACAAACACCCTTCTTCAGGCATATCTGTTGGGGAAGGGTGTTTGTACCTGAAAGCTTGCAAAGAACAATTTTTCCAACTGTTTAATTAGTCTCATAAAAGATATCGCATCTGCCCCAAGAACTTGCCTGCCGATGTCCTTAGCCCAACACGGCTATAACCAACAACCCCTCTCCCCCTCTAAACCCCTTTCCATGTGCTCGTGACTTTGTAAGCTCCTCCTCGGCTTTAATGTCCTCAGCTTCGTCTCTGCTGCAGCTGAATTTTATGAGAAAGGCAAGAAAAAATTGGAGGCCAGGAACCCACCCATCCAGGGCACGCAGAGATGATGCAGGGCGCCCCTCGGCCTCCAAGAGCCGGGAATTTTGCAGGGTGACACTTCACACGCACCTATGCCTGCACGAGGCCTAGTTTCCAGACTAATGTGATAAGAAATAAGTTTTTTAATGAGTCCTACAACCTCTTGGCAAGAAATTTCTATCGAGAATCAGTTCCGGGCACATCTTTTCTTAAATCCCCTCTAGGGAGCTCCCATAGGGTGCTGACAGCTATGGTTTGCCCCGCTCCTGGCGTGGGATCATGGTGTGGTCAGTTAGGGGAAGGGAGAAGAGATGCGAAGGGGCGATATTGAGGTCCAGCGTGTTCCAACAACTGTGGCTTAGAGTAGCCCCGACGCCCCAAAACCTCTACTATACTTGCAACGAGACAGTCGCTGCCTCGCCAAGCTGCAGCCTGAACAGACACAGCAAGACAGAGGGGCGAGGCAGAGCCCGAGCGAGGGGAGGTGACATATCCCAAGGACCCACAACGGTGGCAGAGTTGGGATCCAGTCCACGACCACAGCCAGCAGACCGCGTGCGTGCATGTGTGCAATAACAGCAATTGCTGGATCAGGACCAGGACTGGTGTACATTTAGCTTCAAACTGACTGTGTGTGCAAGACAGGGAAGCTACAAGGGCAGCCAGGGGCAATATGTGCGCTCGGGATTTTCCCTGATACCCACACAAACTTGGGAGGGAGCCGCCTTCATTTTCAATGGGATTCATTCTTGTTGCAAACTGACCAACTAGTTCAGAAGTGCAGAAACCCTTTTACAAAATGGGCTTTATAGAAAAGCAAAGCAAATGACAGTCTTAATGTCGAGTCTAGAGTATCCCAGGCAGCACACGTCTTTCCGGCAAAGAACCAAGGACTCTGTTGTCTCTGAGATCCGTGAAGGAGACCCCTTCCCTAAGCCCCATATGGTTTTCTGGCAGCTTTTCCCTGGGGCAGAATAACCATGCGAGATCCCACAGACCAGATGCACAATTGTCACAGATGCAGAAAGTAATCCGCTATGAGAGCAGCCTCCCCGCAGAACGGGAAGGGTGGAAGCACGTGGAAATCTATCTACCACTACCGTCTTGCACTCCCCTGGCTTTTTGTAGACAGTAACAGCTAATTATTATTAAAGCAAAGTAGGAGAGTGTGAAGCTCAGAGTAATACCACTTAGTTACCGGACTGCAGACACAAAAGTCTGCCAAGAGACCGACTGTTAGCGAGGTTATGCTTTTATATCCGCTTTGCTTGGCAAAGTCAGTTGTTTGCTGATAACTTTCTCACAACCGCCATGTACTTGGTAATTCTGGCATGCACAACACGCTGCTTTGATTATTAATAAACCATGAGCAGCTCCCCGTCTACCCCGATCCTGAGGACAGGTGGAGCGCTGGACCACTATGACTGCCTGCAGGTGAGCACGCGGTTACCTCCCTCCAGATGCTCAGTTCCTGGGACCTAGCTCTGCCTCCGATACAAACGTGCAGCTTCTACCGAAGACGAACGGGAGCCCTGGGAATAGATCTGAAGGCAACTGCTGGCTCTTACTCCTTTGTAGTCGTATCCTCAGCATCCATGGCTCCAAGCAGAGGGGGAAGGGACACATATGGCTCTGCACCAGCTGATGCTGGGGCTAGGGAAAGGGTGATGAAGAAGGGGGGGCGACAGGCTCCGAGGCGGCCGGCTGCAGCCACAAGAATACCGGTGATAACATGGTATACGATCAAAAGGGGACTTCGCCAACTTCTGGGAGACTCATCCACAGCTGGGCTGTGTGCACTATGGCCCAGCTGTGCCAATGCAGGGCTTGTGTTGCACAAGAAGGACCCCTTGACTGACTTTGTGAAGCACCTCCGACAGTCAGTGCGATGCTGCACTTTCCTCCTGGCCGCTGCAAGGCCAGCCAGGTGTGCGCTGCTTTCTTCTTCTCTGCTTCACGACAGCCCCCAGGAGCCCTAGTCACGGAGTATACCATGTCCAGGTGAGCCCGTCCTAGGGCAAAGCTGCAAAAGCAGCACCGTGAATTCCTGCTTCCTCGGCCACGTTAGCAAGTGCAAGCCTTGCCCCGCCGGGTGCCCTGCTCCCCTGGATTTCACTGAGATGCACAGAGGAGCTACCAGCCGGTTCCAGCACCCCAGCCCACTCCCACGCTGATGCGTGTCGGGATTACGGGCGGTGGGTCACGCAGCTGACCGCAGCTTTTCTAAAAGGCAGCCTGATCTAGAAGACTGGATGCCGGGCCGGGAGTCAGGACACCTGGGCTGTAAGTCCTGGTTCTGCAATGGGCCTGCTGCATGACCTTGAATGCAGGCGGGGCTGTCACCCAAATGGCTCATTAGCCACAAAACAAAATCTGAATGCAGTGGCTGAGTGCCGCGTGGCAGATCGTTCCTGGTTTGCCCACACTTTCCTCTGAAGCATCCTGTGCTGGCCAGGCTGGAAAACAGGATGCTAGACCAGGCAAGACCACCAGCTGCCTTCAGCCTAGCGGTCCTTATATTCTGGATTGCTACTGTCAGACCTGAAGACAGGACAAACGGAGGAAGTGCCACGTGCCTCGTGGTGGAAATAACGAGTGCTTGTCGTGAAGAAAGAAGCAGAACAAAAAAGCATTCCTAGCTGACGAGTAGCCTACTTGTGTCCTGAAAATTCATGATAAAAATTATGACCGTGGTCAGAAACGTCTCTGGTTCTCCAGCAGCTTTCAGGTCTGGTTGTGAAGCTAAAAGCAACTTGAACCTTTCTCCTTTACCGAATGCCTTTCAGTGCCTTGGATTAGTAGGAAGAATTCAGCCTGTGGTTAATGAGTTTTGCTTCATTTTTACTTTACCTTTTCTCCTCCTCTTGAACTCCTTTGAGTTCCCCAAGTTTTTAGAAACTCTGGGAGAAAACTGCACAGAAAGTTTTCCTTCTGTGAAAGTTTCCCTTGTCCTTTTGGGAAGTCTGTCATCTAACCGGGACAAAGGTTTGGTTCTGACATCCGTATCTGTCACAGCACAAAGCAAGGCATCAAAGCTGCGAGAGAAAGAGAAAGCTGTATCCTCGATCAGGGATTGCAAAGCCGTTCAAAATCCCAGAGATAGCCTGTCTGCAGTGCACGGGATAGCGAGAGAGGCAGTTTCCTGAATGCAGATTCACTACAGGGAAAAGTATTTCATCCTCTCAGTCAGCCACGTTGCAAAGTTTCCCTGTAAATGTGGTCAGGAACAGTATCTGGTCAGCGGGTGCATCTACATACTCATTAATGTGCCATAGTTACTGTGCATTAAGCTTAGTACTTGCATAACCAAGTAGTAAATCAATGCACAGTAACAGGTGCTACTGCGCAGTAGCGGTGACACATGCATTTTTCCAGGCACTAACTGCGCAGTAGTCTAATACTGCTGCAAAGTAGTGTATTAACATGGGTTTTGCCTGGCACGCTACTGCGCAGTGTTATTAGCTACTGCACAGTGAGCGTCTTGTGTAGATGCACCCAGTGTGGATGAGCTCAAGCGTACCGGTACTGCACTGCGCTGCCCTTTCCATCAGCTTCACTGCCCCTCCGCGCACGTTTGTCACTGTCGGAACTGGCGATGGCTCCTCAGGACCGCGAAAGAGCAGAAGTGCAGCAAATCAGGACTCCAGCACTGGCAGACCAGCAACCAGAAGCCTGGACGACAGCTGTCTGCAGTCTGCACGGGGCTACAGCCAAGGTCATCGGTCACCGGCTTTTATGAGCAATAAAACTGACTCCAGCTTTAAGAAGAGAGAAAAAAAAGAAAAACCATGCAAGCAAATCTGATCCCATAACCAGCACGGATATCTCTGATATTACATCTATCCTGTCACTGCATGCTAGGAGTACCTGCACCCCGCGTCATGTCAGACAGGGCTGAGATGATCCTTTTTCTGGGAGTATTTCATTTTGGGGGGCTGCTCTGCCGATTTAAAAAAGTCACAAAAGCAGCAGCTAGGTAAAAAGGAAAGATTTACCATGCCGCAGCTTGACAGTGGAATGGGAGAAGGAAGTGGAAGCGTGCTCGGTTTTAGGAGCTGGGCTCCAAACAGAACAAGAAAGATGTCCAAGTCAAACAAGCGAGAAACCGCTGACTTGGCACTATACTTTAAAAGTGGGCACATGGAAAGCAAGGAGTGAATGCGCTGCTGGAGAACAAGGGATGCTCCCCACTGCGCGGAAGGCCGCTTCTCCTGGGCACCTCTTGTGAAGATGGCTCTCCTTTTCCTGCAAACAAACGCATTAAGCTCATGCAGCACTAGTAATGAGAGAGGTTTCCACAGCCCTTGAATGGGTTTCAGAAGTTTCACAGCGTGCCAAGTCTTTGGGACCTTTGTCAAGGGACAATAGTATAGAAGTAGACTGTCCCCGTCATTGTTCTTGGGGCCGGAGGGAAAGGCCTTTACTTACACTGGTAAGCTGTTCGCTAGCCCAGCTCAGAGCCCACCCCACGTTTGTAAAGAGGATGTCCTGCTGCTACGTATAGTGAGACTCTGCAATACGCCTGGAATAACTCTCTTTTTAAGGGCGAAATGCCCTCTTTCTCAGTGAGCTGAATAACGCGACACTAGCCCCTGCAGTAAACACTTGTGACAATACATCGCGCTTGGCCATTTAAACCAGTCCCTCTGGCCGTACAGAACCACACAGATGCCGCTAATCACCCGCCCGCGGACTCGAGGGAAAGCTACGCTTTTCACCCTTAGAAAAGCAAGGGCTTTGTGGAAAAGGAAACCACCTTTAAAAGACATTAGGGCAATAACAATGAAATAGGGTAGCACCTTCAAAGCGCTCGTTAAGGGGGCACAACTTTCTCCAAGATGAAAGCCACCTCTCTGCCTTGTTTCTGCAGATGTTTTTCTGCTTCTGTATTTTGGAAGCTGAGCTAGTGACCGGGAAGCAAATAAGACATGCGGTGTGTTGCTAGAAGAGTTTATCAGTCTGTGTTTTTATGCAGTATTTGAGGCCCTGCATCATATTTTCTGCCCAGAAGTAGTTTGGCTTGTCTCTTGCAGAGACCAAAGGAAGAAAGAGCTGTCCCCCTTCCCAAAAAACCAGTACTTTAATTATATACACACAATGAATACAGCTGAATGAAAACAAGGACATGCCCATGCAAAATATGCTCTTGTTCTGCAAAAGACTGAGCTGTAGGAATGATCCATGTGCAACACCCGTCTCCTGGGTGAAGTCAGTCCGTCATTCAAAGTGGGGAACACGAGGACATTTTTATTCACAGAAGCGTATTATGTTGAAGTGGTGCATTGCACGGCAAAGGTATTCTTGTATGCTCCTTCTAAAACTCACTAAGGCTACAATTTAGACCGTCTTAAGTGTAAAGATCCTCATGTCGTGGATCATCTATTGTTACCGCTGCATGACACCTTGTAGAAAATGGTTGGTAGCTGGGATGCTCCAGCCTCAGAGTAAGTAGGGAGGCTCAGGATAGCACAGACTAAGTTATGGGAACTCAAAGCGGGGGAAAACCCTCAGGTTCATTCTGCTGACGACGTTCTGCTGTTCCCTGCTACCAAATGTCACAGTCTGTAACACGGGTACACACGCTTCATACACATTAGAGGAAAAACATTAACAGCTGCTAGCTGGGAAAAGACAGGGAAGACAACAGGCAGAACAAAAGGAAGTGGGCGGTAATTAAAGTTCTGATCTATTTTAAAGGCATCATCACTTGAAATCTCCAGCTGAAAAACAGTTTGGCAACGAGGGCTCATGTCTTCTTGGTAGAAACCGCTCCGGATTCATGTTTACAGCAGGCACGCATGCTAGGTGTTCGCGTAGATCTCCAAGTTTAAAATCCAGGCATACATCTGCTAACCCTGCAAGGCTGCACAGGATAGGCTTGGGGCAGGTCCTACGGTCAGGGACTGTCTCTCTCTTTGGTGCACAGCACCGAAAACAGGCAGTGGGCAATAAAAAAGATCCTTGTAAAAAGGGATTTGAGTGGTTAAGGCTCTGAAAATTATGACACTTGCGCAGCAGACTTCAATCCGCAAGCCTGTCTGCATTAGCAACACTGTCAGCTGCACAACCAGAGAGTGCCCAGGTGGCCAGGGCTGTAATGCACTCACAAAACTCTTTAACCGCAAATTGTAAGTGGATAAATCTTAGTTTAACCCAGCAGAAACACTTTCCGTGCTTCCTTCTCCCATCTTTCCAGCATCCCCTGAGAACGGCGGAGGCAAATGCGAACTCTAATTTGGGATGACACTAGCCCCTGGAGCACTTGGTAACTAATTATTCTCTTTGTGACCTTTGACAGGGCCAGAAGAGTCTGACTTCTCCCCCCCCCCCCCCCCCCACCTCCCTAAATCAATACTTGCAACATCTGTGTTGGTCGCACTCCACAGCTGCGTGTGGGACTGAGTGGGTTTGCTCATCAGTATTTTCCCCTGGAAGGGAGCGTGCTCCCTGGTGCATGCACTGCTGTTTGCTGTCAAGCTAATACCAGGAGAAAACAGGGTCTAAATACCTCTGGGTAGTCGAACGGTCTAAAGAATGAGGTATGGGTAAGGTACGGAAAAAGACACCTGCATTAATTCTTCCCTCCGTGAGGTGCAGCTTTAGATACCACAACGCAACTCCGCTCTCTCTCTATATTGCAGACTGGGGTTATTCTGCAACTCTGACAAGTCGCTGCGCCTGTCACCTCTGCATCCGACAGGTGAAACCCGTCACGGGCCTTTTCCCGAGCGGCCGGGACCTTTATAGTTCCTTACTTTATAGCTCCAGCAGACTAAGCAGTGTACAACATCAGGTGCAGCCCGCAACACTCGTCTACAACACTGTCCAATGCAGACATCCTAGCAACTCCTGTAACTGTGGAAGATTGTCTTTCACTAGCGAGACACTCTCCGTGCCGATGCAAAACATGTCACATTTGGCACATTGGGTATTATCATCCCAGGACATCAATTCTGTCCAGGCTGGATTTCAGCAGAGTGGTGTTTTTATGTTTTTTAGATAATATTAATTTTAATATTAATTTAGAAATATAGGCATATATTTACAGCCTTCAATTGTGAATAAGGCTTTCCCTCCCCAACAGGGTTTCTGTTTCCCTCTGCTCGCCAGGCAGAGCGTACAGCTCAATGTTCCCTTTGGGTACACGGACACCCATCAAGTCGGAGCCTCTTGGCAGATGTGTGCAGGCACAAAGACCCTTCCCCAAAGAGACCTGCTTGCAAGATCTCTCGGCACAGCAGGTTTGCGAGAGCCGGGCACTGTCACCAATTCAAGGAATATATCCGACGACACACTCCTAAGAGTGAAATGGCATGGAAGCCTCAGTGGGCGCATCTACATGTGCAACTAATGCTATTTGGCTTTACTGCAGAGTAAATTTACTACCTGCATATGAAGGTAGTAAATTTACCATGCCACAGACTAATTTACTGCGCAGTAAGCGTGTGGACAGTGATGCTTTACTGCATGCAGGTTAATCTACAGCGCAGTGAAGTATCTTGTGCAGATATGGCCACTGTTAAGCACAGGCGGCTGCTTTTTTGCCCATGTCCAAAAAGTACTCCTTTTTCCCCTGCAATAGATTCATAGATGTTTGGGTGGGAAGGGACCTTAGCAGATCGAGTCTGACCCCCTGCCCTGAGTAGGCAAGAGCGCTGGGGTCAGACGACCCAGCCAGGTGCATGTCCAGCCTCCTCTTAAAGACCCCCAAGGTAGGGGAGAGCACCACCTCCCTTGGAGCCCATTCCAGATTTTGGCAACCCTCACCATAAAGAAGTTCTTCCTGAAATAGGGGTTATCCTTCTTTCAAATTCAATAATAGAATAGGACAGTCACCCAACATTTCTTTTAGGTGCTTCCTGGGTGGTCACCAACTGGCTTCTATGTAGAAGTTAGCTTAGTTTTTACCTTGCTCTTAGGCACTGCCCATCTTTAGCGAGAAACTCCTTAATTTGTTCAGTATAAGTAATCACTCACTGGGAAGTTACTTCTCTTGTCTTTCTTTCAAGGCTGGAGATGTCTATTGCTTCTGGGACTAAAGAAAGATGGATAACTGGGAATATCATGAAGGCAACTTATTTGACTGGTTTCAGATTCAGTTTATGTAAGGTTAAGGTGCTACTGATTGTTTGTGTGTGCATGTTTCCTTCTTCCATGTCATTCACAATGGTCAAAGTCTTGTCTTTACTGCCTACCCTCTTAAAAAGAAAAGGGAATGGGATGGTTTTTGTAGAATGCTGTATCATTTCTTTTGAAATGGAGGTAAAAAGGTAAAGAGGAGGTCCCTTTGTAAACATAAAAAGATGGGGAAAAAAGGTAGCAGATGCCAAATCATTTCCCAACTAAATGTGAATTTAGGAAACACCATTTGTAATGTTGTATTCTGATAGGGTAAAGTCTATTCATCATCGCACAGAACTGGCAGAGTTTGGTACCCAGATGCTCTTCTTTCTGGGCCATCTTCCTGGAAGCAAAGGTTTGCAAAGGCCCAGATAACAAATCTGCTTTGTTATATGCATCTCTGAGACAGAGGTGCAGGGAATCATTAATCTCATTATCGATCAACGCATTTGGAGATTCTGTTTCTAATGGGGCTGCTGCTAATAAATTACTGACTCTTCATAACTTCAGCAAAGCAGAGATGTCTGGAGACGCACTTTAATTAACGAGTGTCTTGTATTCTAAGGTTAATGAATGTTACAAGGAAAAATAAATATCAGAGACAATAAGCTACTGACCAATGAAACACCGAAGGGAAATATCAGAGCCTATCTCCAGGTTTTTTAAATGGGCGTATTCTTCAGTAAAGCCAACACAGCTCTGCTGATTTACATCAACTGACCAGGTCAGCAGCATTAATGCTTGCTAGCACGATTGCTTCGGTATATCTAACAATAACAGCAACACCCCCCACCCCCACCCCAAGTGAAAAAATGAAACAAATCCAAGGGATTTTAGATTCTTCAAGACTAGAGTTAATACAAAAAACCAAACACAGCATTATGAACAGCCAAGTGAAAGAAAGGAGCACAGGCAAATAAAGACAGTCTCTATTTGGACTCCCTGTCTTTCTTATACCAAATAACTAGTAGCCAGAGAATTTCTGTAGTTGGGGGGGAAAAAACTCCAGAAAAATGAATAAGGTGATGTCATTGCTACTACCCTAATACTCAAGAGACAAGTGACTACAAGAGAGGTCTTGGAGGAGACAGGGATCAGAAAATATTTAAAAAACATATATTTATGAAAAGGAAAAATAGGACATCTTTGAAGTTTAAGATCCATCCCTTGGTTCAAAATGCCGTCAATTTTCCCGTAAGAGGAGAAAGATGTTTGTTATGCAAAAGGACTGAAAGATCAAGGAGTATCATTAGAAGTTAGAGAGGAAGCATATTAATAGATTCCTGATTATACAGAAAAGTCAAGAATTTTCAAGTTATGAGATATTAGTAGCAAAAGATACTCTACTTTTAAGAGACCGGCATAAAAGTCAAAATTAGACTAAGAATTGAAAACTACTTTCATACCCAGACCAATCCTCTTTGAGGGGGGATATAACATGGGCTATTAAACCAGCAGCTTCCAATGGTCTTAATCTGTGTACAGAAACCTCTATTAACAAGGACAGTCATGTTGAAGTGAATATTTTGATTAAGGATAAGATGTCGTTTCAGATAAGACAGACACCTTAGCCACCTGCATTAATTATAAATAGGACTGTGTCGTTAGATCCCTAAACAACAGATACCCTTTAATCTATTTTCTGTTTGCAGGTGGCTCTGTATTTATTTGCCGTGTTCTGTGGCTTTATTCCAGTTTAATTTGAGCTTATTTTGATTGATTTCTTTAAAACCTCTTGCTCGGTTCATTTTAATATTGATGACTGTGGCAACTTCTCATGATTGGGGAAAAAAGAGAAAACACAGCAAGATCTCAGGGGTGCATTTTAATACAAACACGTCCACAACTCTGTAGGCTCTAAGTTAAAGAGTGGACAGGTTGGCTAGTCGCTTGCTTTTGGGTAGAAAAGAGGAGGTCAGTGTTTGGCTTCATACATTTTTTTCCCATTCCCGCCTCACAAAGTGGTCTCTATTCAATAATTTTGCCCCTGAACTTCTAAGGGTTTTTGATCATAGCTTTTCCAAATGTTGTCATCATGCCTCTAACAACCTTATGCCTGATAGATTGGTCTGTATTTGTGCTGCACACTTCCTTTCCATCTTCTTTTGTAATTCGTGGTGATGCTTTCAATGCTGTTATAGCAGGGGGAATAGATGATAGGCCTGGGAACAGAAGGCACTTGAAACACACTCCAAGGTATATTGTCCGATTGAATCACGAGCAAGATCCTAATCCTCTGACCATGATTTTATTATCAGATCCACTGCATCAATCTCCGTCTCTGCTGAGATCTTGGAAGAGAAACAGCATTTCTTTTCCTTTAAAGTTTTCTTTTTGTGGTTTACGCTGAAAACATTTGGGAGTTGAAACCTTTAAAATGCAGGGTAAACCGAGGACTATTTCTGCCATCATTTCTGGTAGCTCAGTCTCATTTGGTTTCAGGTCTATGATTTCTTGTCGAGAACACTCAAGTGTGAAATATCTGTTGACCCATTATTTGTCTTCTAGCTGATTACAGACAGCTTGACAGGATGGATAAATTGACTCAGTGATTTTTATCATATGCTTTATTTATTGTGTACAGGGTTTATTTCTACAATGGACTCAGCAAAAAAACCTGTTCAGACTTTGAGCTTTTGCATCCTAATATTACATTACACAGTTTAAACCCTGTTTGCCGGACCAGTTTTCTACTGGATCCAGGAAGCCTTGGAGTCCATCAATGAATTCTCAGCAAAAAAACGTGGCTACTTCTGTCCGTTACACAAATACTGGAGAGTCCACTCATTTTAGAAGATATTTTTCTTTTTAATCTACTTGCACAGTTACTGTGGCTGAGCGCCTTGCCATTTGCACCTGGGGTATAAGTGGCATCATTTTTCACAACCATCATGTCTGGCCTTGACACATACATAGGGGCATACATCCATAAATCTATCTTGAGCAGATCATAATTTACTGCTGAAACCACGAATAAACAATACAATTCAGAAAGGGAACGATTATCTATCATCCTCACTTATAAAATGGCAAATGAAGCAGCTTTTAAATGGGCAGGCAAACCCTAGCACATCAGCACAAGATGTTCAGTGCAAGATGATTTCAGCTGACTAACAAATTAGTCATTTTTTTGCAGAAGGACATGTGGCAGAACACAGAACATTTAATTAATGAGCCTTTCTTGTTAGAAAACACAGTATCTCTTCTCTTGTTCTACTGGACAAAGCGATGCAAAGCCTCCAGAAGAGAGACAAAGAATGCACACTTGGGGTGACTCAGTAAGTAAATGTTGATGCATGGAAATGATGAAGCATTCAAGAAGATGGGTCCCAGACTTCAAATTAAGTTCCTCTATTCTCCAATCACACGGGGAGATAACCAGTTTGTTAACAATCTGCTGCTTGCCACTTTAATTGGTATCCTGCAATGGGCAATCTGACGTGAAGAAAGGCTGTGGCTTCACGCGCTGCTTTAACTTAAAGCCACCCAATTAATATTAAATTATATGTCTAAAAACATTTATTTCTACTCGCATGATGCAATCGGCGACCGGCTCATCAATATTTATTTGCACAAAGGGTTCGGCTGGGGTTAAGATCTCAGCTATTACTATTAATGGCTTGAAAATGGGAAAATATGGAAAGGCCGGAGGGTCGGCACACAAGACCAGCAGTGACAGAAGACATTGTGTACAGATCTCGACAAGTTCAGTCCAGTGAAGCGGCGCCTACGCTTATCCCTCCCACGACAGGGAGGGCTCTTCTGCGTGGGGGCACGTTGCACCTCTGGGAAGCTCAGCGTCGTATCTCTGTGCTCTGGTCTCACCTGGCCAGGGAGCGGCAATAAGGCTCGCTGCGGGCTATGCACAGGAGTCTTTGTAAGGAGACAATGAATCACAGCACTCCTCGGCTGTCCTGCTGCTGCTAGCCACTTTGTGGGTGAGAGCCGAGGCGGTGTTTGCACCTGGGGTCAAGAGAGTACATGGGATACAAAGATGGTTGAACACCCGGAGCTGGGACAGAAATGACACACAAATGTGAGCACATCCACCGCTTTCAAAATGGCCAAAACTGATTTAAGATAAACCCGGATGGATGTAGTATCATATGCAACTGATTTAGGTTAAGTCCGTTTATTGAACTTCTGTCCCAGATCAGGTTAATGCATAGTCCCCCAGCATCCCAGGATGCCTTGTACCTCCCCCGCAAACCCCTGCCCAAGCTGTCTGCTCCAGCCCAGCAGGGAGGTGTGCTCTAGCGCCCCCCCACCGTCTGGCCTGGGCCACTGAAGGCATGGGGCTGCATTTTGGGAATCAAAAGTGAATGTCTGTTCACTTGCTTATCCGTTCAATTTATGCATCTTAGACTAACCTGCGAAGATTAAATCGACTCAGCCTCGGGCTTCTTGACTATCAGGACTTAGCCCCTTTTTGTCACCCCCAGCTCCTGGGCTGAGTGCAGGAATGGATGGACCGGCCACTACTCTCCTCACCTTGGCAGGCAGCTGGAGTCTCTTCCAGGCTGCCAAGGAGCAGTCTGATGCTGGGTTTGTGCTTGATCAACTCAGCTGAGCGTGGCAGGAAGCTCAGAGACTTCCACACGTTCCTCTCGGTCAGGGAGGCATCGCCAGGTGAGAGTCACCATATCCACTCTTCGATTTCACCCCAAACTCTGGCTTCATGAACCCATGTTGCTCTTCCTAAGGGTGTAACTTTTTCTTTTCTCCTCCTTCCTTGTCCAGTTTCCTCGGACAACTTCCTTGAGGCAGAATTTTTCCCAGCCTCACTCACAGAAATTAGGTTATTTGCAACTCATTGTTTAGCTCTGCAGCTGCCAAACCCAAACTCACCCACGCGGACCAGACAGCCAGGTTGTGTTAGTGACCCCAGGAGGAGAAGAGCCTCCTGAATGAACCCAGACCCATCCACTGGACACGACAAATCAAGTAACCAACAACAAAGCAGTTAATCCAGCTGGTGGGCTTCAGCATTAACCCTCAGGCAGAAAATGAGCTTCTCTTCCAAGGGCACGAGAGCAGTTCAGCCCATCGGAAAATGCAGACAGAGAGCACTGAACTGGTTTACACTCCGGAGACATTTTCAAAACCAAACGAAAGCTTAAATCCTGCAGACAGTGCTGAAACCCACCTCCATGCTCAGGAATGAGATTTTCATTTTCCAGCGGCCCTAGTTATGGCTTCATGTCATATGGTGGCGAAGCAGGAGCACCCAACTGCTTCTCGCACGCAACGCCACTGGGACCGACATGATATGTTTGGATGTCATGAGGTTAATTAAGTTCCCGTTGCAAATATACATGAAACACCGTCCGCATCCTCAGCCAAAATATTCCACGCATCTGGAATAAAGCCGCACTGTGGGGACAACAGGCTTCCTTTCTGATACACTCCACCTATTCCTTTAAACGACACAACGGGGAACTCATTGCCTTGCAGCTTCATGGAGACCAAAACCAGGGATAGTGAAGTCTACCCTTTGTTATAACAAACATTTGAACGAGTTCCCTATGCATTACTGAGGTGTGGACTCGGCAAAACAGATGGAAGTTAACTTCCAGCCTTCACAGATGTCAGGCACTTCCTCAGAGGACCCGCAGCAGGATCTTTTTTCCGTCATCAGTTTATTTAGCTATTTGTCAGAGCACACACGACCTCTCCAGACCTAAGCACAGCTCGAGGGTCACCCCATCCACATAAACCATGGGAAATTATCCCCCCAGATTTACCACTGGGAAAACCAAGCCTTTCTACCAGAAGGGAAAGCCTGAATAGTCACTGCCTGGCAAATCAGTCTGCAACGGCACTCCTGCACTTCTAATGCTACAACCTAGCCCTTTTCTTCCCATAGCATGTTATAATACCTGGGTCCTTTCCACTGTCACTACAGCCCCTGGAAGGGAGGACTCTTGTTCTCGTGGTAAGAGGCCTACCGATTTGCAACCTCAGCTTGACCTGGAGCAAAACTCACCGGCGGTTGTTGCGGGACTGGCCAGCAACAGACACGATCAACGTAGATGTTTCGAGGACAGTCCAGCCACCCGGATAAGTGATGCCACCTTCCAAAACGGAACATTTTTGGTCTTCCATCTCCTCAAAGCAATCTGCCTTAGGATTTGCATTAGGCTGCCCCTTTCCCAGGAGAGCTCAATTGGCATTTCTAGCGCATAGCGGGTAGAGTGGTTTCTGAAGTGCCCAATCATCTCTGAAGAGGCGCTTGGGGCTTGATGCCAGCTCCTTATTCAGAGATCATAATCATTACAATAAGCATAAGAAAGACTGGATTTACCCTACTGATTGTAGCCAAGTACTACACATAAGTTGACTCGGTAGTGATAAATGTCACGTTTACAATAGTTTTTGTAACATGAAAGTCCGTAATTTGCTTCCCAGGGACCCAGGCTTGATTATCAGAAGACTCAAACACGTTTACTGAAGTCTAATGAATAGAATTAACACATCATTTAAACAGGGACTAATATGTATGCAAATTAGAAAAATTAGAAAAAGTTAAAAATAACAGTTCAGCCCACAGTTTCAGAAAATGTAGACCGCGTGCTTATGAAATATGATTTTTTAATTCACAAATCTCAATAGCTTCATATCTGTGTTGGGTACTTTGCATGTGAACAATAGGCAATATCAAATCCATTTTGATTTTATATTTAAACTCAGAATTATAAAACAGATTATACTGAAACTTGAATGCTATAAATGCTAATTAAATACTTGGTTTAATGACAAAAATAAAGAGGCAGCCCAATGTGGGTTAATTTCCATTTGCAAATTTCCATAATTACTATATTTTCCTTCAGATGACAGAAATTTTATTTCATGGCTTTGAGAAAAAAAAAGAATCATTTATTCATTGCTCATTAATCTTTTTTTTTTTTTTTTTTTTAAACATTTTAATGCTGTTTACATATCGGGACTGATCTCAAAAGAGATACAATTGGTTTTCCTAAGTAAATAGGTTTAGCATTAAATTAAATATCACCAGAGTCATCAAATTAAACTGATCTGCACATGCTGATTACGTTACTTAATAAAATTTCTTTAAAAAATGAAAAGAAATCAGTGATTGCCTGCTACCAAAATGGATGGGCAGGCATCCCCCTGCATGCCACAAAACACATGCAGAATAAGCCAGGCCCACGTAAGCTGAATCTCACGGATGTTTTCTAGGAGAGTCTTTACCGCCAGAAGACAAGACAGACACACAGCCCAAGGGAGAGTAAGCAAGTCAGCTATTAGAAGAGAAGATCAGAAGACTCTCTCTTTGGCAAGGCCACTGGAAGTTTGCTGAAGAAGACACGGACTGAAAGAGCCTCTGCAAAGCTAAAAACCCCACGGTGCCCGTGACTGCGAAGGAAGAGGTGACAAATAATTCAGCTGCACTGAGACAAGTCCAAGGTCGGCAGGACCGTGTTTCGTGGAGCGGTGTCAGTCATGCAGTGCAAGAAAGCCGAGAGTCGCCTTTAAATTCCACGGTCGAATGCCCCAAGTTGTCTGGAGTCTTGGAAAGCACAACGCCTGGACCCGCCTTGCTCATTGCTCCAACACGGACCTGCGCAAGCACTTGCGACTCTCCAAACATCAGGGGAACACAACGAGGCTATACACAGATGTTGCCAAATGAAGCAGATCAGCTGTGCCACGATGCATCCCAGCATAGCCAGCGCACTTCGCTGGGTGAAAAAGACATTGCCCGTTGTCCCGCAGAGTCCGGCCCCTGCTGCTCGCAGGGTACACCTCGTGGGGAAATCCAGACAGGCGCTCCTGGGGCTTCAGGAGCCCGGATCATGCAGGGACTGCCTAGTATGGGGTCCTCAAAGCCCTGGGAGCGCCTGCCTGGGGAAGACGGAGAGCGCGAGCAGCTCCAGGCTACCCACGCTCTCCTACCTTCAAACAAACAGATGTCTGCTGCAAAACAGTGGCACAAATCATCACCACCTTTTGTCACAAATGAATTTGTGGTGCAACAAAGGGCACAGGCAACTGCGTGCTTTCGTTTTGGGCAGTCATAAAAACATTTACGTTGGTGCAAAGGTGACGTCTGTTTGCAGCCAGTCGGACACAAAATACGTGCACAAGAAGGCAGGCAATGCTGCTACGGTTAAGAGGCAGGGTACTTTTACTCCACTCAAAAAATCAGAGATCTGTAGGATGCAAGGTGGGAGCAGGACAACACTTCCAGAGGGCTGGGTCTTGCATCTGCAGCGGGGGTACTAATTAGCAACGAATGTCAGCATGACTCGGAAGTACTTCTGATTCCCCGATGGATGAGCACACGGCGCGCTTCAGAGAGCTGTGCAAGACTTCTAAGATGGAAAGACTGGAGTTTTTACATCCAGTTCCTACATCCTTGGCTTACCACAGCCTGGCTCATCGTGAGTCTGTTATATCACCGGCCGGCAGCAGAACAGATTTATCCAAGCAGCAGTCTCTCAAGCAGTGGTTCTCAACCTCGCTGGACTCGAGACGCCCCTCCATACCTGTTGGCAATTGAGTGGCACCCAATTTCAAAAACTCCTTTCTATATTACATGGCTTACCTCCATGCAGAGACCAGGCAGTGGGGGTGGGCACTTGGCCAGCACAGATGAGACTGAGTCTGCATTTATCTGCTTATCTCTTCGCACCCCGTGGCACCTTTCAAAGGGTCTGGCGGCCCCCAAGGGCACCACTGCACCCCTCTTGA
>NW_005841934.1:1732106-1751749 GCF_000455745.1 Alligator sinensis
CCTGCTCTCTCCATTACCTCTGCCAGTGCCTACGCTCCTACGTCTTCCCTAGCAATGTGAGATAAGCAGGAACAGAAATGGCCAGAGCTAACAGCTTGCAGAATACTTGCAAAAAGCTGAGACAAGCCTGAAAAGTGATGGCCCCAGTGACCTTCTTGGGAAGTGACAGCCTTTTGAACTGCACAAGATCCTCCAACCTGAGCATGAAGGCGAGCCGCCAAGGACTCGGATACCAGTGCCCAAATGCAAGTGTGCCAATCTCAGCTTCTCCCGATGGGCTTCGAGAACGTTTTCCTCCCTCCTATCCTGCAAAATAGCAATCCCCTCCTCAAAGCCTCCTGCTAATGCCATAAATGCCATGCAGTTACCAGCACAGGCTGGTTCTGTGTCTCACACCTGTAGTGCACGTCCCTGCTCTGTGCCTCTGCTTCCCACCCTCTTGGATCTGCAGCTCCACCTGGACTCGCCAAGTCTATTGGTCCATGCATGTATGTGCAGTGCTGGGGCTTTGGCTGCAGCCCTGCATCATCCTTGGGACTGCGGCCACGCTTCTGTGCCTCGTGCTCTGCTTGGAACCACTTTTCCTCATTGCACGCACACACCCATGCACATGCACGCGCACATGCAGGTCTCTAGCCCTGCACCTTTGCAGAGCCAGAGATTCTTCGCTAACACAGATCAGAAATTTTCTGGGGAATTAACTTTTCTGGGGAATTAACTGTCAGAAAATAGTGACATGCGGAAAGCAGAATAGTTTGCAGAAAACTGTCAGACTGGATGAAAATTTGTTCCTAAGGAACGTGTACAGAGAGTTCAGTATTTAAAGGAATGCAATGCTCTGATATTCTGCTTCAAAATAGCTTCGCTTCAATTTAAAAAAAACAAACAAAAAACTTTATATCTATATTAAAATGCTTCAGCATACTTCAGTACTTTGACAGAAGCAGTTGAAGCCAGACTAGAAAGTGGGAAGAATTTGGCCCCATAATATTCTCCGCAGACTGGTGAAGAAAAATGTCTGGACTGGAAGTGCCCAAGTAGCTGCCCTTGTCAAACTGACGCATTCATAACGAGCGGCGCCGCTTCGGCCAGGTTCCAAAAACTGCCACTAATCACATTTTTCTTTGTTTCTTATTTTTCTCTAGTTCTGGATCCCTTTGCCTGGCAAGTCCTTCTCTGCCTATTTTTTTTTAATTACTCAAAAAACATTTTTTGAAGAAGCAAACGATCACCCAGTTGACTCACGAAGAAACGGATGTCACTGGTGTTTCTCATCTGCAGCAGGGAAAACTAAAAGTCGTAGACAAACGAGAGCTGGGAGGGGAACCAGATTTGTCCGAAATACAATCCGAGAAAAGGGGCTTTTTTTCCCAACACGCAAGTGTGCATGTGCATGTGCGCACACACACACGCAGGTACATAATCTGGCCCGTAACAGGTCATTCAGCATGCTAAAAAAGCAGCTTTCCTTCGGTGAGTCTCTTCCCCTTCACTCTCTTTTCTTTTTTGTCTAATGAGCATGAGTTAGTCTGCTCAAAAGCCTGAACGGGCATCTTAGGGCCAATTCAACAGCAGGGGGTCCGTTACTATAACAACTGACAACTCCTGTGAATTCTGAAAGGCCTAAAAGTAGCCATTTGGGAAATAGTTATTGAGTAAAAAGTTGCAAAGGAATGGCTGTATTCGGTATCACGTGACAAAGCCCTCACGGCACACAGCTGCACTTCACTATGTCGGCCATTCAAGCACAGCCAAAAAACCCATGTCACCAACCTCCCAGAACAGCTGGGACACCAGAAGAGCCCCTTTTTTAGTCCCCCACAACAAGAGAGGATAAAACACAGGCGGCGAACAATGAGCTGAAATAACCGCCGCGCACCATGCGCCGGCGTTACGAGATCTCAGCCTCCCCCCCTTCCCCGGGTAGGCTTCACATTGTCCGACGGTGGAAACGCCGAGGAGCAGACAGAGAAGTTTTTCTATCGAATGTGTCGCGCTGCCTCTGAAGCATGAAAAGGGCTCCAAGAGCGATGCTCGCGGCTTGAATGAGCAGCCTACAGCGGCCCTTAAGTTTCAGACTTGAAAGGCAGCAACCAGCCCTTGGCACGGACAGCGGGCTCAGCTCCCCGCTTGGGGGAAGAGGTGACGGATCACGGATCTGAGCAAACAGGGCATGGGGACGCCACTCTGAAGAGGCGATAGTGTTTCTCCCTCCTCTGGCAAGAGCAACAACACGTAGGACTCGTGTCTTTTCTCACGCGGGACAAAGATCGGCTAAGCACTTACAGGTGCTGCTTCCACTGGGGGGTTATGGGCAGTATGCACCTAACCAGCGTCCTCTGAAATACTGGGGTGCTGCAGCTTCCTCCACTTCAATCTCTTTTGAGCAGTGGAATTGCTCCTTTGATGAGCAACCTTGCACAGAAAAAGATCACAGGTGCGGGGGGAGGTATCGAAGACTTTCCCCGTCTTGTAGGACAGGTTCCTGGGGGGCTGCCCGTGCAGTACCCATCTGCTGGGGTTCGCATGGGGAGGGCACCTGGCGGCTGCTGGAGCTGCAAAGGGGGAAGCCAGAAGCTAGTGCAGGAACAGGTGGTGGGAGGAGGCCGAAGCACTGTGCCTGAAGTGGGAACTGAGAAGCAGGCATGATGATGATGAGCATCTACCGGAGAAAGTAGCACCGAACAGCTTTTGGCCGAATTGGTAATTTCCCCCTTTGCAAAGGATGTGAGAGGAGATGGAGAGGGCATGCGTGTGCATGGAGAGGCGGCAGGGAAAGGCTGCTTTGCGTGTGGCTGCCATGAGAATCTGGCAGGATCTACTTGTGCCTACACATCCACGTGTGACCTTCACTTGTATCCATCAATTCATCAGACACGCGTGTATATTCCCATAATACCCCTACCAAGCCCTGGTTATTTGGAAGTCACCATATTTACTGCCACGCTTCACATCTCTAAATGTTTCATAGATGGACAAAGACAGGCCAGTGTAACCCAGTGTTTCTTGTGAACAAACTCCCTAATGAAGAACACAGCAAGCCTAAAATACATCTCTCCGAATCCAATCTGCTACACAGATCCTAGTCTGCATGATATGCAAGAAAAATCAACAGTCCTTCGTGCACATGTAGCATTAACTGAAGCATTGAAAATTAAAGCTCTGACTAAAAGATGCGCTAACGCATGCTGAAGTGCACTCCTATCCAAGACAATGCTTAAACATATGCTTAACTTTAAGCCGGTCCTGAAGTGACGCGGACTTCAGCACATTCTTAAGTGATGAGCTAATAAAGGATGTTTTCTTAAATTAGTACCTAAGGTGTTGCAGTGATACTGTATCTGAGTTTTGCTGATAGACACAGTTGCTGGAACTGTTCAATTCCAAATCAATCAGGATCCACATCTATCACAACCAACTTTTTAGACAAGTCTTAGTCAGCAAATATTCTGCATATCATGAATGAGTGACTGTGCAATTACAAGGCTTCAGAATGGCAATGCTGAACTAAAAAGCAAGACAGAACAGCGGCTGTGTTTAGTAGCTCATGCTCAGAGTTAAATACCAGAGCAACTTCAAAGCCAGGTTTTTAATTAAAGAGAAGATGATTCAATTGCTGAGGCTGGTCCACATTCAGGACCAACTGCATGTTAAAACAACGGAGGAGGCTGACCCAAAGCAAGGGATGGAGAATTGTGCGGGTTTTAGCAAATGCCATGACTGATAGCAGCTGAGCCAATGCAAATAATATGTTGTGAAATAAGAGATGGATCTTGCAGGTGACTGGCAACGGGACAAGCCATTTATCACCTCTAACCAATGGTGCCAATGCATTTTGCAAGCGACTGAGCACGGTTATCATCCAACAGCTGGATTGAAGCTGACAGTTTCTTGTGGACCACTGGCCCCAACACAAAACCCCAACTAATCCAAAAAGGCATCCAGAAAATCTCAATAGAGGCACGAAGCATGGGGTTAACCCTTTCCCTCCAAAAGAGGACTATCCCTTCCCAAAAGCTGTAAGACTATTTCTAAGAGCGATGCATGGAAAGCTTGCAATGCCCTTCTTCATACTGCCCTGCCCTGTGGGTATATACACAAAGCACAGCTGGTGCCCAAACCTAAATCCCACATCCCTTAGGCAAGCAGATCCTGGAGAGGATGGAGAAAAGCTTTGGCAACCATCTCCAGACTCCCAGGGCAGGATGGGAAGCTGACAGCCAAGCAGGATGGACTGGAGCAGGCGTCACCCTGCCCACACGTGGCACGTCCTTGCTCCCACACAGCAGCACTGGTCCCTGCCTGGAGCACCGTGCCTCTCTGCCTCCCCCGAGACTCTGGCCCAGGACCTTTGACCAGCTGGGACCTGGCTATGGACTCTGGGAGTGTCTGGCCAAATTGGGACACATGGTCAACCTAGCCCTGATCCATCTCGGCCCACAATGCCAGGGTCCAGGGCCACCGCACGGCAGGCCAAAGTCTTCAGAAAGGCACCTAAATTACCGAGGAGCTCCCGTTCCAGTTTCAGAAATGATTACCGAGCCTCTCTGGGAGAGGGAAAATGGGACAAAATGGACATAAGCACTTCTGAAAACTCTGCTTGCCTCTTCTCTAAGAGTCAGAAACTCAGCAGAAACAAGCAAGCTTTTAAGTTAGCTGGAAGAAGCTTTTAGCCTCAGACTAAGCGAGCTCTTATAAAATATGCCACAAATATGCAATATAACACCCATATTCACTTTGAAACAAGCAGACAAAGTACAACACGCAGCGTAAGCCGCGGATTTGTTCAAGCAACAGTTCCGAAACCTTTTATAACTTGCCAGACAGAAATTTCCCTCACTTTAAAACCTGTGCCAAAACTTATTTCGTGCAAGAATCTTGTAGAATTGAATACCAAAAGCTAACTTTGCTAGAGAGCGTTCATTAGTGGCAGGAGGAGTAAAAATAGTTCTTGGCTCTCGCACAGTAGATTTCATCTGCAGGTCTCAACATGATTTATAAAGGCGGGTAAGTATCTTTAACACTTCTACCAGTGGGGAAACCGCGATGCCGAGACATTAAGAGCTTAATTTTACTCCTAGTGATGTCAATGAGGTCTTTGCCTACCATTGAGTTCAACAGTAAAAAATATTGAACTAAGTGATTTGCTCCAGGTCACAAAGCACATCAATACATAGCCAGATATAGAGCCCAAATACCCTGATTTGCAGTCCAGTGCTTGATGTGCAGGAGGACACTGCCTCCTTTTAAACCACCCCAAAGATTTCCATCCCAGGAGTATCAGTCTCTGTTAAAGCCCCTGGAATCCTTTAAAAAACACTGGGAAGGTGGCTCTTGTTCTCTCTTGCATTTTGTAGGACTTTTGCCTAAGGAAGTGTAAAGTCATCCTTTCCTCAAGCTACTGCAAAAGCCACGTGGCAATCAGCAGGCCCTGCAAGCTAGCTTTGCTCTCGGAAAGGCAGCAGCTGTGTTGCTCCAAAAATCCCTCCAGAATGTCAACAGATCAGCACTGTACAAACAGCCTGATTTAATATAAAATGCAATACAATATTCTTGCTTTGTCTTCGGGTTCACAATGTTGATGAGTGCAATAACTCAGAGGTGAGTAATGGTACCCACTGAAAAGACAGAAACAGAAAACTCTCAAGCTATGTTTGTGAATTCATTTCCTCGTCTTAGCTGAACATGAGAAATGGCTATAATTTAGTTCCCATTTAAAAGTTCCTGTTGGCTAAAACGTTAAACTCTTAATTGCTTCTTAATATTCTCTGCTTATTTTATCTTTTTAAACCATTGTCTATATGGTACGGTACTGTTCAGAATAAAAGCTGCAAAGAAAAGACATCTGATATCCAATGAAAGGTCACCGGTCAGACTAAATACCCTTTTTTTTTAAGCTGCGAAGCTTAGAGACAAGATCTCAGTACATGTTTAAATATTTCAGGTGCCTTCATTTCCAGAATGGCGTCACTGCCCTGCCATGTCCTTGAACAAAAGTGCAAAACAGCGGTCCGGTACCAAAATGCAAATTGCTACAGGAAGTCTCCTGTTTCCCTTCACCACTGTAATGCTCAGGAATACCGTTACCACTCCACAACGTTTTTATCAACCGAGGTTACTGAAATCGAGTGTGGATGCAGAGATGCGTACCGTGCCATGTGAGGGCTCGGCACAGCAGAGCGATTCGACTTGCCACGGGACAAACCCATGTACGCAGTCACCCTCGCACTGGATGGTCTGAAGGCTGACACACTTTGATTTTCAGCACACAGAGAAGAGGAATCAGAGCATCTATGAGCATGTCCAGGCCTTTTTTTTTAGTGTTTCCATCAGTCGAACCCTTGGTTCTTCTGCGAGTAACATACAACTCTCTGGCAATCTTTTCTGGGTGTCAGCATGAACATGTTCATAACTAGACTCCTGTCTTCCTTTGCTGTTCCTGGGTCAAGTGTCTCTACTGGAGTTAGCTGGAGTGAGGCATTACCTTTACTAACACTCGTCCAACTAGACATAATGCCGAGCTTCAAGCTCTAGACCTTGTGAACAAATATCCTGAAAATCAACGATGTAATGCCTAAATTGCCAAATCTGTTTGCAAATGCACTCAAAGAAACAAATCCGGGTAAGAGAGACGTGACATGTCAAATGATGGGCTCCCTTTTCCTCCTGCTCAAGCAGCTGGGGATTAACAACCATATCAAGCCAAATCTGTTGCACCGCTAAGGTCCGGGCTATCCTGTGGGCATGCGATAAAGCTGTCTGCTTGTTGTTCTGGGGTACCAAGCAATGCAATTTTTGCAGCCTCTTGATGCTGACCTATTTATATTTTATTTGCTCCCATAATAGAGAAAATATATTATTATTCTCTCCAGCTCTCTTTGCATTGCAGTTTCATTAAAACTATACGGAGACCAAGAAACTAAGTGCAAACCCCCCCGAACCACAAAACAAATCAAATCAAAATCAAACAAACAACCCCCCCAACAACAGCACCCCCGCCCCAAGAATTGCTGGTTGCCTTTCAGTTCCAACGCCTTTTCATGACTCGGGTGGCAGCAGCGCGGGACAGAACGAAGTGGCCTCCTGCCTCGAAGATCGATCATGTTATGGCCTCCAACTGTCCAGTCTGTGCTGGGCAAAGGAAAGGGGGATCCCAAACTGTCCCCACATATCAAGGAGCTCGTATGGAAGTAGAGCCGTCATTCCCAGCTACTTCCAAGAAAAGACATAACTACATGGAAGTTCAACCCCTCAGTTAAGAAACCAGTGATAGCTTCCTTTGGTTTTAATTTTCAAAGCAACCTTTTTCTTACACTGGGAAATCAGCACGGAATTACTTTCATCAATAACACTAGATGTGAGAGTTGCAAAGGGTCAGAACCGATATTGGTTTTTAACATTCGTAGACCCCCACTCCCCCACTCAGGCTTGACTGAGACTCCTAGATGGTAGGAGATGCAATGCAAACAACCGGAAGACCGTGGTCTGTTTATGGAACAAATCAACTGGTCCCCGAGTGCCCCAAAACACCCCCTTGCTTTGCCCTCTGCGTGCGTGGCCACCCACCACCCCTCGGCAGTTGCCCGTTCTCTGTGCGTGCTGTAATGCATTTTTTCACTCAAGAACAAAGACTTGCTGCTCAGGAAGAGACCACCGCGCCTGACGTGCCCGTCCCCTTGGGGGTTCCCTCCTCTCCACAAGTGCTTTCATGCTATATTCCTCTCTGAAAAAAAAAGATCAGTCTCCAACTCATTTTCATGCTCTTTACTTTTGATAGGCTGATTTTGCAAATTATTCCCTATGTTGCCCATTACACTTTTAAGTTAAGCACTTCTTTCTGAAGACCTAGTTCATTCTTCCTCCTAACTTTCTGAATTGCATCTCGTTGGTTGTTTTTCTTTCTTGCACTTTTTTTTTTTTTTTAACGCTCACCAATCTAAACAGTTTATCCTTCCTAAGGAAAGTGAACCAAACTTTTCAGGGCCCACAAAATACCACGTCTCCCCTTCCATGCATTCAATGCTCTGGGCAGTCAGGAATACAACTGCAGATGATGTGTGCTACACCCTTTTTTGATTCAACCCCAAATGCTCCTTGCCCTTCTTATTGTGTTTACATACACACAACTTTCACTGTCCCATCTAGTTTTTCACCAAGAAACTTCATCCTTGCATTTGGCTATACCTCGTTGTGATGGCTTTATTACCTGGCTTTTGTAATTTTTCAGCTGTTAACAAACAGTTGTGCAAATTATGAAAAGTAGGTGGAGACATATGCATATATGCTACCAACTTTACCAAGTAATTCCATTATAATTCTGTTCTTTTCCCCTCCTCTATGTATTTTTGTTACCACTGAGAAAATTTAAATTGTCTCATGAATTTTTAGGCTGAAATGTGCTCAACCTCAGTTATACGGTACTTTAATTTTGGTCACCAATCATGCAGTGGTCCCCAGTATAGTCATCGCTTACCAAGAGTAGTTTCTGGGTACCTCTAACTAAGCCACTCTGCTCTATCAGCTTGAATATGGTTTTGCTACTGCTTCAGCAAATTGAGCACCAGTTTTTCTTTTTTTCATAGAGTCTATTAGTGAAACTACAGAACAAAATAAAAAATACCTTGCAAACAGCCATAAAAGCATTTTCCTGAGTAATCCCCATTACCATTCTGTTCAGCTCAAAGGCTTTTCTGTGTACAAAGACATCTTCATATATTGCAAAATAAATGTTACCTTCCATTACATTGTGTCTGGGAACCCATTCATTTCAGTGGGGTTCCCTGGATGGCATTTTGAGCAATTTTTCCCACTATATATGATGAAAAAAATGGGAGAGATTTTGGGAAACATATATGGAGAGAGGTCAGCGAAAGCAGTCACCACTGAAGTCTTTACAGTTGAATCTTTTATATAAGTACCACTACTGCTGGTCACAGGACTGTCATAATATTGCTAATTACTTGCAAATGTCAATGGAAACGTTTTTAATTCGGGCCACTGTCACCTATTTATTAATGTTCATTTGAACTTTCCAGACTCAGCTTGGCCAATTAATGGTTGCCCAAAAAGATATTTTTAAGGATAAACTGACAGTCCTCAAAATCATTTCTTTATGAAAGACAATTAAAACACAGGCATTTCTAACAACGTTTCTGCTTCTGTGTTCCACTGAAATCAACCTGTTCATAAGTCTTGACAACTGTCCCAGGCTAATGCTTTCTTTATCTTTTGGTCAACAATTGTGTACGAAGAGTTTAGAAGACTATCAACAGCAAGAAAAAGAAAAGGTCATTCGCGTACAAGCCAAGTGCACACGGATGCTGCAGACATGAGCAATTAAGACTGCATCCCAACTTAGCAATACTGATCTTAGTCAGGACTTAGTGATGAGATGTGGCACTTCCCAAGCAGGTGAGCAGGTCTGCAAGTCCTGGGATGACAAGGCTTGAACAAGGCACGGCAATTATTTTCTGGCCTGGATGGTTAATTCCTGCCACTCCAGAATTTGTGATCTGGTCGCTCGTGTCCTTCTGTGTCCCTCAGCCCCTTCTAGAAAGGAAATGGTGAAGTCCAAGCCTGGCTTTATCTCAGATGCTGTCTTTCTTACACAAAATCATAGGCAAAGTTAAATTCACTCATAAAACTTTAAGTTGACATCTTAATGGAGGGTCAAGGAGACTCAGGCTTTAGGGGCAGGATATATAAGCACCTAGGAAGATGCTTCAGGGTCACGTTTATCTTAAGCCAAACGTGCATTGAGGTTACTGAGGCTAATCCCAAGCACTGAACATCACCACACTTGGCGCAAACATCAGTATCTCTTTAGGAGAAGCAAACTGCAGGGTTTATTTGGAGAGCTGAAGCAACAGAAAGCGGAGTTGAACTGGCTGGCATCACCCAGAGAGGCTCAGAGCCCCAGTCCAGCAAACCCTTCTCCCACGACCCTTTATCCTGAAGGTCAGGCCCAGAGTGCATTTTTACAGCTATTTAAGATGAGCTAATTGAGGAAACACTTGTCTGCATTACAGGTGGTTCCGGCTGGTGCAGCCACTAATCTCATTTTCATGACACAAAAATCAATACTCAAGACACTTGAAAGAGTTAACCAAGAGCAGCTGTTGTAGCACTGCGAGAGAGACACAGAACTGAAGTATCCGTCGCTGTACCATCTCATAAAATAAAAGAGATGGGAGCATATGGAAAACCACAGCCCCCCAAAGCATATTCAATCCCAGGCAGTTCCCAATCCAGAGGACGCAGGCTCACCTCCAGTACACGAGCACAGCTATAAGGAGTATGAGGCACACAAAGGTCAAGGCCGAAACCACGATCAGTGGGATGATCCACTCCATTTTGCCGGACGGTCTGGTGGCCATACTGGAGCTGTTCTTGTCTGCTGCAACGGGAAACCAAATTAATGATGCTCTCATGGACAATTTGGAAACAAAACTAAATGGCTAGTCCTTGGGTCACCTCCATTTATCACACACCTGTAGGCATTTGAGTGTAAAAGCATGGCTGCGTACTACATCACGCTGCCTGGACTCCACTCCTGTACTTAGCAAGGCTCAGTGTGACTTACCCACCGTTTCAGGACCCAAACCTGTGCTATTATCAGATGTAGCAGACACCACTCAGAATCAATCTGAAAGGTCAGTGAAGTGTAATGAATGGTCATAAATGTCTGCAGGTTTGCTTGGTCATAAATGTCTGCAGGTTCATTTGTTAACTCTTTGGGTTCATTGCAAATTCACGCAAACACATACTTAATTTTACTAATATTAGCACTTCAAAACAAAAGAAAAACCCCTTTATTAAAACCGGATCCAGTACTGTGTCAACAAACTTCCTAAGTTGTTAAGGTGCATATATACAGATGGGTTGTTGAGACGGGTGGATGTGCCTGTTGCAACCAAATGTACAAATCCGTACTGCTCTGGTTTGCACAAAATGAACTATAGCAAGATTCTGGGAAACTACAGCAAAGATAAGCCAACTTCTCTATCTGCTGGGTCTTGGCACCAAATTACCTATGATTATACGTGCAATGCATATGATTATATGATAATAAAGCATGTTTTAACAGTGCCTAGAGGCCTCAATCAAGTATTGGGACACGCAGTACCAGGACTGTATGCACATCCAGCAAAAAGATGGTCCCTTCCCTGTGAAAACTTAGATGTGAAGGGCTCTGCTGCACTGCAAAACCCCTCATCTGTGCAAGTTCACAAACTCTGATAAGTTTTCCACTCCCTAGGTGCAGTGCACAAGACTGGATGCAGTTCCCGTAGCTCGTTCTGCAGGATCTAACAGAAGGTCTGCAGCTGTCCGCAGGAGGCAGCAGGGAATGCATTAATATAAATGGCCTCAGATCTGAACAAAGGCTGACAAATACACACTTGACTCTTACTTATTATCCTCTCGTGTGGTTTCTTCTTACCACTGCAACTCCACACCCTTGTGCAGTATTATATTATCCTATCTTCTGAAACAGCAGCAAATCTTACCAGAGGAACGTAATTGCCTTTTCACCGTAGGTAGGCAAAACATGGATAATTGGAAGTCACCAGATGTCACATAATATGAAGTCATACTCTATTTTAATAGCATTTAGATTATACTTCACCATAGGCAGGAGTAAAATCCAAATAACATGGAAGTAAAGGTTAATTGTAAATGCTTTTGCCTGGCTGCTGAAAACAGAGCGAGAGTGGAGGCTGCTGCAAGCCCAGCAAGTGATCTTTCTAGCTTGGTTGATGGAGGCAGTGCCCTTTAGCAGGCGAGCCTAAATGAAGTGCTAATCAGACGGATGCCGGGGGGGGGCAGCGAACGTGCCCCGTGTGTGGAACCGATCAGCAGAGAGACGGGCAGCCAGGACCGTGTCTTAGCCCCGTCGCTGGTGCACGGAAGGCGGCGGTGGGTGCACCTTAACGCCAGCTTGTTTCAGAACAGACGGGCAGAGCTCCCATGCAGCACATAGTAAGGCCAGCATTTCAATTAGTTCTTGTAGCAGAAAGGCAACCTACGCACTGCTGTTTCTTTAAGAGAGAACCTCGATTTCAGCTGAGAAGGAAAAAACCCCCCAAAATAACCAAAGGGGAAAAAAAACAACAACCCAGAACCCAAAGAATCAATTTTCTGCACTTGCTAAACCCCCAGGATTCATAAATCAAAGAAATGTGTACTTTTGCACTGAGCACTTTTATCAGCAAATCTCCATCCACTTAAACACCAAACGGGGAAGCCCCACAGCCCACAGGGCAGGGCAAGTATTAGTCATTAGGGGGCAAAGTAAAACCATATGCTCCAATCGAACTTACCGGGAAAGCCAAATGCTCCCAAAATGCCCCAGCGCCTATTCAAATATTACTTCCTCTCCCACAAGGCAAGGGTGCCATCCAGGAGCATCCCCCTGCACTTCAATACAAGAATGCAAGCTCCCGTTTGCTTGAAAGCACGGAAATCACTCGGGGAACAGCGCGGGCTGCAGTCCCAACCTCCTTGGGGTGAAGTACGCTCTCGGTAATATGCATGATGCTGTGCTTACAGGGAAGATTTTTTACTTATCTGACCTCTCCTATCTCCTATGCTGCAGATGTGCAAAGAAGAAAACACTCTGCATGCCCAAAGCTGGCACAGCCAGTCTGATTCACTGAGGCTGAAATTGGAAGCGGGGACGGCAACCCATGATCTCTCACAAAGGAAAAGAAGCGCGGGCTTGCTTTGAAGACCAAGTCTTAGATGTCTCTCCTTGCTTAAGAAAACATTTGAAGGGAGTTGAAACAAAACCATATCAGTGGAAGTTGCTACACGATGACTGTGGAGGCCAGAAGAATTTAGTAGTACATCTGGGCTGCCAGCAGGTGTCTTTCTGGGTGCCAGGGCAGAGAAGCGTATAAAAAGGCAGCGTGCTGAGTAATGTGAAAAACACGGAAGAAAATACACATTTGCAATGAAGAGAGGGAGCTTTAGACTCCCCTTCACTCTAGAAAAAATACCAGCCTTGCAATTTTTCACTGTTAACACAGGACGCTGGAGCTGCAATAGCACCAATAACGTGCCCTTGTTAGAGCTGTGCCCACTAATGCCTGACTTTGGTATTAAAATAAAAAAAAAATCCCTCATGTACGAGGATCTCCAGTTTTGCTAAGAAATGTAAACAGTTTCCAGTGGCATATGTCATCGCTGAATTAATTCAGTTTGCCTTTTACTGGCTTGGAATTCATCCCAGTAGGAAGGAATAAAAATTATTATAGCGTAACCACTTCAGGAAGTCCTGCACCACATGAGCCCAGGCAGCTCTAAATCCACTTCTCTGTGTGGCAAAGTGTGTAGGTCTTCATAACAAGCGCCTTCTCGAGAAGCACTCGCTCGGCAGCTTCGTCTCTCCCGGGACCCTGCACCGGGGACAGGACAGCAAGGCAGGCTTTGGCAGAGGGACTTCAGGGCAGGAGCCAGCATGAGCAAGGGGCGTTCTGCATTTGGACACGTCGACGGTCTCTCTAAATGTCCGTGGTCACCGAGCCGTGAGAACATAAATATCTTTATTCTCCATAGGGAGCGTCACTTCTTGTAACATGCAATTGTTAATAGGAATTTACTATCCTACCTGAGCTCTACCCCTGGCTGAAACTTTCTCTTTATCATCCTGCCACGCCGCGTGGGACCACCGCCAGGGCCGGGACCACGTTCTGCCTGCTTGCTGTTATAGGGACGGGTACCCAGGACAACAGAGAGCCCCCCGATTTCATGCCCCCTCCAATGGCACCGTCCCAGCCGTGCTGATTCATATCATGAAATCCTTTAAATGCAAGTCAGCTTCAACTTTTCCTCTGAGTCAATGAGATAATAAACTGTTACAGCATCATCAATTAGTAAGGCCTGAGGGCAGTGCCAGCCATCTTATGCAAGTGTGGAAATTTGAGAGTTTTTTTATTGAAAAAAAAAAAAAGCAACCCTATATTTTTTATTGAAATGAATGTCAGCACACTCTTTTACCTACAAATAGTTTTGCAGCTCTCATCCCTGTGGATCCTGAGCTATTAAATGCATCTTTTCACTACCTAATAAACAGATGTTGATGGCATTTAACCTGAGTGCTGGATAACGCGGATTCACCAAGTTCAAATGACCAAATGAAGTCTCCTTGTGCAATCCAGGCGGTCGCCGACAAGCATTCAAGCCCCTTGACTGTATAGGTGGCTCTAAGATGCCGTGCAAAACAGCTCAAAATTCACATGAAAATACAACTTAATAATCCTTGCTACCTGTGGAGCAAGAGAGCATTATACGCAGATGTTTAATTATCCTAACAAAGTTATCCCCAAAAGGCTTTTGCAGCCTCCTCCCTGGTTGGGCTGTTCTAGAAACCAAAATTCACTGAGCGCTGAAATCGCGTCCTGGGACTAAACGCGATTTAGGATGCAGAGCATCGTCTCCCGATAAAGGTCTCCTGCCAGAGGAGGTCAGAACACCCCGTGGAAGCTGGAGAGGAGCGGGGAGGAGCTGAGTAATGCTCATCTCAAGTGGAGTCCCACTGGGCCAATACCCAGATCTCCGCTGTTTTCAATCTATGATCATGACTCAGACAGAAGCACCAACTGGAAAAAATGTTAATTTGTTCATGACAGGGAGCAGGAAGTGCACTCGCTACACAGGATCAAACAGAAAGGATTCATTTCAGCTTCCAACATGACAATCACAACTCTCTTGATTAATATCTGCTAAGACTGGATCATGATTGTTCTTTTTTTGGTGGAATAATATTGCTGTCATGGCCTCTCCTCCTCATTTTCAGTTTTAAAAGAATACAGAATAATGCAGAGCACCTGTCTATTTAACACCCGCAGACCAAAGGGACGATTAGGCAAACAGCAAACTAGAGATGGCTTGACAAGAAACTGGAATAGGAGCATGTGAGCAAGCACTCAGGAGCAGAAAGAGTCATTAATGTTGGCCGATACTACCAGAGCAGAGGAGGCCACTGCCATTTGGAAAATAATGACGTGGCCTCAAGAGAGGTGTGTGTACGCGAGTGTGAAATAAGTGCTAAAAGAAAATGAGCCTTGCTGTACTAATTGGCCTCTCACTTTCCCAGTAATTTCTCATGTGTTCCCTGTTCTCCTCTCATCACCCACACTCACATGTCCTTCCTCTTTCAGCCATCGCCTTACACACTGCTAATTTGATTCTCTATAATTAATTTTACAAGTGTACACTGTTAGGAAACAGTTTTCTGCTCTTTAAAACGTTGACCATGATTCTGTTGTTTCTTCGCTGTTTTAACATACAAATTAGTTATCCAAAAAAACCCAACCCCCTGCTCTGCCCTCCCCGTGTGTTCCCGAGGACACCCTGAAGAGCGGGATGTTTCCCGTCCCTGAGAATTTGGCTGTGATATAAAGCAGTGATTCTCGAGCAGGGAGATCCTTTTAAGGGTGTTGCTACCCAATTTTAGCACTGTATTTAAGCACAGATATTTAAGATGCTTTTCATAGTATTCTAACTCCAGAGCAGCCTGGATGGAAAAAGAAAATTACCAAACATACAACGGCTTGGCAAAAGTGCGGAATTAAAAGTGGAAGCAGCAAAAAGCCTGCCAGCTCGCAGATGCAACGATAACGCCACGCGACGCGCGGTAATCGTTACAGAAATTAACTTTACGTCATGGTAAAATCGCAGCAGGAGACCAGCGTCCTGATCCCAGGGTCAGATCCAGGAGAACGTGCCCCTGCTAACTTCCCCGCTCTGCATGCAGTGCAAGGGACCGCGCGTGCGGAGCTGTTTGCCAGAACCAGGGCTCGTGGATGTGTGTGATGAGGAGTCAGCCAGACAGGCTCCCGCTTCACGGAGGAGAGCCTGCACATCAATCAGGCTAACTCGAAAACACAACTAGCGAGTTCCCCAGGACAAAATAAATATACGCCAGCTACAGCAGCCATTCTTCAAAGTTAACGTCACAGTTGGAGTTAGGGGTATTAATTTTTAAAACCAAAATTCCTGAAGCAGCCAAATGCATTACAGGCTAATTTCTTGCCAGACTTCATTTTCTTATTTGGAGCATGGGTTTTTAATTGGAGACTGGGTAACTTCCTAATGAAATCAAACCCCAGTGGTGTTTCCCCCCCCTCCATCCCCACAATCATTTTAAGAGCATTTGTAGGCTGAGCCCAGAATCAACTTTTGCAGCATGAGACCCAAGCGTTGCTAACTGAACCGCGTGGGGTTCAAAGCTGCAAGAAAATGGGTCCTTCTGTTTTATTATGCACCAGAATCTGGGATGGCCAGATGGCGCAGCTCCCCACCCCGGCTCACTCACCTGGGTTTATGGTGATGAACTTGTTATCTGACGGATTTTCCTCCAGAAACCTGTCGTCTTTAGGAAAAGGTTTCCATGATGCTGTCTCTGGTCTCCCAGGGATTTGCCCTAGGTAATGTTCGTTTGTGAATGCTGGTGGCACTTGGGTGGAAGGGAGGGGTTGGGGCTGGGTATCTGTTTCGGTCGTGCTCCCTTCTTCGGGGCTCCTATCTGTTGGGAAAACGTTTTGGTTTTGCTCTTGACCAGGTATGGTTTTATTTCCTTCCTTTTCCGCAGTCCTATTGGGGGAAACAGTGGCGGGCGCGGACTCGGTGTTATTTTGTACCTCGGCAGCCTCCGTCGCTGCACTTTTCTCTTTTTTTTCTGATTCTTTTTCTCCCTCTTCTTCGTGCTCCCTTTCGCCATCCTCGCTCTCGCTCTTCTCATCCTTTTCTCCTTCCTCCGCTCCGTCATTGTCTTTTGGGAGGGTGGAATCGCTGTCTGGTCCTGGGGAAGATAAAGCCTCCGTGGTAGCGAGCACGGGCCTGGCTGACTGTTTGCTGGTAGAAGCAGCAGTCGGAAGCCGGGTCGGCCACACAGTACTAGGAAAAGAGGAAATACCGCCACCGCTAAAGCCCAGGCCGGCAAGCAGCGTGCTGGTCACCACAGAAGCCACCGTGGCTTGGCTCCCGCTGGAGGAAGGTCCCATTCCTGTTGCCATTGAAACAAAGGAGAAGGGAAGGCCAGAGGAAGTCCAGGTAGAAGATCCAGAACTGATGGGAGCCATGTCAGCGGAGGAAGCAGGAGAAGCTGTAGGCTTGAAGAGGTCACCAGGAGGGGCAAGGGAAGAAAACACAGCAGAGAGAGCATCAGTAGGGGTACCTGATATGCTACCTCGGGCCGTTTTTCCTTTTGTTTTCTTTCTCTTTCTCTTTCCATTCTGCTCATTACTCTGTTCAAATGAGACAAGTACATTTATACAAACTGGAGTAAGATCCACCCCACAACAGCACAAGCACAAGAGTCACAAAGTAAAATGATGAGGGGAGCAGACTTTCCCTGGGTCCAAAATATGAATCACACCAATGGGTCTTTATTTTTGTCTTCGCTCTCCCCACCTCTAGCTGCTTTCGAGCAGGGTTTCCCTTTTGGGGTGGGAACACATTTGAGAAGGTTTAAACAAGCGCAGTTTTGCCCGTTGCAGCTCTTTAAGCCTGGCCATGCAGAAGTCCAAAACTTTAGGGGTGCGTCTACACGAGACGCTTACTGCGCAGTAGAGTGTCACCGCACAAACCGTGCTAACAGCCTGCTGCACCGTGTTAGCAGGCTAAAGCACAGTAAGCGTCACTAAATAATTGTGTGCCGGCACTAACTTTAGGTGCTGAGCATTTAGTTAGTACTTTATTAAGGATGTACTAAACCAAGGTGCATTAATGAACATGTAGATGCACTTTATTAAGGATGTACTAAACCAAGGTGCATTAATGAACATGGAGATGCACCCAAGATGACATAAGTGGCCACCCAAAATAACAACTGAGTTGCTAAGGTGTGTAGGTGCTGCAGCAGCCACTCATGCTCCCAGATTTGGGAGTGAACAGGTCACATGGGTGCTGGGACCCTCCCACTGAGACCCGGTCAGTGGGACTGCAGCCTCCACCGGCATCATGTTCAGCGAGGCTGGTCTGCACCACATAGCTTGTCTTACGGTTTGGCGTTACGGCCAGCTAGGCATTGTCTTCTTGGAAAAGATCCCCGTTGCACACCTGGAAGAGTGCTCGTATGGGACCGTAGGAGGGTGGAAGGGGTCTCCCTCCTGCCCCGAGCTGGCTCCCATCAGTGCCAGTCCTTAGCAACCACCACCAAGTTGCTACCTCCCAACCCACGCAGCTCTCTGCCCCCACTGCAAGCACAGCCGAGCCAGAACAAAGGGCTGGCACAACTCGCTTTCCCAGCGGAGCCGCGGGAGGGAAAAGCAGAGGCTCAATTGCAACTTGGAGCTTTAGCTCTGCACTACCTGCACTCGGGCTGGACTGTAGGGTGCTGGTGACCGCTCTCCAAGCTCATCACCTTGCCTAATCTAAATAAAAATGGAAGATGCATGCAAAAAAGAGCTCCGCGATGACTGTCTGGAGGGGCCTAAGCTACAACTGGGAAAAGGCAGGTGGTGAAGTCATGCCCAAAGACACGAGCTAATCCTGCGGAGGAGCTGGGCTTTACACTCCCCGCTCAGGCCACGTGGCCTCTCTGATTTAGGAAACATGCTTCTTGTTACTAGTTTAGGTGACAAAACTAAAGCAGGGGCTACAGGAAGGAAGGGCAGATGGGGCGGAAAGAGAAGCATCTCTATCCAAACCAGAAAGCATCTCAAAGCCTAAATATCCTGTTGGAATTTGGAAGAAGTTTGGTAGTTGAAGGATACTTCCCTTTCCCTCTGCAATTCAGGCAGGCCAGCGAGCTAGAAAGCTGCAGCACAATATGAAAGGCTGCTCTCTCATGCTGTTTCTGCCATCACAAAGAACTTGAGATCTCCAGAGAAAGTCTGTTCTTTGGAGATTTCCAGCCTGAACTTTAAATAAGCCTCTGAATTTTGGGAGGCTGCTCCATCTGAAGTCTCTGCAGCTCTGTGAGATTTGCCTTTTTCTGGCAGACATGGTTCATCTCCGAGCTGGGCTGCAGAATTACAATCTGACCGCACGTTTTGCATGTCTAGTGCACCTCTGCATCATTGTTAGAGATGTTAATCACTCTTAATCAAGAGCTGCATGCATGTTACTGGCATAGGGGCAGCTTGTTACCATTCATGAAGCCAGGACTAAAGCACTTGGGGCAAGAGCCATAGAGGCATGCTAGATGTTTTCAAATTTAGATATGGCAACACCTAAAAATGAGGCCCCGGCCGTTGGTTCAAAGGAACAAGGTTAGGCATATGGGCTCCCAGCGCTGTCTCGGGGAGAGCTGGATGTATCTGAAGGGAGGTGCAGAGCTGCCAGACGCTGAGCTAGACGATAAGAAACATGGAGTCCAGGAGTTTGCCTGGAAACCCACCTTTCTCAGGAGCTTACAGCTCCTTTTGCAAGCCAGCGCCCCGAGCATGCCCTGCAGGACAGACTCGCACGGGTCCTCGCAGCCCCTGGGGATGGTACGCTCGGCGCTGAACTGGTCACTTCTCTTGGGGCCATGGGTGGGTTGCTCTGCTGCATACTGGGATGCCAAAAAAGCTTGGCAAGAGTCACACTTGCATCTCCCAGGCTGCTTTGGCACAGGGGTTGGTGCCTTGGGGAACCCAGGGAACTCTGCCGTCTCTGAATGAGTGCAGCTGCCTCCAGGGTTAAGCGTCTGCTGA
>NW_005841934.1:1751780-1759276 GCF_000455745.1 Alligator sinensis
GATTCAGCCCCTGGAATCCAGCTAAGTGCTGTTTTTAGATACCAAAATACTTCCCTGGATCTCAGCCTTAGAGCACGTGTTAGACCAATTCGAGGGCAGTCTGGAAATGTGATCAACATGCAAAACACTGACGGCCAGGACTTCCTGGGGACTGAAGGCTAGCCGTACCCAAGTCTGACACTGCGCACGCCCTGGTGCTGCACAACATCAACTCATTGCATTTTTCTGCCTTTGGAATACAAAACTAAGTGCCGCTAGCGGATGCTTACAGCTGCGAGTAATACAAATTAAAAAAATGTAAATGAAGAGCTTGCTGAGGTCTAATTTACGTGTCAGTAAATATTTCTACAGTGCTGGGATACAGCGATCACCATATGCCAAACCACTGTATGCATCTCTGCGTCTTCGTTATTAAAGGAAATGGAGCACAGCCTCACTCTCAGGGCTAGGATTACATACTTAAAAAACCTCCAAAAACCCTCCAAAAACCTTCCTGGACTTTTTTCCTTGTGGGTGAAAAGTTTCTCAGACTCCAGAGCTATAAAGGTAGAAACTTTGAATCTCTGAATTGGGCTATTAAAGCTTTTGCTTAGGGTCTAAATAACAAAACACCTTCCAAAACGGCAGCGGTGCGGTATATTCACAACATCCTGCTGCCACCTAGCGGGCGTGACGCCGCACTTTACCAGGGCTTGTAAATAATTTGCTGCAATGATTTATGTCTCCAACTTACCACTCCTGTTTTTACAATTCTGGTCCCCTCAAAAATTCGAGTTGTGTTAGCTGCGGAAATAAAGAAGAGTCATTGTTCAGCACATTATGAAGGCACATGGTACAACGTGAAGCTGCTGAAATGCAATTCTTGCTACAACATTTCTTGGCAAGTGGAGACAGCCTAAAACTTCGTACACTGGAGAGCCATTGCTATCAAGCCTGCTGACAGATGACTATGGGGAAGAGAGGCAGTCACATAGGCTGGGAACCAAATACTAGCAGAAAATCCCAGAAGCGGCCTGCTTTGCATAGCTAAGTCCTTCAGGCCTCAAATACACCACGGGTAAATCCAGAGTAAGTTCGGGATTTTCAGACACAGTTGCCTGAAGATACTCACCTAAAACCATAGTCCTGTTGGCATGCAAATCTGTGCATCTCACGTTACCCACTCAGCTTTTTCAGCTTTGAAAGTGGCAGCTTTAGTGCATTGATTAAGGAACGATATGATCTTGCTCAACCACACATCAGGTGAAATGATATGGTTTGCTTGTACAGGGATCATCATAGTCGCTTTCTGGCCTCAAAATATATTAAACCTTTGTTTATTGCAACTTATCCTCATGCAGCGATAATCTGAACCTGGTCCCTGGTATTTAGAATTAATACCAGAGTGTCTGAGTTTCATTAACTGGACTGACATTATATTTACTTCTCTAAGCAGTAGGAAGATTTGCATCCCAGAGCTGTCGGTTTGTGACAGCACGGAAGAGGCAGGCAGAAATACACACCAGGCTCTTTTGTAATGATTGTTTGTACTTAGGTACATATATCAGCGTTTGGCTGAGACCGCTTTGTGTAAATGATGGATTTAGAAATTTGTTTTAATCCTTTGAAATAGGGCCCACAATCATATACATGTTTTTACATTAGTTCTTATTGATCATTAAAAATGTGTACAGGGCGAAGAAAACATAACTGATGCCCATTATCTACATCACCAAACTGAATCATGATATTTTATTCACTATTTGAATCAGCCGATTCCACCGCCAGCCCTTGCCAGCAGTCAGCGTTTGCTACCACGTTAAGTTTCTGGCAGGACGCGGTTCCTAGCAGCACAGAAGTGAAATGCAGAATGTGAAGAAACAGGAAGTGGGATTATTTTAAAACGTTGATCCTGACGCCAGTTGAAAAGCGGAGGCACATTTCGGTTTTTGGGCAAAGCAGAGAAGCACAAATAAACTTCCATGGTAGCATCTGCTTATCGACAGCAGCGCAGACCCCGACGTGGAACGGGCATGGCTGGTAATGGAGAGGGGCTTTTCTGCTGCGATCTAGTGGGCATCACAATCAAGGTGCGCAGGACCAGTCTCTGCTTAAAGCCCACCGGGATCCAAATTTCTGATTCCGGCTCCCTCTCAAGCTGCCCTTGCAAAGCCACAGGCAAGATCCGGGTACCTCAGCTACCATGGTGATAAGGCAGCATAAAAGATGCTGATTAGAGATGATAGCTCTTGCCTGGCACCCTGCTCTCCCCCGATGTTGGTGAGAACACGGTGCTTGCCGGGGGAGTCTGACGCAGAGTGAATTGTGCCCACTGCCTGACTTCTCATAGACTGCTTCAGCTGTTAAGGACTGTCAGATTAACCATGTCTGAAACCTCCCTGTTCTCCAAAGGTCACCCTTAAAAATGTCTCTGTTAATTTGTTCGGTAGATTACATCTGACTCAAGTGATTTAACTCTTTGCTTTTCTTGAGAGCCAGCCCTTGGCAGACGGTGCTTCACTTCTGCCTTGCTAAGTCTCTCTCCTGTGCAGAGGTGCCCACCATGGAGGGATTTGTGCTTTCTATGCCACCCCCAAAAAAGCAAAGTGAGCAGTGGACGAAGGTGGGAGCGTTAGCAGTTCTGTTTTAAAGTTAAAAAAAGGAAACCTTTGCCACTTGAAAGGCCTCTCTATGATCTCACACTGATGACATGGCACCAGAATAACGTGGCAGCAGCTGATGGAGGAGGGCTCCACGGGCACCTCTACCCCTGATTTATATTTGTGTTTGGGGAATCAGTGAGGTGGTGCACAGCGGACAGGCACAGGGCTGCCTTGGCCAGGCCGGGTCTTCTGCCATCCTTCGCCTCCTACGAACTCGCCAGGCCTCACCCTTGCTACGTGAGGAATGCAGCTGCAGGAATTCCTATTGCACAGCAGCAAACCCTGCTAGATTTGATTTATTTGCTAAAGTAATTAGCCAGTGGCTGATTTAAAAAAAAAAAAAAAAAAGAGCTGCTGCATTTTTATGCTCAGATTTGCAAAATATGCTGATCAGCACTCTCTAAGCTCATGTGCACCATTTCAAAAATAGCAATTAGACCAGATTTATACACTAACACACACACACACACACAGACACACAGACACAATCAGGTTTAGTACCAGGAAGGGCTTGTTGTATTCAGCAAATCCAAGGTTCTCAATCTTGTGGAAAACCTGGGCTCAAGAAATGGGCCTTGCAGGATTATTAAATCCAGGTTTTGACGAGCTAGAAAGGGGAAGCAATTGCAGACAACCTATCCCCAAAGAGACACTGCAAGGAAAGTCCCCTTTATCTGAATAAGAGTTTTACTAACTCCAGCGGCTGGTGTTGGGAAACCAGTGCTGTTTAGAAACACTCAAACTGCTGGTAAAATTATTCCACATAGACAGGGAGGGCAGCAAGAAGAACGTTAAACAGAGAAAAAAGAGCCGTGTCATTTGAAAAGGAATTTGGTTTTTTACCTTGGAAAAGCATTGTCTGGCTAAAGTCACTACGCATGTCATTTCGGCACACTGCTTGAACTCTGAACAGATAAAGGATGTCAGGTGAGACATGGCTAATGATGGCTTTCTGTTTAAAAAAAATAGATGTTATTCAGTTTTTTTCCCCCCACAAGGACTCTGCATGATCAATTTGTCACATATAGAGCACGGCGCTAACACAGAATTTGCATGGCACACGGGGCAAACTTATGTCTAGCGGGGAGCCGTCAAGCCTGTGCAGAGCACCCGGTCAAGGACGCGGGACGTCGGCTGTGCGCAGAGCTCACGCTGCCTCTCCAGACAAGGGAGAAGTTGCAAAGTGCATTCGCCCCCGCGCTACCTTTCACTTCATGTGTGCTGCTCTTCCCTCTGCTCTGAGAAACTGCAAATCAGGTACCTGACCTTTTACAAATGAAAATCGAAGTTCTGTAGTGGGAAGGGGCAATTCTCATTGATCCCCTTCTACAGTAACAGCCAGCACAGTATCGAGGCCAGGAGCTTCGTTTTGCAGTAACAGCGACAGTTGCGGCAGTTTCCTGCATGCAATGACGATGGAAGATTGCCACCCGTGGCCACGCTGGAAATCATCTTCCAGGCCCTCCCGCAACGGAGGTATTTGCACAGGCATGCTACTGCGTCCAAGGGGCTGCTCTGCTATGCAGCCGCTCCTTCTCCATGTGCTCCTTGGCCCCCATGAACAGCCCATGCCTGCCTGGGAGTGATGAGCATCGACCACGCTGCATCCCCATGCTTGCAATGCTAGCGCACTTTTTACTACTGCACAGTCCAGTCTAGCCTAAGACATTGCAGGTAATTGGATTTCCCTAATTGTCTCTTCCACAATCCTTTGAGAGCAAATTGTTTCACTGTCAAAGGGTGTTTATCTGCTGTGGCTTTCACCCGTGCTCCCCAACTAAATGAGGGCTGTGTCCGTCACCTCTGACCCCACTCTCCAGCCGGGGGGCTTAGGGCAACTCACTTCAAGCTAGCCCTTCATTGCATTCTTTGCACATTTAATTGTTTTCTTACATAAAACTAGACATTGCATTTGTCCCTCAATCGTTTTTGCCGATTAATGTACTCCATCCTGATTGCTGATAAAAAAAAAATCTCCCTTAAGAGCATGAAGTTATGACAAGGGAGAGGTTATAATACATCATAACCTTGGGTGTCTTTCAATAGATTCCTCTCTGATTTCGTGAAGCACATCATTCCCTAATGTGACCCAGATAACAATGTCTAGTGGGGAAATTGAAAATATAAATGGAAATGAAGTAAAAGAATCTTCATCTAAGGGAATAAGAGAAGTATTATTCTATAACTGATTGAATGGGCCCAGAGGACTGTGTATTTCAAAAAAAAAAAAAAATGATAACAGTCGTTAGGAATTTCACTCTCTGCTGCTGCATTTTTCATGTGCATATACAATTACTGATTTCATTATTGCAGAGCCTTTCTTTGATTAACAATAAACTGAGGCCTTTCAAACCTGAATATGTCACTTTGATTTTATATGCAGAGAATGTTAAAAGACTAGTGGAAGCAAGGACTGCACTTGGACAAGAATGACAAAGATCCAGTCCCAAATGGAGGGGACGGCTTGGTATTTCCGTCTCTGCTGGAAAGGTTCGGCCTCTCTCCGAGACTCCTCTGATCAGCAGCTGAGGAATCTCAAGCACTTCCTTTTTTGCCGGTGGAGCGAAGGCCATTGTACGCTCCGCGCCTAGGCCGTGCCCTTGGCGATGCTACCCGGGGAGTGCTTACTAGGAGACAGTCCCGATGGACTTCAGCTGAGTATTGCACAGTGGTAGGCTCTAGCCCAGCAAGGCACTTTTCAGGATCAGGCCTTTACTTTGGAGATCTATGAATTGAACATCAGCCAAAAGGTTTTCAGAGTGGTTTCAAGCTAGAGTCCCCAGCACATGGAAAGGAATTTGCCAACCTCTTTCCTTTCATGCTCATGCCAGCTTATTCATAGCGGCGTCCTGGGGAGACTGGTCTGCAGCATTCAACAAATGCTGAGTCTTTTAACATAATGAATACAAATGAAAACCTAACCTTTCACTCCTGCAGCCAACACCCTCCTACCCTACCTCTTCCTACTGAGAACGATACAGTGAGAGTTGCTTAAGACTAATGGCAATAGCTGATGCTGTAGTTTTACCAGGTCCTTGTCACTGTCCTTGGTGAAAGTCTTCTCCTTTTCATCTTCGTTTTTAGTCCAGCTGTAGGAAATCATATAGTTCACAATGGGAGGGTGGTAGATAATCTCAGGTTGGTTCCAGGTCACTAGCAAGGCGGTTTTGTTCACAGGCTGAACTTTCATGTTGACAGGTGGAGTACTGCAAGCTAAAAGAAAAGGGGACAAATGTGAAACTCTGCACCACTCGCTGCAGGAAAGGAACATCGGGGAACCTGGCTCCTGAAATGTGTGGTCTTTTTGCAAACTGGGTCGGTTGCAAATGGTTTGGAACATGCACAAAACCTGCAGTCCTAACATCCGCACGCATACCCTAGCTGCATAACTTTCAGAGCTCTGCATGCACGCACGTGAGAGTCCGCACACGGCATTAAAAATCCAGAACTCAGCTTCCTTGGACCAGAGCTTCCTAATGTATAAAACAGACATCATAATCATCCTCTGCCTTGCAGGATGGCCAAGTGGGTTCTTTTCAACCCATTAGCAAATGTGAAACTAAGGGTCTTTCACACTCCTCACCCTAGGTTTCCCTGAAAGGCTTCTCAGTTGTCTTGTCATTCAAATACCGTGGTAGGAAAGAAGAGCATGACTGCTACAGGACCTTCATCCGCACACCCTCCCACTCCCCTCACAACCAACCTCTCTGCCAGACAGTGCTGGGATAGCGCATGGAGATGCCGACTTGCCTAACCCTAGCCACCTCCACCTGGAAGCTGTGGCTTTTGTCACCTACTTGGGACTTAGAGATGCTAGAGGTTGCTGTGCGTTCAGAGCAGTCTGGGGGTTGACGCGTGCGTGCACACAGGGATCGGGGGTGAGGAGACAGGAGAGGACATCCTGGGAACCTTTCCCCCGGAGGAAGAAATGCCAAGCATCTTCTTATCCCAAATGCCAACCAATGCCCACTCCAGGAAGACCGAGTCTGGACACTAACCCACTGAATTTGTTTAGAGCAGGAGCAAATTAAGAGGTCCCCCAATGACCAACAGAAATGTTTTTCAAGTAAGAAAATGCGAAGGCCAATATACTAATGGGGAACACTAGATGGCACTAATATGCTATCAATAAAGTCCGCACAGTTTTCCTTTTACAAGGCCTTTATATTTCTCCCCAGCTTTAAAAGTCACGATTTAAATGTGTAATTCTGGACAGATTCTCACTCCCTGTCTTGGAAGCCAAACCCTGAGCCAAGAAGAACGGCATACAGGAGGTACCTCAAAGCATGCAAGGATCTGGCCTTCAGGGATGGAAAGACTCCACTTTGCTAGCCACGGCTGTTCCTCCTTCTCTGACCGCTCATTTCAAGTCCACGCAGCTGCCATCCATTTGCTTTGTGTGCGTGTGCACGAGTGTGCGCACGTGTGTGCATGCGTGACTACAGAAGAACCTCTGCTGCGCTAAGACTTCCTAAGTGCTGGTTTCCACCTTGTCCTTGTAACATTTTAAACAAGCACCTCCCGTTTGTGGATAAAAATGGGCTCCGAACAATTAAACGCCTTAAACACTAGTATTACCGCAGTAATGGGCATGTTCGGTGCACTCTACGCACTTGTAATCTGTCTTTCATAGGAAATCCATAGACAGGGAGAAAACAGAATAACATCTTCTCACGGAAAGATTTCTGGAGAGGGAAGAACCGTGACATTTGCCCCTTTTGTGAGTGGAGTTCGGAGTTTGCCGCACGCCCGTATCTATCCCCTGCAGAAGCCACGGGTGGGATAAACCCCCTGCACTTTCACGTGCGATTTATTTACTTACCAGCAGAATAAAAATCCTATTTCTTTGAAGAG
>NW_005841934.1:1759307-1762234 GCF_000455745.1 Alligator sinensis
CCGCCCTCTCCTGGCACTGCCACTTCCAGGAACCCTTCCACCCAGCCTGCAGCCAAGACGCGCTCCCGTCTCCCTCCCCCTTGGCCACTGTCTCTTTACTCTGAGCACGTGCCTCTTCTCTCCGGCTTGTGCCCTGTACTTTCCACCTAGGAAACTGCTTGCTCCAAAATGCTTTCCCACTACTGCCAGGAGCTCATACGCCTGATGCTACCTGGGGACTAATTTGGTGGACACAGTACTAAGTCTCTCCTTTTGAAGTTGTTCTCGGACACAGCAAAACTTTTGGTGGGTCTCATGATACCCAACCTTCAGTGAAGCCATCTGGCTTGTTCCCATCCCAGCTCACCACTGTGACCACCTGGGATGTGGATGCTGCAGGTCGTCCCATGCAGAATTGCAGAGCCTTGGGGACCACTTTCTCTCTGCTCATGCCTGTCTATGGAGATTTCTCTCTCATCGCAGCCTCTTTGTTGATCCCTTTGCTGTAACAGTAATGCAAGACTTGGTTCAACACAAAGGCCAAGGGAGCCAGGAACAGCACAAAAGCAGCACGCTCAGATCTCGGGTGATCCCATGTGTCATGCCTGCTGCAAGCGCGGACATGCCCTGCTACGCTTCTGAGTCTTGGGGTCTGCTGCCAGCCCGCCCGAGCGTCTCGCGGTCCCAGTGCTAAGCCCAAGCGAATGCAGCACGAGTACGACTCTCCACGGATGTCTCTGATGCACGTGCTGAAATGTTTGCTCTGACTGGGGCCATGGAAGAGTCTGTAAAGACCTAGGAAGGTGAGTGAATTCACAATGCCACCTTTCAAAGTAAATAAGGCTCATAATGTTTATGATTTAATAGAACAATGTTCCAATTATTCCAAGGCACAAGGGAAGAACGTGCTATAATTAAGTACTAACTAGCACGCTACTGTTCAGCATCTATTTTGGGGACTTTTGAATTATGAATCGGCAAAATTAAGGAATCTTTTCCTTCTTTATAAAATGAACCACATGTTTTATTCATTTCGCCAAACCTGTTCAGGACACATTGGAATCAAAAGCATTTGATCTAATAATTCAGTGCAATGGTTTAATTAAAGCACTACATAATAATGATGTGAGCATCGGATAGGAAGGAGAAAGTGCCGAATGATTTGGCCATCTATGAAAAACTGTCACTTTCCAGAGATCTAATTTTCTTTACAGTATTTTGGGTCTTACGTGTTAGGAAGAAAAGGGTCATAGATTCTCTCTTTCTTCTTAGCAGGTCTAGATGTTCAAGAGCCTCCAGTCCTTTTGCAAAGTGAATAGCTGGATGACAAATGCAGACTGGACTGAAAAAAAAGTCCAATCTGGATTGAATCAGAATAGACTGGAGAGAAACATGAAGGGTTTCTTTTCTTTTTTTCCAGGCTAAATGGACAAACAAGCTAGCAAATTCATGTTTGCTTTCAAAAACCACATCTGACATTGAAATCTCAAATCTCAGCTATTTTTAGAAGACATATCACCACTGCTCTTTTAAAATTCCAGTCCCTTATGCTGCAGTGATAAACAGACAGGGAGCGTAGAGGGTATTATGTCTTAAGACCTCTTAAAACACGAAAACCCCTGCAGACAGGCCTCATTTCAGGGCAAATTATCAGACTGGGAGAGCGGAACGACAACTAGCAAATGTGCTGGCTCTGCCTGGCCGCCCTGCAGAACGGCTCTGTGTGGGACGGGCCCGGGAGAAAGCGCGCACCGTGCATCTTGCAACACAGCGTTGGTGGCGGTCGGTGGAGGACGAGACGCTGCGTCTCCCCTGCACGTTGCACCCCTGGTGAAAATGAGGCACACGCCAGCACTCTGGCTGCCTTCTCTCCTACTGTCTGTTTTATCACCCCCAAATCCTCTGTCCGTCCTTGCACACTAAAGCAACCCGGGGCTCTGCTTAGTCCGCAGCCCCGGCCAGGACAAGACCCGTACAACGCAGGATGACTTTTGTCACATTAGAAGCGTCCCCGTGGGCTGGAACCAACCAGCTCTGGGTTCATCCCTCCCATCATTTGATTTCTGTGTTGTATTTGGCCAAGCCACCTCTGTGAGGCTGTTCCTAGCTCAAGCCTCTTAAAACCTAATCTGAAAGCTTTTGGCAGCTCTCCTTCATGAGGATGTTGGAAAAAAATACATACCCATACCCCTGGTTAAGCAGAAATTAGGTACTGATCTGTCCATAGCTGACCATTTATATGGCAAACAAGTCGGTGCAGCACGGCATGAAGGTTTCAGCTTGGGAACCATGAAACTTTGCAAAATGACCTAAATGACTGCAGAGAAACTGCCCCATGCTGCAAATCAGGCATTTTGCTGATATAGTCACAGGACTGGAAGCGATGTCCTGGGGCACCTCGCCCAACAGCCGTACCTTCAAAGGCGATGCAGGATGTGCCATTCCTAGAATAGCTACCCTGTGATAGAAAAGACCGATGTAAGGGATTCTTCCTTGTATCCCTTTGTCCTGCGAAGCAGGTGCCTCGTGCTATGAATCCAACTGCACAGGGCTCAGAGGGAGCCATAAAACCTCTAAAAATGTTCTAAGTTAGCTTTTTGGTGCATTAAACTGTCACTGCGTTAAAGGAGGTTATTTCTGGCTGTGCTGTGCCCTCTTTCGGGATGCCGGGAGCCATCCCCTCCCCGCGGTCTGAAGCTCCTGTTTCTAGCCCTGCAAGATGGATCTATTGCAGGTGAAAGTCCAGGCAGGACTGGGTGCAGGAAACCCAGGGCTGAGACAGGGAAACTCATGCTTTAAAAAAAAACAACCCCAAAACCACAAAGCTGCTCCAAGGCTTGGCATTTGGACTGGGTCCCAGGGACATGCCCGCATGTGCAGGCTGGAAAAGAGGTGGGCAAAAAGCAGCTGAACTTAGCGAGGGAAGCGCTAGGGCAGGGAGGGCAGCT
>NW_005841934.1:1762244-1770535 GCF_000455745.1 Alligator sinensis
CTTCGAGAGGGGGCACAAAGGGACAGGATGCCTCCGAGAGAAGAATTTGCCTGCCCTGGCCCATCCAGCTGGGGGGTGGGTGGAGAGAAGCAGGGTTCAAGGGGGTGTCCATGTCTGGCTGTGCATTGGGCCTGTGGACAAAGAGGATTGCTTTGCTTTGCCTAATGCAGAGGAGAAAAGAGTGTGCGGTTTGGGGTTGCTAAATGTCCTCCCCTGAAGTACGGAGGAGGAGGGTGCTAATGGGTGGCAGCTGGGGCAAAGAGAGGGTGTTTCTCCATCTCCGCTAGGTCAGCACAAAGGAAGCCGCTCGGGCGACGTGGGCGTTTCACATCCATCAGGCCAGGAGAAGGTAGGCTGCCGATACGCCGAGAGCAAGATTTCCCTGGTGCCTGGGAGGAGGCCAGTTGCCAAGACAGGTAGAGCAGCGGCTGCCGTCACAGCCGGACCCCAGAAGGATGCATCACGACGTTGGGTTGGCCTGAATTCAGGCAGAAAGTCTCCCGGCTGGTTTCAGACGGGCCCCAATAACCACGCTGCTGATGTTTGTGCTCACCAGTACGAACGAGACAAAAAGCAATGCTACTTTAGCTACCAGGCAGGAAGTGGAGCCGCACACCCCGACTCCTGCAACAGTCCATCTCAGACCGAGGCACCCCACGACGCGCAATCAGCCGCCAGGCACAGCATAGCGACTCCACCTGCATCAAACAGGTGGGGCAGACAGAAAACCCATGCACAAGTCTGCTTGGCACAACTCAGTCCAAATGCACCAGTATAAAACTGGCACAAAGGCAGAACCGGACCTATCAAGATTATCACCGATGTTCTGGGGAATAAACGGATCTATCCATTGCATTCAATGGGATAAGCTGTTACGATGCAGCATGATTCCCTAGAAATATAAATGTGGCAAGCCCACTGAAACCTTAATCCTGTTTCATTCAAGATTAAAGACAGGGCAGTGTTGCTCCCCTTCCCCTTCAAAAAGTTGAAAAGGACATCAGTGTGCACCACAGACTCCTGGTTCGTATCGCCAGACAGAGGAAGAGGATCACGTGCGCGAGCGGCACCCACTTAACTACACCGAAGAGTTCTCAGCACTGGACTTCCATCATCTATAGCACTTTGACTGGATGCCTGTAATACTTAACAGCATAAACTAAAGTGTAGCTAAGTGCTGCAATGCTTATAAATGTCACGATTAATATATAAGAATAATCGCTTTTAAAAAGGGACGCGCATATCCTCCCTTTGCCTGTGCTTTGCTAGTGGGCGTTCGCAGGCTACGGAGCATGCAGTGCACACGAATGCGTGTGTCAATAGGCAGAATGTAGTGAGAGACGCACCATTTATCTTCTCTGCTCTGCGCTGACTTCGTTTCGAACAAACAAGGTTGTTTCACGAGCGCAAGGAGCGTGGACGGCACCTCCAGCTGTTCTGCGCACCACGTGCCGTGGCATCATGCATCCACTGGCAACTGCTGAGCTAACCTGCACTTGCTGTATTCCCAATTGAAGGGGCTTTGGGGAAGCACAGTTTTGCCCTTTCTAAAACCAACATATAACTTGTATCCGCAACGCCGAGGTTTGATTCATGCTCGCATGGATTTTTCTGTGGTAGTGGTGTTTCCATGGTATTGGCTGTAACAGATCCTGTTTTACTAAGAGGCACGGACTGCGGGGCTCGTTTTGTGTTGTTCTGTTTTTCATTTGAGTCCAAATATATTATAGAGTGCATGTACGGTGCTTGTGAAGTGTGGGCCAAACCGTCGCTGGTGCTAGGCAGCGCGGCTCCACGGACCGTGGCGTTCGTGGCTGGCTGCACCAGCTGCAGACCTGGTCTGCAAATTGTTTGTGCGTGTGTCCCGTACACTACAAATACATTTCCGCACATGCTGCTTTTTGGGTCTTAATCCTGCAGCGGAGGTGAGGGAGTGTTACAAATGTAGGCACATTCGCGTTTCTTCAGGAGTTTCTGTAGGCGGGGACTGGATCGCACTTAGATGCCAAAGTCTACTTGGGCACGTCAGAGGTGGAATAGCTTCAAGAGGACTGCTACCGAGCGCTCTAGCAATGTCTAACCCTGCCGTGCCATGGTGTTCAGGGCACTTTGCTAGGAAGCACAAGACATAGGTTTGGTGAAAGGCGACCTGGAGCCCAGGTCTTCTGCTTCCTGAACATGTGTCCTAACCATTAGGCTAAAACATGGGAGGTTTTTTATGTAACGACAATCTTGGATCCTACCTATTTTAAGGCCCTTGCTTACATTTTTACAAGTTTCTTCTTCCCAGGCTTCATATGAAGGACAGGTGTACCTTCAACTGCAACAGGGGCTGTTGAATGCAAAGCACCTACCCACCTGTCACGGAGCACACGGCACTGTGGTTAGGGTCTAGGGGAGACGTGCATTCGCACCTCAGGGGAATGAGACACAGCATTCAATCTGTTAACAAGTTATTCATATTACTCTTTACGGCAGGGTTCATGCCTTTTTAATCCCTGAAGCATCATGAAAAGTTACGGCGCTTCGCGAATGTTTATTAATAACTCACTGGCTCCCCGGCATGCTAACAGCAGCGTAAAAATGCTTCTGCCAACCAAGTCAGCAGAACGCATCTAACATGATGGGAAATGGGAGGCTTATAAAATGCTCTTACCTGCAAGACCCCCTTTCCCAGCTGATCTCCTTTCAAGACAAGTGCACTCTTCCCCTTCCCCAACTCTTCAATCCTTCTTAGCACACCTCTCAACAATGCTGGACCCCTTTAGGAGAGGACCCTGCTTTCCTCTACCTCTGCATAACACACAACTCTCTATGATGCTAAATTAACAAACAAGAAGAGCGGAGCGTAGGACTGCAAGATAATGACCAAGAAGCACATCTGGAAACGGCAGGAAATTGCACAGAAATGGTCTATCAGTCTTAGGACAGACCTAAGTGATGTCAGAGAAGTTCACTGAGAGCCTGGAGGACTGAGCACAGGTTGGGGTCCCAGGAAGTACGCTCACAGACGGGAGAGGCGACAGCAGGGGACAGTGAAGAAGACGGCAGTCCAAACTGATAAAAAGATGATGCAAAGGCTGGCGTGTTATACGTATCTACTGCCACTGACCTGAGGTGTCACCAACCGAAACTTGGTACTAAAGCTCTTGGCAGAGTCGCACACGGTCAAAATACAAGGAAAATTAGATTTATCTTCATAAGAAAACAGGCAATTAAGAACCAATGCAACTAAGGCATACGTGATGTGAACGGTACTCCAAAGACGGCAACGCACAACGGGACCTGAGGACCAAGGGAATCTAAGGGAAATTTAAAAAAAGACCGGTACCAAGGGGGGTTCAAGAGGAAATGTTTAACACAGGTGGTGTAAAAGAGAGTCGACCGAAGGCAGGAAGACCAGCTCCCCCTACGAACATCCGGTAAATGAACTGAAAAATGATTCTAACTAAGGATACAACAGAAAGAAATGTGATGTTGTTTTATTGTCTGTGTTAGGGACTTCACGTTAAGATGCTTGGAAAGCACCATTTTAAATCTGTACGTCTTGTTCATGCTAGGTCTCGGAGAAAAGGTTCGAAACCAGCCTTTCAGATGTGCTGCTATACAAGACTCCTCGGTGCCTTAGACTTGCCTGAAACGTTCTATTAACATTTTTGAAGAGAAAAACCCTCTCACCCGAGGCTATTTCTTCAGAGTCCCAGAGAAAAATCTAGGGGGTTGTTAGGCAGGTGTGAGCTGGCAAAACCCTGGCACACCGAATACAAACAAATTACGGACAATGCTGGACAAACAAATGAGCCATGTGGTTTCTTTTCCCTATGAAATATTACTGTTAATCCTGCCAAATGATTATGTCTTTACACACCTCTCGCCTTGCACTTTCCAAAAAATTCAGCTTCTTTTGGAAAATGTTAAATTGAGGACAGGCTCCGCGATGAGTATATGATGCCATGCAGAAAAGGCAATAACTTCAGCAGGAGACATTGCTTTCATCTGCGATGTCAGGAGCTGTGAAATACTGAATCTGAACTAAATTGCTTTGCTTGAGTAGCGCTGTACCTTTGACTCCAGATCAATATTTGGAGCAGTGCCTCAAATGCGAAACCTGAAGGGCGGGGAGAAGGTGGGGGGAAAGCCATTTCTAGATAGTTTTAATGACTTGGAAGTTGCAATGACTTCCAAACAGAGTAGATCACAATGGCTTAACCTGGAGCACCCCACAGGAAAAACATTTACATGTGGAAGAGTGGCAAACTATCCTAGAGGCTGATTTAAAGTCAAAGCTACTGGGTCCTATCACAGCAAAATTATGACTGCTCATTATTTAACTTTGGCGAGAATCATAATTAAAGGGGGCACTCGACAGCAAATTCCCACTGATGGCAAACAGCATCTTATGAGACTCCAGCGAAGAGCAATCAGACACCTTGGGGAAAGCAATCAGGCATCTGTGAAAGAGACCTCTGATGTCAAGAGCACCTCGCCCGGGATGTGTATTTAAGCGGTGTGAAGCTTGCAGCACATGTAACCCGGCAGCAAGGCTAAAGGAAAGTTTTCACAATACAAGGGTCTTTGTAGAACCAATCGCTCAACAGTCCTTCCTAATCAGCCGCAGAAAGATGGGCAAAGGCTTTGTGGCAAAACAGCGCCATTTGGAAACCGACTCCTTCAAAGACAGCTCTTCCTCAAGGCACACGTCGAGAGGATGCTCGTCAAAGTCTGCAACACCCAGGACTTCAGAGTCAGGCCCACAGACTGCAACAGCTTTACTGCTGATCATCAGTCTCTGCAGCACCATGATTGTACACCTATCAGGCCAGTGAATAACCAGCAATCACCCCGTGTCTGAAAGAGAAGGCAAGAGTGCAGTGGAAGATGCACTAAATGAATGCAGCGCCCTGACATCAGTGTGCACATCAGGGGGAAAAAAGAAAGAAATGAAGGGGGTTTTTTGTTTTTGCAATGCAATTGTTAATTCTATTAGAGATGCTCAATTGCTTCGGATCATCTATTATGTCCGTTACTTGCTGAATATTTGTATGGTGTTAAATAACCTCTGCAGCTGGCTGAAGAATATCCATCACATGATATGTTCAATGTCTAATTATAATCCAGTATCCTTATTGTACTGTAATGATCGCACAATCTGATTCTCTCCGGTATCTGCCAGCGCTCATTCTTAAGTCTGCATGCCCAATCCTGCAAAACCGTACGCGCATCAGTTCCTCTAAGGCAGGGAATAGTTGTGTAATGTGCCATGTACTTGGCTATAATCACTGATGGGCTTGCAGGATTAGAACCATAATCCATTACTAATCTGGGATCTTCTGCAACAAGTTCTTCTCTTTTTATTTGCTGGCTGGTGGCCGGTGATCAATAAATCATGTGCCAGTTGTGATTATTCTGAATGGGGCATCGTATTGGTATAGTTAGGTACAAACAGCCGGCGTGTTTTCTTGCTACACCTTTCTACTTCTTTGGAGTCAATTTAAGAACCGTCCTTGGCTCATAGGTTCTCACACAGCAAGATACTTAATCACACGCCTAAACTTTCTAGCATGCAGGTTAGCCACTGAAAGGAAGAACGAACGGGACAAGGAAAACTCAACCTGCTCGGCACTACAGCTATACGGATAACGAAGCTTTCAGACTGGTGGTCTGAATGAAACACTGGAAATATTTCAGTTAAGATGATCTATTTTAGGCATTATGTAACACTTCTTTTTTCTTGAAACGTAGATCTATTTTTGAGACAACAACATTTCAACATTTCTGTATCTTTTCCTTCTCGGTTAAGACTATTCACCGTATTGAACCTCATTCATCATGATTTTGGTTGCCTTGAAAAATCCATTTTTCATTGACTTTATAATTCACCAAACCCAAAACTGCTTCTTTATTAAACATCATGACTGTTGCTGCTGCTGGCTTTTCTGCGGAAGCCAATCTCAGAGGGAGGGGCAAGTCGTGAACACAGACTTTCTTCATAACTTGCTGGTTGTGCCACCTAGTTACTGCTTGCTTATCTGAGATAGCCTTGGTATCTAAAAAGCAGGGTGCTTGATCCACGCAAGCCTTATTCAGAACAGTTCATTTGGCCGTAAACACACAAGCACATTTTTTTCGGCGTGGATCTGAGCTTGTCTCTTAAGTGTGTGATGCTAATTCTGTACCTCAATCTGTCTCCAGACACCTTTTCCTCCAGAAGAAAAAGGCCTTGCAAAAATTCTGTATGCTGCTTCCCAGATTCACAGCATTGCACAAATCAACATTTTCAGCTGGCAACCCCACAACATCGCACAATGTCAGCCACCAAAAAAAGAAGCATTTCTGAACCCTTCCCAAGGTTACCACAGATCTCTTTTATGGGAAGCATAAGGAGAAGGCTATGTTCATCTCGGAGAAGAACCTGTGTTAATTCTTAATAGAGGTTCGCATTTCAGTGACAGCCCCTGGCTTCATAGGATGCCAGGTTTTTAATGTGAACTTCCATAAGGACTTAGCACGACCTAAAGCCTCGCTGCAAGTACCAGACTCGCGTCTACATGAAAGGAGGCAGTGATGCCGCACTTAGACATGTCCTCACTGCGCTACACCATCCGGACATCACATTCCCAGCAGACGTCACTGGAAAGTGGGTGCACCGCAAGACTGGCATTCGCCTGCTTCTGGCTTGTGCACCAGCCATGCATGGTGAGGGCACAGCCTCCCTCAGCATGGTGCTGAACTGCCCCACTGATTCAGACCTTCTGGTTTTGCCTTCCCTGGCCAGTACCTAGCAGCAGGGATATTTAAAAAATAACCAAATGAACCAAGCAGCACTCCAACTCAAACCAAAGCAAACCACCATGCCCAAAGAAGCCATTGCTCTGCACACATTATCCTGGAAGAGGGTCAGAGAATAGCGCTGGGCTATACCATTTAATAAAACGCTGGCAGGCCCCCAGATCCGGCGGCGCTGAGCCCCCTTGCAATGCAACGGGTTTTCTTCCTGTATTTGCATGCCGGATCCTATCTGGCAGCGAAGCATTCGGTTCTACGCTACTTTTGCATGAATGACACCATACAAAGATGTCCTGTATTTACTCGCTGAATAAACAGTAGGTTTCGCTTGCACTCGGCTATTGTGACTCCGAGCCATTTTATTTCTATGTCAGCAGTTCTGAATGTGCACTGGTCCAGGCATTTCACTCCCTGCTCACCTTTGTCAAGGAAGAGGCCAGAAACATTCGAGCTGCTGCATCTCTGGAGCAGATATAACTCAGCCCTATCACCTCTGGAGGGCTGTGCTACAATCTGTTTTATGTTAGTAACACTGCAGCCGCCTATTTATTTTTAAGTTCATGAAAGAGCACCTATGCCCAGTGTCCCCTGGCGCGCACCGCCTGAAAAGTTGCAATGTGTTGACAGAGTCACTACAAATAGACTCTGGCCCAGCAATCAGCCTCCAAAAGCAAAGGCATAGGGAGGAAAAAAAGCATCCAATGGCTGTTTTTCTACCCATTATAAGCCAGAAGAAGCAGCGCTGTCACAGCAGTCGGGAGGGGAGGAGAAGGGGACGCAAGGACCAACCTCCTTGGAGCTGGGAATACCCCGAGCCTGCCCCGATGGTTCGACAGCCGCAGGGCGGCATTGCTTGGGCCTGAGCTGTTATAAAAACACCCACGGTACAGTTTTCTCAGGAAACCAGGGCTCAGCCATAAGGACCGAGTCCCCATTTGGTAAGAGGTGCGTGCATGAGGTTGACTTGCAGCATTTTTAAGGACTAGGCACATTTTTACAATTAGGCATAGGTTTAAGTGCCTTGTTGACCCGGGGCCTTGGGGTTGGATTTAAGGCTTAGTGAAGTTGGCGGGCATCTTTCCCGGCACTCCCCGGACATGGAGCAGGTGCTCCATCAGTGTCAAGGCTTCGCAAGTCAAGACTAGTCCGTTAGCTTGAGATCTCAGCGTTGGTAACCTGCCGCTGCAACTGTGGGCTTTGGCTATTCCTAAGCAGTGTGTGCAGGGGAGATCCCATAAAACACTTCTTTATCATCTTCAACTCATCCACTGAGACAGGGAATATTCAGACATTTGGCCAAAGCAGTAATCCTTCTGGAATACTCCATCATGTGCTACAGAGATATCCCCACTGCGCTCCAATTAAAACCAGCGCGTTTAGTCACGTTAACAGAAAGTCAACTGCTACCATTCATTACTGCCCTGGGCAAATAAAGCTCTGCTTCCTGCAAGTCCTTTCACAGCCTCTCATGAAGCAAGTCTCAGCTCACGAAAACTATCTATATA
>NW_005841934.1:1770566-1789213 GCF_000455745.1 Alligator sinensis
TATATATATATATATATATATATATATATGTGTGTGTGTGTGTGTGTGTGTGTGTTATATACTTTTATAGACATATAAAATCTTTACTTTGGTTAGTCTAGAAGGTGCAAATGCACCCTGCCGTCTACTTGACTTCTGACTAAGTACGTTGCTAAATAAAACACACCCAGGGCATAGCTGAAGAAATAAATATTGACACAGGATGCTGATAAAAGACCGACTGAACATTTTTTCAAACCAGAACATCATATTGTAGCATCGAGTTTTCTGATTAATGCGATCTCCTCACCTCTGACTTAAATGCCTCATCTCAGAGCTGCCTTTCAGGTTCACACGTGTGTGTGCGTATGTGTGCATGTGTGTATATACTTATATGTACATATATACACTTAACTGTACGTGTGCGTGCGCGCATAAGGTGGGTGCGTGTGTGCGTGTATATATATATAAGAGTGTGTGTGTGTGTGTGTGTGTGGGCATGTATATATATAGTTATAGCTACAATGATACATTTAACTCTACATATGTGTGTGTGTATATCTATAGATCTATATATAAAGTGTGTGTGTATATAAAGCAATGTGTATGTATGCGTGTGTATAAAGTGTGTGTGTGTGTGTATAAAGTGTGTGTGCACGCACTCAGAGAATAATACCGCCCTCAGAGTCCTGCCTGCTCAGAGCCCTCCTGGGAGGCTGGGGCTGCAGAGCTCAGTTGTTTTGATGATTTGCGACCTTCACGAGCTACGCTGTCTGTGCTCACCCAGGTGAAAGTGCCAGCCTCAAAGTTAATCCACTTAATTGTTTCTTTCCAATAAATAGAGCCCTTCTTGTACTTCTGAGCAGGATCATTTAAGTGGCGATTGCTCCTTGAAGCTAAAGATTAATAAACATAGATCAGGCCTCCTACAAGATCTTCAAATCAACTGATCCACTAAAATAATAGAAAACAAACACCCAGATCTATTTCTGCTCTTGTTTTTACCTCCAGGTCTCTTTCAGGATTTCTGACGCACTCCTTACAGCCTGGAATACCCCCCGGACTGGTTGTGACGGTGAGGTTATTACCGTCTCTTTTCCCAAAGGACCCTCAAGCTCTGTGTCTAAGTCTCTGTTGGAAGAAAGCCCCAGAAACTACTTTGTGCAAGAAGGCACACGGCGCACGCCAGCAAGGAAGCTGAGAACAACCTGTCCACAAGGACAGTCTCTTCCAGCCTCCGTTACTGAGTTACTTCATGTTCTGAAGCAAATGAGTGCTTGCTACGACAAATCCAGATATTCTTGTCATCTGTATACTGGGCTGTTGGGTGTAGCCGTGCTGACCCAAGGACGCAGGCAGACACGGTTCTTTGCATAGATGCGATCTCTTTTATTAGACCGAGTAGTTGGAAAAAAGTTCTTAGCAAGATTTTGGGTGCCCATCTGTATAGGGACTCTCAATCCTCCCTCAAATCCTGCTAAACTCCTGCTCCCCTGGTATCTTGTGGCAAGGAGTTCCAGGGCCCAGCCGTGCATTGTGTGCAAAAGTCTAATTCAAGGACTCATAAATGTACGGCAATGCAAAGACAAAGCCCAAGCAGACACAACCCACCAGCCAATCTTAGTGTTTTTCTTTAGTGTATCCCTCATATTTCTACTAATGCTGAATTGAAAGGTCTTGGTAAATAGACACAAAAAAACCTTGTCCTTTGGCAAATTCAGTTTATAATCCTAATCTACCTTTGGAAGCCTCCGTGCCGAGTGGGTTTTCTAAGATGTCTGTCATGTCTTGGCTCCAAGCATCTTTCACAGCAGACTTAGACACCACCCTGCCGTTCAGACTTTGTTGTGGCCGGAAGTTATTCCTCAAATACTCCACGGATTTGACGTGGTCTTGCTGCTCCGTGGTAAATATGGAATAAAACGCCTCCAGCTGAACGCAGCGATCATGGCAGGGAAGAAAAAAGAACATTAATTAGAAAAACAATGTGGTGAAATCTGGGTGTCTGATAAGAATGTAAAATGGCAGGAAGCGTTGATGCCAAGGCTGATAAATCAAACAGGAAACCAGGCTGCCCACTGAAATGACTGCCAACAGCCTTATCTAGCCACGCTGTCTATCCTGCCAAGCAATAGAGAAAACACTTAAGAAACCCTTATGAGTCTGAAACGGGCATGAAAACATTTGTTCTTAGTTTTCTTGTCTTAAAGAATATGATGTGTGCAAATGGATACCCCGCCCCCACATTTTTGCTTCAATCGTTCTGCTTTTTAATATTCCCCCAAGAAGCAATCTGCGTTTGTGCTGTCTTTCGAAGGCAGCCCTTTATTCGGAGTTGTTTTGTAGACGGATCTCAAGGCCAGTATCATCCTCCCCCCACCTTTTTGGGGTTTTTTGTTTTTTTTTTTTTTACAAGTGGGGAAACATAAGCATCAAACGCCTTGCCCAAAATCAAGCAGCCAGGCAGGAGCAGAGCCAAGAATAGAGCCCAGGTGCCCCGAGTCCTGGCACATTTTCCTGGGCACGGGAACATGCTGTCTCTCCCCTCGACTTCATGACAAAGTGAGAAAACCTAAGCCATATTCCTTGTATTAATCTCATGTGTCATCATCATGCTAGGTACATTTTTTTTTATATTCTCTCCAGGAGAGGACATAGCTGCTGCATTCAGATCTGGGCTATTTTTAAAAGTAATGCCTTAACCTATAAGCTGTTGTTATGTGTCTCATATATTTTCTGTTAAGGCAAAAAAAACACATAATGTCTCAAAATTTCTTAGAGAAAAACTACTGGCACATTAAATGGAAAAGATTTTCAGTTAACTTGGTTGTTCTGCAGGTTGCTGGGGTCAGCGCAGAATTTACTAATAGCTTGTTATCTTCCAGTTCCAGAACTAGAATTAGGCAGATCATTGTAAGAAAGGCTGAGCTACACAGAGCAATACAAAAGAGCCAATCCTGTTCCCATTGAAGTCAATAGTATTGATTTCTGCGGGAGCAGGATGTGGCCCCAAGATTTAGAGAGAACTTGAATTGCTCTTATAGCTTAATGACAGACCACGATTGGAAAGCTAGAGACTTCTTCTTTTCATTAAGTGCATTTGCCCTAAGAGCTACAGAGAAGGATGTGACAGTTTCAAAACTAATGACCTGAAAAAAAAATATTGTCAACCACATCATAGCTCCAGTTGATAGCTGGGATTAAAAAAGAAAAAAAAAAAAAAAAAAGAAATCAAAGGCAAAGCTCGGCAGACCCATTGCTGAATCAGGGGCACCCAACTAAAATAATTTCATTTCCCTCCAGATCAGTAAAATTGAAACCCCCATTCTTCTGCTGCTGTCCAGCGCACTTGTTCTGCTGTGCTCTGGCAATACTCGCTATTAAACAGAAATCTGTAAAACTTCTCCTGACCCTCGGGGCTGGACAGAGTCAATTTTACACATTTCATTTCAATAGCAAGTGCTGCTGGAGTGCAGCGGTGTGCTGGGCCTGCTAATTTGAGACGACCATTAGAATTACAGCATGGGGAGCAGCCCAAAGCTGACCAGCGACCGTGTGGCAGGGATTTGTTAAATCCTGAGTCTGGCAATTTTGGATTAAGAAAGTGAAGAACTCTGCACCCAGGAGCAGACTAAACAATTAACACGTAGGCAGCCCTTTGTACAAAGGCTATCAGATCTCAACTCTTCTTGCAAACGGTTTCCCAACTCTCTGAATTCCTAGCCTGGCTTTACAGCTGGGGAGACTTATGCAAAGTGAGGTTGCGTGATCAATGGGAACGTGCAGCACACACTGAACGGTAGGATAGCACAGCTCAGACGGATCCATTCCTTTGTGGGAACACAGGAGACGGCCAATTAGTCCAATGCACACCACCGAGCTGCTCAGGAATACTTTGCTCTTTTGTTAAAATGCCGAATCCCCGAGACCACAACGGCTCGTGGAAATGCCTCATGTCTGGTGAAAGGTTCCCCGGGAAGGTTTCTCAGGTCCCGGCGGGAACTTCTGGTTGCAAGGAGGAGGGACAGGCAGCTCTCTCATTTTTCATGCACAATTTTGAAAGCTCTCCAAATGTGTTCCCTGCCTGGGTCAACAATTCAGCTTGTTTCTTCCCCCTGCTGCTTTAAGGGACAGGTATATTATTAACATATTCAAGCACCAACGGTGAGGAGGAAACAGGACAGCCCCCTGCTCAAGTCAGGCAAGGGGAGGATGCTGCAGTGCTCTCCATACAGGGCATGGGACCTATGTAGGCAGGAAAAATTAGATGCATTACAGGTTAGACCTCAGGAAGAAGCTCCTTGCTGTTGCATCAGGGCGGCAGTGGAACGAACTGCCCAAGAAAGGTGCAGCATCCTTCCTGGAGCTGCGAGAGGCTAGAGAAGCATTAGGTAGGGATGAGTTAGAAGTAGCCTTCTTGCTACCTTCCCCAAAAGGGACAAACTAAATAGGACACCTCGGTTTTCTTATGGAGGGAGGCAGGGAGAAACATTTGGTTTGGCTAATCCTTCTCAGGCCCGAGATCTGCAGGGACTGACGCACCTTACCAAATCTATGCACCAGCGGTTCCCAAACTCGGATTGTGCACCACCAATTGAAAATGATATAACCTTAAGTACCACCAGCAAATTTTTCAGTTCAACCTTAAGTACCACCAGCATGTTTTTGTCATAGAGAGTAATTATAATCAATGCATTAACGTGTACCACTGCCAGGCTGTCTGCGTAATGCTGCTGGTATGGGGACCGCAGATTGGGAACTGCTGCGCCGGAGATTTCCTGTTGAAGTCAATGCAGCTATGAGTAGCGCTGGAAGCTAAGCAGTTGTGTAACTCCACTCAAGAGCAGGGACTTAGGTACCAACTGCTCACTCTAAATTAAGCCTTTAAGCTTATATTTCCTTGATGGCAAATTGATTTTTTAAACTTGAGAGCTTTTAAAATATTTTCTTCTCCCAGGCTGCCTTGAGGAGGTGTAGCTGCATTTTTAACTGCTGCTCCTGCAATGACAATTTCAACTTTTCTTTTTTCTTTTTTTTGCATGCTGAAGAATGCATAAATCGTTTCAACTTCACTTTTATTTTAAAAATATTATCTACCACAAATTAGATATTAATTGATCTCAGAGAGCTGGAAGCAAAAGAAGAAGCTGTGTTCGTGCCATTCAAAAACAGTGAGAGATCTGGTTCAGAAGAAGGAATAAAGAACCAACAGGACACCACTGTTGGTAAGGGGAAACCTGTTTTAAAACCCGAAGTCATGTAATTATATACTATTAAAACCTGGATGAGCACAGTTTTCTGAGGGGTGGATATCTAAATGGCAATTAAAAAGCTGAATCCATTATAAATACAATAAGATACTCCGAGGTATGCATTATGAGAGATAATGTCATGCTTTGGGTCACTGAATGCACTTAGCCTCACAATGATTCTGCGGGGTGACACGGCGTGTCCTGTTTTGTTGGCTAATTATTGGGTGAGATGACAATGATGGAGCATTAAAGGCAAAAATGCAGAAGTCTCCACAAATGGACCACTTTTTGTACTGTCAATTTTACAGCCAGATCCATTGCACAACAGGAAGGATTTAATTGGAGTTGCAACAAGGCTTAAATAATATCACTTTCCCCTTGTGGGGGCACGGGCTGTTTCATACAGCTTGCGATAAAGGAAGTTAAACTATGGAAATGGATTCTGCTATACTGCTTCAATAAAAGGAACACATCATAATTACAGTATTGGCTGTGATGGCACCTACATCTGTAAGTATATGTCTACCGTGAGCTGCTGGGGGAAATAATCCTATTATTCTATGTTTCCTGGTATTGTATTATTGTAAGCCTGTCTACAAACACAGAAGCCATACTGCTGTGTCTTTGTATAGGTGAAGCAGCAAAATCCCACAGTATGCTGCTATACAGGTGCTTTCGCTGGTACAACTATTCTTCTCTGGGAAGAGCTGAGATAGCCTGGGATAAGGCAGCTATAATGATACCTGTCTGCACCATTTTAACTACAATGGTAGAAACTCACACCCCTGGTCAGAGCAGAACAAAAGTGAATAAGGACCAGAGCCCTGGGCTGTTTAGAAAAGGAACTGGCTGCTGACCTGCCTGTCATAGAAAATTAGGGTTGGACGGGGGTCATCTAGTCCAGTGCTTCTCAAACTATCTGATGTGGTGGACCGGCAATTTTTTTTCCAGCGGGCCAGGGACCGGTGCCCGGTTCAGCCGGTGGCAGCAACTGTGTGTAACAGCGCTACACAAATGTGCGACCGGCTGTTTCTTTCTCTTTCCTCACCTCGCACGACGGGACGTCACCTGGAGCGCTGGAACGTACGAACCGTGGCGCTACGACATATCAATGTTATGCTTCTGAAAATATATTTCTTTCTTTCCTGGCAACTCGCTGCGGACCGGCGACCGGTGGCTCGCGGACCGGACCACCACTTTGAGAAGCACTGATCTAGTCCACCCCCCGTCACTCCACAGGTATCACAAACTCCAAGGAGGTTAAAAGCCTCTTGCGGTTTATATGCACTTTGAAGCAACTCCCAAAAAAAAGGAGACATGATTTATTCATGCGGTTCATTCATACAGCCAACACCTTCCTAGGCTGGTAAGCCTGTCGCATCCAAGAGACCTGCCATCTCTTGCTTTCTACAAACCATCTGTTCAAAACCATGCACCGAGAAGAACTAATGAGAGCTCTTGAGGAATTAGAAGCAAGTCACCTCTCCTCCTCCTCCTCACTTCTGCTTCACTGCCCTCCTGAACTATTCATCCATTTGCTGCACCTCGTCATATCCCCAAGGCAGCGATTCTCAACCAGGGGCTGCAGCACCCCACGGTGCCTTGAGATCCTCAAGGTTAGCACGGTTAAGAGTGCAAATGTGATTCACAAGATCAATCCGTAGATTTCAAACAGGACATCAGAGCGTCGCAACCATTCTGGCCTGCCATGGGCTTTCCTCCTTCTTTCCTCTATGATCTTGCTGCACTTGAAAGATGAATGACAGCGGAGAGCTGGCATTTTCTGAGAGGTGCCCTAGGTAAAACGAGAGGGGCCTCAAGTCTAACGAGGTTGGGAACCACCGTCTTAGAGGTAAGCTCTTTGGTACAGGGCAGTCTTTTTACTGGGTGAACGATGCTGGCACTCCGTGGCTATGATGCTTGGCTAACTACACGCTACTGTAACTAAGAAGAAACCGCTAATTACTTGATGGCGTTTCACTGCATCTAATACATCCGACAGAAATATTGAGAGGCTTCAGTCATTCAGGAACAGCTTATTGCAAAAGTCTCTTTTCAACAGCTAAAGCAAAACGCCAGCAAATAAAAGGAAAGATTGATTTCAACAGAAAATCTATCTGTAAAACAATGGTTTTAAAACATCAACATGTATTTAATTGTTAAACACTGGACTAGATGGATCCTTTTTTTTTTATTCTCAATACAAATTCCAGGCACTGCCTCGATCTACAGTAAAAGCTGTGATGTGCTAATTTTAAAGATTTGTATATCAGTGCTGTAAGCACATAATGGCAGCTTCACCCTGTTTTAAAAAGTTAAAGATGGCGAAATGAAAGGAACCGCTTCTTTCCTAGTGTACTTAGCTCAAACTGAGGTTACTCATTTCCTTCCCAAAAAAACCTTCAATTTGAAAGAGTAAAAGAAGGATTCTCTGCAGATATTTACACCATGGCTTATTTTTATCTTACCCAAACAATACAGACTAAATCATTGGAAGGAAATTGGGTTTCCGTTGCATTGTTTCCTAAGGCTGATGGCTCCTGTTCAGAAACAATATTGAAAAAAATCTATATTTATATCTATATAGATATATCTATAGATATCTAAATATAGATATCTATATCTAGATAGATAGATAGATAGATAGATAAATATCTATATCTAACGATAGATAGATAGATAGATAGATAGATAGATAGATAGATAGATAGATAGATAAAATCACCAGTATTTCTTTCAGTCAGCAGAACTCTTTGGCTTTTGTTCTCCAAACGACAATGTCAGGTTTTCAGAACAGTGCCCCGAGGGCAAATCAAGCAAGAGCCTGTACGGCAGCATACACCTACCTGATGGTAAGAAATAGGAACAGGTCTGCGAAAAACTATCCACTCCACAATCTGACTACACGGAGGAGTTGTCAGAGAGCCTGTATAGCGGTAGTAACTTCCCAGCGATGCTGGCAGCAGGTCTCTCAGCACAAAGGGATCCAGAAAGGTCTCCTTCTCTGTTGGAAAAATTGACAAAGAAAAATGGACTTATTTTTACATGACTTTAAAACTGGTAGGACATGGACAGAGAACTTTCCATACAATCATGGCCACAGCCCTACCCTTCCTTAGCATGTAATCTCTGCAGTTTGGATGATCTGCGCTGCCTACGACATGGTGCCAGGAAGGGGCTCAATACTGCTTTATGCCTGGAAGCTATCTTGACCATGAAACTTCTACCATACAAGAAGCATCTTTCTTCCTCCCTCCTCCAGAAATATATACAGAGTTCATATGAGGGCTGGCCTGCCTTGTTTCTTGCCCAATCTCAGCAGATCTGATGGGCAAGCGGATTCCCCCATACCTAATGGTGAAGTTTCTCAAAGCCTAGTCCACCCTAAGGAGCCAAAGGACATGGGGGTGGGTTTACATAGAGATTTTAGGAGAAGTGAGAACCCCAAGAAGCAAGACCTAAGACTGCAGTATTCAGTTTTACTAAACCCCACAAAAGGTACTATAATCGGTATCCACGTGCAGCTTTCCTGTAACCACGCTTTTTTCCTGCGCTGCTAATGGAAAAGGCAAATATGTGATTATTTTAGGCATCTCAGATTCTGCTGCATAACCACAACAGGTGTGCAATGTCTCCGAAACCTACAGAGGTCCAAAATATTAATAAATCTATTAATGTCAAAATATGTATGTTAAAAGAACTGTCAGCTTTCCCTTCCCAGATGGTTTCCCCTCCCAGAGCAAACAGATAAGACAAAAAGCAAACCATGTTTTTGGCCTTTTAACCCATGCAAGTGTCATCCCTTTAGAATAAAAAAAATGTGGTCATTAAGCTTACGCTCTAGTTAAGCATACATTATTGGCCAAAATTTCAAAGAAGCCCTAATCAGACACTTAGAACCACTGTGGTACCTCTTTTTTTCCACAGCCAAATTTCAATGCAATTTAAGCTCTAATTCAATTTCCACTTGCTCATTTTTTTTTCATATGAAAATCTGGTCACGCAACATGCAGGTTCATTTTGAGCATCTGATTTTAAAATACAGCTCGTATATATATTTAAAGCAACAAGAAATCTTCAAAAAAAAAAAAAAAAAGGCAGTTTTCAAAAAGCATGCCTGATGGTGCTTATTGTGTTCATTAAATTGCTTGCATAAATATTTGCGCATGCAAATCAACAGTTATGAATCTTACAGTCCATTTGAACATATAAATACCTAATCTGCCTTCACAGCTAGTATCTGTACATGGAAGTTAGATGGAACATGTATGCATGTTTTAAATATCTAGCCACTAATATTCACCCACACTGGGATTTAAAAAAAATGAGTTGCAATTAACAATATGAATGTTTCACTCCTGTAGCCTTTTACTTGAATCCATGAGAAACATTAAAATGCTGGACAAATGCATGACATAAAACAACATACAAGTATGGCACATCCCTTTATCAAATGATGACAGAAGAATGAAGCTTATATTCTACTTTCAAGGATTTCTGTGCCATATGCTGACAATATTATATTTTAATAATTAATTGTTCATCAAAGGAAAAGATGAAGAACAGGGATGCTAAATTCAAAGTTATTCAAATTGCAAAAATGAATAATGCATGACTTTTATATTAAATACACACTGTATTAAGTAGTCTACATTTCATCCAACTCTGTCTTTCATTTTTAAACATTTTGAACTACAATATGAATAATCAACCAAGGGAAGCTTATTTAGACAAAGAAATACCTTATTGGAATGCAAACTGAAAGTATCCTACTATGATTAAATTTTGGTTATCAATTAGGCAGATTTTTTTAAGCATTTGGAAAGTCACAGTCAACTGGAAAAGAGAACATTTCCTGGGGAAAAAAAAAGTAGCTTTGCTAATACACAGTTACAGAAAGGCATGATGTATGCTGTCCAAATTTTCATTGCTACAAGCAGTTTTGTAACTTTTCATTAATAAATTCCAAAGATTAAAATTAAAATACGCATAATTGGATTATAATATGATCATTAATATAGAAGATAATCCGAAGATTAATTGCATTTTTTTGTTTTAAGAGCCTACTGTTTTTTTAAGAAGGCCAGTCACTTGCATCATTTGTGTCCAGATGCACAATAGTGGGTTTTACAACCTGCAATTATAAACATTTCTCAATCTGAATCCCTTAATTACATTGCAAGAACAGGATATTTATATTGAGGTCTCTAGGGCAAAGATGCTTAGCCTTTACAGTAACTCTTGTTGAGATATGCACAGTGATGCACACCGACATTCAGAGCGGTCACATCCAGAGTTGCTCTGGATAAGAGAGAAGTGCCCATCCCTATCTGCAGCTCTCCATCTCTCTACCATTTCTGAAGGTGCACTGAAAATATGGAGGTAACACTGTGCCCTTTTCCAATTGCAAAAGGGAAGTATTTTAAAAGCAGGTGCAGGGCAGAGAAGGCTGATGGCCCGGGCATACAAATGATTTCCCCTGCAGTGAAAGGGGGCTGAGCTGCCCCATTGCAGCTACCCTTGTGCGTGCTCTCACCCCACAGTAAGTGAGAGCTGCACTGCAGCAGCCTGGCCCTCAGTGAAAGAGGGTTAAGTGACCACAGTTTAGTTTCTGCCTCAGCTGCTTGGTCGCTAGGATGATGCACTGAGGTCCTGTATACACTTCAAGAAGCAAGGGAAGGGTACACAGAAGTAGGGCTGCACCACTGGACCTCTGAGATCTTCTGGTCCAGCCCCTTGCCCGAGGCATGATTTTCTCTATCCAAACCATCCCATACAAAACCTTTTAGCAAAACTATGCATGATCTGTCCAGTGGGGAAGAGAGCACTCCCAGTGGAAGATGCTGGCTGCGAGGCAAAGTCTGGGATGTGCAGGGGTACCAGTCCGCCCCAATAACCTGAGGATGCTCTGAAAAGGCAGCAAGCAGGATCACCCAGCAGCTGCTCCGAGACTCTCTGAGCTCACCCTTTTCACACACGTCCCGTACATTTGTGTATCCCAAGCACAGCCTTTTCTCCTGCACAGAAGAGAGCAGCAGAAGATAAATGAAGTCCGCTAGAGACCTTGACATACACCCTATTTTACATGGGAAGCGCTTAGATACTAAGGTGACAGGTACTAAAAAAAATGACAGACGGATAGATGCAGCCGCCTGCCCTGGCAAAGATTCTCCTCACACCCAGGAGATGCCGCATGAATCACCTCCATCCAAACTGCACGGACCTACGTGTTATCTCTAGATACTGCGCTGACAGACGCCCCTCCGGAGCCTCCTTTGCTACTCCTTGAGCTGGACTCCCCTATCCATACCAGTGGATGAGCATGCATATGAGCAGAGTAGCGGGCATCCAAAAAATGAACCCGAAGCACACAGACTATGGCTCCAGCGTGAGAAACCTGGGCTGGACTGAGAGAAAAATATTTGTTTGAGAAAGATGCTTTTCTTGATGCAACAGTTTCCAAGCAAATGTGACACTGCAGAGAAGAGCTGCAACCAGATACTACCCACTGAAATGCCACCATAATCGAATGCCATCAACATTATTAACAATTCGCAAATGGTGGTTCTTTGCTTAAGGCGCTGAACATGCAGAAAGGGCATGCACGCTAATATTTCCAAATGAAAAAGGGCTGTGTATCACGGATTCATTGTTAACAATTAAGAAAATGAATGTGACGTTCAGTTTTAACTCTGACGTTCGGAAGAACAGGACTAGCGTGGGCTGCTGGATACAGCTTTGCCTTCCTGCAAAGAACAGCGGCATCTCGTCCAGAGCCAAGCTGTAGGAGCTTCACAATGGGAGCTGGAATGAATGCACGCAAGTCGACTGCATGTTGCAAGCCTGAGAAAATATCTTTGAGTCCCCTTTTTTAATTCCCCTGGTACACCAGGAAGCATGCATTACCTTAGCCTCTAACTCCTTTCACAGTATCCTAGAAAATGAGGGTTGGAAGGGACCTCAGGAGGTCACTTCTAGCCCAATCCCTGCTCCAAGCAGGACCAGCCCCAACTACAGCATCCCAGACAAGGCTTGGTCTAGCCGGGTCTTCAGAGCCTCCAAGGCTTTTTCCACTGCATGTTGTTTGGGGAGGAAAAAACTTTTATATTGGATTCAATTAAGTGTGATAAATGCATGTAGGTCATAACCTGGATCAGTGCCTGAGGTGACAAAGGATGCATTTCTGCAGCCCTCATAGAGACTAATCTTGCAAAATTTTACAGATCTATCTGACAAGGAAAATGCCATTGAGTTTATACATTATCAGTCATTCTCTAGGGAAAGTGAATACATTCTTTGTTCAGGGCATTAAAAGTTCCCAGCTCTTTTGCAAGGACCCACTGGCCTCAGAGCTACCTCTCAAATCTGCACAACTGAATTTGAATACAGTTAGAGAGATGCTATAGCCAGCTGACTTACTCATATTACCTTTCTGTCTAGGAGATTTGAGCTGGTATATGGACTCTTTGCATACAGAATCTATCCACGCATCTATCCAGAATAGTTTCCCCAAAAGAGGACAGATCAGATATTAAATAGAGCAACAACAGCTCTTTACCAACAACTATGGTTAGTGTGAGCAGACACCAGGGGATTACGCCTTCTTAAGTACCCTCCATGCAGCACACTGACTCCAAAGGCTGCCTTGTTAAAAATAAATTTGGGCAAAATGCTCAATAAAGATAACACTGAATTCAAACTCGGTCACAGAGGAAATAAACAGGTTCTTGAGATATGCAGGTAAACAACACCAGACTCTCTGCAATCAAAACCCTTTTCAAATGTACCAGAAACTTGGATCAGAGATCACAAGACAACCTCTATATGCCAAGTACATTTATCTCTTGCAGCGAGTGCTCTGGGAGTTTCATCAGAGTCTTCCTGAAAGAACACAGGAACTTGGCTGGACTGCAAACAATATTTTAAGATGAGCTTCTTCCCCAAATTAAAGTATGTGGAATACCTGATCGACAAGAACCCTACCTAGATTGAGGTCTGAAAGTATTTGGTGTATTACGATGAAACTTGCAAAAATATTGGAAATCCTCCCAAAATTGTGAAACGATATTACTGCCACTTCCATAATGAGCCAATTCATTCCAATGCTTCTGCATCCAAATCTTCTAAAACCACCAACCTACACAAATCAGATGGACACTATGCTGCCAGCCCCTTGAGTCTGACCCACGCAGATGAAGCAGGTTGCACGGAACAGAAAAAGGGCAGACGGCTGGGGACGCACGAACAGGGAGCTGCAGCTTGAGGCACAAGCCTGGAGCCAGCTGCGCACCAATAAGAAACCCCTGAGAAACACTGGAGATGCACTGAAAGGTCAGCATCAGAAAGTGCAAGAAAAGTGCCCCTGATTCATACAAGGGTTTATTTGCCACCCCGGGGACAAGGTGCCACTGGCTTCTAGGGGCTGCATAAATTCACAGCTTCTATAAGTCAGGGTAGCTTGAGTGTTACTGGGTTACACTGGGCACGTCTACACATTCATTATTGCACCTTGGATACTGCACATTTAGTTTAGTACTTCCTTAATAAAGTACTAACTAAATGTGCAGTATCTAAAGTTACTGCGCAGTAGTGCCGACGCACAGTTATTTAGTGACGCTTACTGCGTATTAGCCTAGTAGCACCGTGCAGTGGGCTATTAGCACGATTTTTGATGTGACACGCTACTGCGCAGTGTTATTAGACTGATGTGCAGTAAGTGTCTCGTGTAGTTGTACCCACTGTGTCCCTGGTCTCATATACTGCCATGATTTCAAGACACATTACAAGCACTGCATGGAAAGTGCCCGTGGCTTTGTGGGGAAGGTTCGGTCCTTGCTCCTGCATCCAGAGTGACGACAGTTTTCAGAGAGCCCACACAGTGAGGCAAGAGGAGGTGGGAGCAAAAAAAGGGATGGGAAAACAGGGTGGAGTATTTCACAGGAATGCATTCACATGGCTCCAAGTTACTTAGAAACATGATGGGCAGGGCTGGCCCCGTGGTAAGTGATAGCCAGGCATCCTGGTTTTCCGATTTAAAAAAATCCCCAATTACTTCCTTAATAAAGTACTAACTAAATGTGCAGTATCTAAAGTTACTGCGCAGTAGTGCCGACGCACAGTTATTTAGTGACGCTTACTGCGTATTAGCCTAGTAGCACCGTGCAGTGGGCTATTAGCACGATTTTTGATGTGACACGCTACTGCGCAGTGTTATTAGACTGATGTGCAGTAAGTGTCTCGTGTAGTTGTACCCACTGTGTCCCTGGTCTCATATACTGCCATGATTTCAAGACACATTACAAGCACTGCATGGAAAGTGCCCGTGGCTTTGTGGGGAAGGTTCGGTCCTTGCTCCTGCATCCAGAGTGACGACAGTTTTCAGAGAGCCCACACAGTGAGGCAAGAGGAGGTGGGAGCAAAAAAAGGGATGGGAAAACAGGGTGGAGTATTTCACAGGAATGCATTCACATGGCTCCAAGTTACTTAGAAACATGATGGGCAGGGCTGGCCCCGTGGTAAGTGATAGCCAGGCATCCTGGTTTTCCGATTTAAAAAAATCCCCAATTTACAGTAAAAACAGTAACCCCAAACCTACATTTTTCCATGATTAAAATGAAACACCACTAATATATATCTCTATATTAGTGGTGTTTCATTTAAATCACAGAAAAATATGGATTTGGGGTTATTTATTTTTTAACTGAAAATTGGGGATTTTTTTTTTTTTTTAAACTCAGAAAAAACCAGGATCCCTGGTGACAGCTGGTCCCACTGCAAGACCTTGCTTTCAGTTGCTCATTTTTTGCCAAATCTGCATCTGTGGGCTGAAATTTTCCATGCCTGGTACCTGCCTGGGGTCCAATCCCTTCCTTCCCCCCCAACTCCACTCTTCCCATCGAAGTGTCAACCAAACCAGTTCAGACAGACTGAGCATGAGGGCAGGAAGAGGGGCATGATGTTTCACATGCGGGTTTTTGAGATCCTCTGATACCTCTGTGCTTTGAGATGGGAACTGGGACCAGCCAGGCAAGTGGAGTGGATGCCGAGAGGGGACTGGGAATCATTTTGGGACCCCGAAGTGGGAGATTAGGATTGGGTGAAACAAGGAGAGTGGGATTAGGAGGAAACAGCTATGGGATGGAGTCAGTGGTGAGCAAGAGACGGGTCTGGGGCAGGTCGGAGGAATGGCACTGATGGACTAAAGCTTGGTGGAAATGGCCAGAAGAGCCTGTGGGCTCTGCAGTTTACCCCTGGCATATTTGGGGAAGGAGTGCACAATCCCCAAATCCTGCCACTCTCTTGTGCTGTCAGCAACCCTGCCAAACCCACAGGCCAGGCGTCTCTCACTCCCCTGCAGCATAGACCCAAAAGCGCCGGCAACCTCAACCCTTAGTTTAGTACTTCCTTAATAAAGTACTAACTAAAACCTCACACTTCCAGTCATTTCAGTTGCAACCTTTGCACGGCTCTTTTAATGCTGCTTTTAGGCATATCTGTGCACGTAAAACCCAGCCCTGGGGCACCCCGTCAAGCCATTTTCGGAGAACGGAGCGACAGAAGGCAAGCGGGGGATTTCTAATGCTTGCTGGACTTATTCACTGAAATGACTCAGACCCTTGCGGTTATGCACGGAGCCGGCATACATAAGGTGTGAACTCATTACCTCCTCTCTCCTCCCTTTCCCGCTTCCTTCCCCCTCCTGTGGTCCTGGCCTGAGCCCGCGCGCTAGGGAGGCTCGTCTGGAGCCGCGAGGCTCCCTGCGGACCCGAGAACAGCCCAGAGAGCTGACAACACTTCCAGATTGCCCTTAGGAAAAGGTGATATTTCTCCATTCTTGGCTTCCCGTCCCATCACGACGACCTCCCGCTCTCCGAGCTCCACTGGGCACTTGCCTTGTTCAAAGCTGTATTTTAAGCATGACGTCCCTCAGCGGCCTTCCCCCTTCCCATCCTCCTCGCCACCTGCAGCTGCTCGGCTCGGGAGCAAACAGCTTGTCAGGCGGTGTTCTGGTTAAAGTTAAAAACAAAAGGGGAAACAAAACCTGTCACGGTGCTAATGGTGTTTTCTTGTTGTTATGCCTGGTGGTACGATAGATCCACAGGGTAAATCACACCGCCTGGATCGCTTCCGCCTTGGTGCTGATTTATTTTAGCAGGTTATTCGCTGACTTTTTGGCTATGACAACTGCAGTGATATGCACCCCCCGCCTCCCTTGAAGCTCATGAGGTCTTCTCTCTGTCTCTCTCCAACTGCCTCTGAAGTCTTGGTGGCCATTATCTCCCTTTTTTCTCTCCTTCCTTCCCCTCTTCTCTAGGGAACACCAGGGAAAGCCCCGAACCCATGTTTATTGCATCTTAGCATTAACGTCAGGTGCAAAAAGCAAGATATTGTTTAACCTCCCCCCTTAAATCAGCATGGGTACCAAGCCCCGCTCTCCCCTACACCTCTGCCCCCTCCCTGCCAGTCCAAGCAGACAAACACATAACACGTGCAAGTGATTCACTTTGTTTGTACAGGCGCTTTTGATCTCTCTCTACTTTGATTTTCAGTGTTTGGTTTTGACAAGGAAAGGAATAAAAAAGCAACTGCTTTCTGTGACATTAATAGAAGGGTTTTCTGAAGTGGTAATTTATTTGTTCCTTTACTGATACCGTTCTGCTGATCTGTGAAAATTCTTGGCACGAGAAGCAGGATGGAGTTGCAGAGCGCATCTAACCATCACTGTAAAAGATTTTAGCGGGGGTTGGAGTGATCCCCGCTGCTGTTCGCTCGGAGAACGGTTTGCTTCGAGAGCACTGCAAGCAAGGAGGACTGTGAGAAGAGTGTAAGTGTGCATATGCACATGCATGGGTGTGTTTGTGTGCAACAGAAACAGAGCACTCACTACCACCGGAAGACAGCGTAATTTCAGAGAAATGACACCGGGGAAGACTTGTTATTTTAATACTGGCTAGGCAGTTTGTATGAACAAGAAAAAAAAAACACCACCTCTGAGTGTCTTAAATGCAAAATGGTACAAAATGGAGCAAGTCAAAGATGCACCAGATGGGGGAAAAAAAGCAGTGCTGCATTGCACTGGAGAGTCCTCTGCCATGGGAGATCCATGTGAAAGCTTCAGCATCTCTTTAATGCAGATCTGCTGCAAAATACATATGGAAGTATCAGGGTCCCTAAGCGGACGCTTTCTGCCTACAAAAGAGGCTCACCTACAGCAGCCAGAAGGAGCGAGGGCCATGCAAGAGGACAGCCACCCCTGAAGCAATGGAGCAAAGGTGGGAGACCGCATGGCTCAGAGGACTGGGAACCATACAGCAACCAGGCCCCTGGTGATCTGAATGCAGCCCAGGTGCTAGTGACTACGGTGACTGATTTAACCGTGTTTAGTTCCTCTGCATGTGTTCACAGGGCAAAAACCACCTGCGCCACTGACACGGACCTTTGCCGTCAATAAAAAGCCAAGAAATGAAAGGGCTTCAAAAAGCCCCAAGAGGTCAGGAAGGAGAAAACGTTGGTTTACAAATACCACGCCGCTCATGCATGCCACATTTGTTCCATGAGTGAGAGCGCCTCAAGGCTACAGGTGCAGCACGCCCTCCAAAAGAAATCAGTGTGTTCACAGCTTCTGTAGGACACAGAGCGGTGAGGAGTGCCAACACCATGCCCCTGCCTGGTGGGAAGTGTGACGAGTCTCGAAGAAGCGGAAAAGCAAAAGCAATTTCACCAGGGGCAGGAAGAGCAGATGCTGGGATGTGGAATCAGCAGCAGCACGTGATGGGACCGCTATCCCAGGCAGGCAGAAGGGATGGCAACCTGAAAACACGGCTGTTTATCTGCAACCTGGTTTGGGGACTTGGCGCACTGCTGCTCCTCCTTCCAGCTACAAGGCTTAGTGCGGTTCTTCTTGCAGAATTAAGCTCAATATGACATTAAGATGCTAGGAAATTATGTCTGGAGATGAAGGAAATAAAATGAATTCTGAGCAGCAGCTAAACCCATATTGATTTTTATGTGTACATTTCTCTATCATCATTGCTAAGCCAGTGACACTGTGAAGGGCACAATTATTTATGTTCCACCAAATTAGTAAGTAATTCAAACCCCTGACAAAAATCTCAGGCAAAAATTGCTTCCACTTCCACGGAAAGTCTCTTTGACATTTAAAACGTTCACCTGCCCCTGGAAGGGCACTTAAACTGTACGAGGACTTTACAGGAAGAATGTATATCAGTAGTCTCAATATTACCCCTGCATTAGAACAAGGCTCCCAGTTATCTCACGTGGGTGAGGGCTGGCTGCGTACTCTGCTTTTGTACGAGGTTAGTACAGACGAATCCTGCTCCCTGCACTGGGATTTCTAGGGATTATCACAAGGCAAAGAAAGAATCCTGTAAATCATAGTCATAGTTTTGGTTTCCC
>NW_005841934.1:1789223-1793005 GCF_000455745.1 Alligator sinensis
ACAAAAGACACACCACGGTTACTCAATGGTTGACCACGCGTTGTTGTCCTAATGATGGAGGAGGGGGAAAGGGACCAAACCGCCCAAGGTGCTTCGACAGTTCGGTCTCAACAGCGGTGCTGGCACCAGGTGGTGATGCCCTGGCCTATTCTGCGGGAGATGCAGAGATCTCCACTTGGAGAGTTTCCTCCTCCTCTGCTCCCTTCTCAAGGAGGGGATGAAGCCAGGAGCTGTCAGGATTTCAGCTGGAAGGATATGGAAAACGGCGATACTAAACCATAACAGAACGCCTGGAAACATTTCTGCCGTGTGCATGCGTTGGTGCAAAATATCCGACATCTGCAGAGTGAACAATGGCCCAATGACTTAGGGCTGCCTTGGGATGAGCTGTTTGAGCCAATTCCTGAGGATTGTGACCATCCCAAAGTTAGGAGTCGCGTTATGCTCTCAGACACCATCTCTTACTGCTCTAGTCTCTCTTGCACACGTGCACGTGCACACACCCAGACGTGAAGTCTGCCAAACAGCCCAGACAGGCAGCATCCACAGATGGCAAAGACATTTTAAGTTCTCCGTGTGCTTATTTCCTCCTTGTTGTGCCTGATCTCTGGTCGCCTTTGTTGACCTGCTTCTCTCCCCGCCTTCCCTCCCCAGCAAGCTGTCCAAAATACACACGTGTTTCCATATCGGTGGAATAGCAGCGCTGAGCACGGCGTGACTGAGAACAAAAGAGGCTCTTTGAGATGCTATCCTTTGAGAGTAGGTATTTAAGTTTGAAAAAAGCCCACTTAGGTAGATATATGACTCAAGTGGAGCCCCTGTGGAAGAACTGAAGCTAGCACATATACCACTAACTCAACACAGCAACAAAATGGCATATCTTTCTTTTAAATGAAAGCATGATACATATTTGGATTCTGTCATCATAATCTTTTATTGATGTTTCCGATAAAAGGGAACAGCTTTTTAAACTGCACCCTGGAAAAAAAACCCAACCCCTAATTCCCCAACAGCAACAAAAGCCTTAAAAAAGCCCTTTTATTAGCCCAAACAGGAAGGAAAACTAGAATTTCCTGCAGTTTTAACTTAATGTTTTCATAAGGAAACAAGTTATTGAAATATCTCAACCCATTTCCTCCACTTAAAATGCTAGTAGCCTTCTGTGTATTGTGGGTAAAACAAAAATACATGTCTTTTATCCACCCAGATCTTGCTGTGCGTAAGCAGCTCCGGCTCCGACTAATCATTATGTGGTCAGGGAATCACAGCCTAGGGACCGGGTGACATTTGACCACACAATTATTTTGGGGAACGGGGTGCACTTCATAGACACCAGGATGCTTTGCACCCTTGCAGCTATTTCCACAACAGTTTGGAGGAAAAGGATGAGATTCATTAAACACTGGTCACCTTTGCCAGGGGGGTAAAAAAAAAAATAAATCATGAACTAGGAGACGGGTAGGACACTGAACTAAAAAAGATTTTGTTTCCCTTAAATGACAGCTTGACTTCAACATCAAATTACACAATGGCTGAAAAATCCTAACAGCTCAAGTCATCTTTGGTATTTTTTTTTTTTTGCCAGCCTGTTTTGTTACCCAGTGGGAACTGGATAATCACATCTATTTTTGTGGAAAACAACATAGTTTTTCAGCTCAGTGTGTAGTTTTTATTTCACAGCCGAACACTGCAATTTATAAATGGCAAAACCTATGGAAAATTCTCTAAATTAAGGACTTTGTTGTATGTTATCATTTAACCCCTATTTTTCACTTTCACTAGATTTATTGGTGTTCCTGGCTGCAACGTTAAATGACTCTGAAAGCAGAGCAATTAATCCAAAATCCTATTTGTTTTAATCCAACGCTGTCAACTAGTTTTAGGTTTCTAGTCAAGAGAAAAAAAATGTTTGTTAAGCTCTACAGCGCTAGCTAATGTCTAAAGACAATCCTCTGAAAAGGTGCAAAGATATTTTATCACAGTACTATAGATGGAAAGGAGATTTATTATCGTACCTAACACCATTTCAGCAGATGCCTTTTGAATTATAATGAGATTATTAAAACTTTACAAATCATTATATTAAAACCTGACAGGAGTACTTTTGGAACTGGAGTATCTTGATGTCATTGCTAATGATGCATTACCAATGATAAGGTTTCAAGAAAATTCCTCAGTAAAAACTGGTTATAAAAATATAAAATATATTAATATTTATTTCAGTACCTGCTATAAGTTCAAGGATAATAGGTTTATATGCATCAGAACAGCCGAATGATCATATTTATGTCAGCATTAGAAAGATGTTCATCTGCTACAAAGTTTAATTAATTTTCACAGATAGTTAATTTTCTGTTTCATTATCAGGTCCCTAAATTTGAAAGACAAATAATTTATAAACAAATAGAAACTTCAGAGAGGAGTATTTTTAGAGCAAATGCAAGATAAATACCAGGAATGAAACATCAGCGCTGCATTCGAAGTACTAATATGAATGATATATTGTACGAGGTTTTGATTTATAACTCGCGCCTTCTGAAGCACAGGCTGAAAAGAAACAAATTGTTTACCGTTAACCCCAACCCATTTTCAGGTAATAAATGAGTCTGATCTTTACCAATCAAATAATGGCTCTAATGCCCTTAACCATCAGCGGATGAAGAATGTACATCTCTATGCGTCCTTTGGAGGGTGACCGGATCCTTGCAGGACAACTTTCCAGCCCCTCTCCCCTTCCCGGCAAGAAGGCAGTGAAAGCAGCTACTTACCATGATGTACGACGCCCTTCAACCCATGGATAATAGGATCCAGTGCCGGATTGTCCCTCTGACTGACCTACATGTAAAGGATACATGATTGGTTAAATCTATTCTGGCATCAGACAGAACAGTCTCAGTTTAATCTTCTAAAGAGAAAAAAAAAGATGTTATCTAGCAAGCTGCTTAGTTCTCACATTTACAATGGTTCCTCACCAAACGCCACAGATACACGGTATAATAAAATAAACCGAGGAAGGCTAAATCAAGAGGAAGAGTCCCCGGAATACATTAACGTATTAGAAATATTATCGCCTGGAAACAAAACAGCAGAGGTTTCTCTACCCATTTTAATTTGTTTGCTTTGCTTTCCGGGGGGAAACGTCATAGATAAAGAGTAGTTTAAAGTTACTAAACAACCGTCCATCACCTCCTGAAAGTGTTCGGAGTCGGATCTGTGAATCCACCTCTTCAACAACTGCATCCTTTTCTACCAGCAGCGCAGGCTGGTCCTCGGTCCCCTTTTCTATTTGTATTTTCAAAGTCGCTTCGTTAGAGTCATTTGGGAAGAGGAAAGGATAAAATCATACGTGGCAGTTCAGGGGTTAGCTTCTGAAATTTTGACAATGCAATCTTCCAGGTTTCCAGGGCAAAAAATTGCTTTCCTGTAGCACTTATGAGCCAGGAAATTGCATTGTCCTTAGCTGTGATAATAAAGCCACGATCCAGAGGGAAAAGTGAAAATCCAGGCAAAGGGACAGTTAAGTCCCATCCTTCCCCACTTCCAGCTCAAACACAACTTCCAGAAGAAGCCTCCATCTGTCCCTTATTTGCAGTACAGCTAAGCAAAAACCAGCTGCCAAGAATGGGATGCAATTTTTGCCCCCCACCATCCATGAAGCATTGGTGGAATAGCTTGCTGTGTTAACGAGCACGATCATTAATTACCTGGGTCACACTTCGGGTTTGGTTGGGGGAGCGGGGTTGCCAATAGTCAATATTTGAAATCTGAGGGATGCTGTTTCC
>NW_005841934.1:1793025-1828262 GCF_000455745.1 Alligator sinensis
AAGTGCTCCCAGGCGTTACAGCTGATCACGCGCAGAGACAGCACGCAGCCTTTGGCGGCTATCTAGGATCGGGATGCTCTGGGGGTGGATGGAGTAATGCATCACTTGCAACGCGACAGAGCGCAGAGCCGGGGGAATAAAGGAAGACCAAGGAGGAGCTGCACCGGGAAGGGGATCCTGTGAACAAGCCAGCGACAACCCACCGTGCTGTTGGCAATCTTGGGTCCACAACAGCCAGCCCAAAATGGCACTGCGCCTGCAACTGCACGTTGGTAGGGGAGAGAGGTGCGGGGAGTCAAAGAGAGGTCCCCAGGGTGCCAAAGAGTCCCCGTACCAGGGCTTGGGGGTTAAAATGCTTTCTCCCCACGTTTCTGAGAAGCATTTTTCTTGTCGACCCTGGGACAGCAAGGGTGAGTTTTCTGCGCTGCCACAGGCTTCCTACATGGGCCAGAAAAAAACGCTCGGTGTCTCCGTGTCTCAGATCCCATCCGTAGTGCAGAGATGATAATCCTTCCCCGCTTTACAGGGATAAATACATGAAATATTGTGACACTCAGGTAACAAAGAAAGAGGTGGGGCATGGAAGTACTTGACACAGAGGCTGCTCTGTAGTTTTCCCTGTTCGCACAAGCAGGCTGAAAAACACGAGTAAGAACAAACCAATTTCCATGTAAGCGTTACCCGCCATCGGCAGCAGGGCTCTGGGGCACACCAGGTGCGTCTACACGAGACGCTTACTACTCATTAGCCTACTGACACTGTGCGTCACGGCAAAAACCACGCTAATAGCCTCCCGTGCAGTGTTAGTAGGCTAATGCGCAGTAAGCATCACTATATCACCATGCGCTGGTGCTACTGCGCACTGCCTCTGGGTACTGTGCATTTACTTAGTACTTTTTAAAGGAAGTACTAAACTAAATGTGCAGTATCTAAGGTGCATTAATGAATGTGTAGACATGCCCACTTTGTACCTAATTCTGCAATCTCCAAGCAAATGCAAGTCAGATGCCACCTCTCCCCTGCAATCAGGGAAGGTTTTTTGGTTTTTTTAACAATTGACAACTGTGAGATATAGTGTGCAGTGCTTTAATTGCCTTTCGCATCGTGACCCTAGAAGCTGTGCTTAGGTCACCTTTTCAAGCTTTTCTTCCCAAACAAGGAGAGAAACCAAAACCAAACCCACAGCCAAGAGTCTTTCCTAGTCGCGGGACTCCAGGAGCTGCGCGTCTCGGCAAGAACACCAAATACCACAAGACATGCAATGAATCAGAGAGCTGGCCACACGAGCTTGCAACCTGTAGCACTTGGGTGACTAATAACACGATTATTAGCTCCGTAGGCTGCAGCTCTTTGAGGTCGGAGCTTTTATATGCCTAGAGGGTGCCATGTACACTTTGGATGCTGTATAAATAATAACCGTAAGAGCACACTCAGTGACCCAGTTCGTAGATCCTTCATGGCTTCTGGCAAATCAACAAGTACACAGTTTAAAAATACAGGACTGCTGGGAGACATGCTACTGGGTCATTTCCATCTATTTAAATGTCTTCAAACCAAATCACTCCTACCATTGAACTACATACACATCCTTTTTTTTTTTTTTTAAACAAGAAACTAGTAATTTAGTGCATGGCTTGAAGAAAACAAACTTGAACTTGTGCGGTACTTTATTTACGGTTAGTTTAACCGTGAGTCCTGCAGAGTTTTATTTTGTTGGCTTTCTTTTTATTTTTGGTGACAGCTGCTATCAGTTTGAAAAAGGGGAAGAGATGGAAAGCATCCTGAAGGTAAAAACCTTCCCAGATGGGATTTTTTGTCAAAGTAGATCAATTTTTTGGCCTATCAACCCTGACAACGTCCCTTTAATCTGCTGAGGTGCAGCGTGTAGTAGAGATCCATCCAAGTAAGCATTTTGACAGCATCTCCCAAAACTGAGCGGTGTTCTGGAATAAAACGAAACTGAGAATCTTCACGGGGAAAAAACCCAATGTTTTCGTGTACCTGTAATCACAGTTTCTCTTAGCTCTACAGAGTAGTGTCATTTCTCTTTAAAAATGGTGCAAAGAACCAGGAGTCGGGGCGGTCAGGTTCGGGTTTTGCACTATTTGGGACATGTTCCAGCTCCTCCTAGCAGCTCTGCCCAGCTCTTGCAATCACTGCCCTTCATTTCCTGACATCTTGCTATTACCTGCTCCATATTGCATGCTGTTGGCAAAGGTTTGAGAAAGAGAGAGCTGGCTTGTTTCGCAGGTGAAGAGGTCTTAAAAAAATCAGCCTCTGCTTGTTTCCCATTTGGGGGGCTGGCACTTTTTGAAGAAATAAAAATAAAGCGGTAAATAAGGAAGAGAAAGGCTCTATTTCGGCATGGCTTCGGGGCTGGCCTATTATCAAAGACAAGACAAGCAGCTGTTTTGGACAGAGTCAAACAGCTCCTTCCCAGCAGTGGGATTCAAGCTGGAGGTAATTTGAGCTTTGTGGCACCTAGCCTTAAATTGTCTCATTTCCTGTAATGGTCCAAGCTTTTAGAAGAAAACACATTTCACCATCTCTTTCTTTCTTTGCAATTCATTCTTGAGCCTCCTCCGTATTTTTCTTTCCTTTGACGGAGGAGTGCAGCTCTGGAGCACCGAGCCCCGGTGCGGTGTCTGCCTTGTAGCTGGTATAAAGACTGAGGGCGTCTCTGTAAATCCAGTCCGTGGTTCAGCCGTTCTGTCTCTGACAGTAGCTGGGACTTCAAAGAAGAGGAGAAGGACCTTTGTGGGATCAGAAGTTATGAGATAAATGACCTCCAGGGAAAGTGTCCTCCTCTCCCAGAGAAGGGCTTAATGCCTTCATGCTGGGGATGCGGGGTTATAACCTTTTCCAAACTTGCAGTTTCTTTCCTCTCTTCCTCTTTCCTTTTCTTAAATCCTTTAATTTTTTTATACATATTTTGCCTTATTAAAAATCTGCACTTTTCTCCTCCTCTAGCATCAGAACGTGAACTTAGGATTCAAAAGGCTAATCCTGAAGGGAACGAGACAGAGGCAGGCTTTCCTAGCGTGAGCCTCCTATTCATAAATGCACACCTACTCCTGCCTTTGGTCCGAGGCGGCATCTCTGCAGCGTGGATTAATGACGTGGGGATGGAAAGCATCCTCCTGAAATTGTGCTAAAACTACCCACAGAACCGCTACCAGAAATGCTGTTTACTGAGAAAGAAGCACCCATTGAAGTCTGAGAAATGCCCAAAAGGTCTTTAGGAAAGACAGGATAGAATATGTGCATGTATCATTTATAATTGAACAGCGCCTGTAATCCTCCTTGACAGAAATAAATAGGTAACTATCGTGCTAAGTGCAATGGGAAAATACACACAGATTTGAAGTTTAAGAATATGATTATGTTACTTCCTATGCTAATAGGCCTCTTTCACCTTAGGGGATAGATGGTCTGAAGGCAAACAGAAAAGCAGAATTTCTTTGTTTACCGTATACCCTGTGCTATTTTTTTCTCCCCTAATACGCCATCCTGGGTGGAATGAATGGTTTCATTGCAACATGATAAAAAAAAGAAAAGCCAAGCCTTTTGTATCTCAAGAAAAGGTAATGCACAGTGACCATATCCTGCAGTCATAAAATTACACAATAACACAAGGTGCAATACATTCCCCGAGGGCGTCTATTTTGGGAAGGAACTAAAAGCCAGGAAATACAGCTAATATTTACACAGGCACCTGCCTCCAATGCTTAGAATAGGAAATAACAAGGATCTCGGTTCTCGACAGTGTGACCACGGCTGATCAATGATAGACTTTTTAATGGCAACCTCAGCACTTGTTAGTGGCAGCTCCCGTAGTCCCCTAGGCTTGCCACGTGATTGCAAGCGTGCCTAAGAGTGCTCTGCTACCAGCCCTTGGCTGTGTGTCAATAGGAAAGAGGCAGAAAGGCACAAACCCCCCCCAAAACAACCACCCAGAAGCCATCGTGTTATTCGAACTCAAAAGACCAAAGGTCTGAGAAGCATGCATAGCAGGGCTGTGATAACAGAGCTGACAGCTAGTGTCAGAGCCACGCTAGGATCGGAGACAGCCTTTTTTTTAATGCTACACTAGTGCTGGTATTGAATCACAGCAAGTGAAGATAATGAACAGTCAACAGGACTACGTGTTACTTGCACTTCACACAGCCTGCATTACGGCGGTGCTAAGCATAGCACATCGTCATGCTTTCAAAAAATCAGCTCCCGTGCCCTACCCTTATGGCTTAAGGAGCAGCAACACTCTGCCCCTCTGATATTTGGGGGAAATAAGTCCTTAAAAAAGCAATCTGGTGTGGCTCTTGTAGCAACCCCTCCAATCCTAAAAGAGAGCAGAACCAAAGAAATGCTGCATTTATAAAACCCCCAGCTAAAGCCCTACAAATCGACTCAGACCTGTCTTGTAACTAAAAGAAATGAGACTACAAACCAGAGAGTTAAAATCCTGGTCCATTTGGCAAGTTGGCAGAGCAGATTTTATTTTGATATACTTGTTTATCTAATATAATTTTTTATATTTCATTTCATAAGAGATTCTATTAAAAAGCATGAATGCAATGAGCATTTGCTGCATCTATAACCATTTTTGGGGGCGAAGGAGGGCAGATCTCATCTCTGGTGCCACTGCGCCCCACCTCCTCCAAAACCCAAGTTGGCCTCCAAACAACCTGCATGCCAACGAGCAGAGGCAGCTCCTCCACACGCGATAAGGAAGGGCCAAGACTGCTGACCCGAAGAGTCACCTGAATATTAACAGAAATAGTAATACAGCTATAAGGAATATGCTGTCCTTAAAAAATACATTTAAATGAATCTCCTGTGTCTCAGGGAGGAACAGCAACAACAACAAACAGCTGAAGAAAACTTGAAGTTCCTTCCAACTGGGATGAAATACAACGCTCTCTCTCATTTCCACCCAAAAAAATCTTTGGCATGGACTTGTTAAACTGTCATAAATTTGCAGCAATTGTTTTCAAGCTCATTAAATGGGCTCACATAGGGTATTACCAAGCATTTCCAAAGCAAGAAGCATGCCGTCGTCTACTTTATTGAAAGGCAAAATGACATGCACTTTGTGCAAGGCAGAGGAAAACGAATGGCAACAATCTTGTGATACTCTACCTGAGTCTTTCCCCTCAGAATGGTGTTATAATTTACTTTTCTCTCCCTATGCAACATTTGGCCCTTGACTTGGAAACTTAATCTTCAATCTATCAAGCCTTACCCATCTGCTAAGTAAAATGGCCAAGACAATCTGCATGCCTTGAATTCGAGATAGCCAGCTGCTCCCATCGCACTAGAGCATTAACATCCAGAGACCATCCTCTTGTGTTGTAAAGGATGGTGTCGGCCAAGGATGAATGACTACACAGTTAACTGTGGCAGCTGAATTAAGTGACAGCGGTAGAGGCAGAGAGATGGCAACGGGTCAAATTCAGCTTTCAAATACAATGGTGTAAAAGTCAGAGGTAAAATTCCCTAGACTGTGCAGCTTCACATCCATTCAGCCCGCCGCTGAGGTCTAGTGCCTGCGAGCCAAAGATTCAGGCTCTGAAGCCTCTTCACAAACAATTTATAGAGAAAGAAAGTGAACAATTATAAATTAGCTACGTTGAAGAGATTAAGTTATCCCGTAAACTTCCAAGACAATCAACATGGTTAAGCAATCTATTCTCTTATAATCAGTCTACTGTTATTGGACAGATGCCAGCGCTATACATGGGTAGAAATGGTCCTCATTTCCATTCTTTTCATCCCAAAATGCCATGATAATGCACACAGGAAATTCTAAAATTTTATATATATATATATAAAAATAACAACAGATTTCCAAAAATTCAAGATAGTTGCAGTCAAAGAAAACAAAGAAGTCCCCCGCCAAGAGAAAAGCGTTCCACACGCTGCTGATAAAGCTGTTTAGTCTCACACCTTTTGAGCCACATTATTTTAGAGCCATCTATTGCTCTGGTGGCTGTTAGTCCAAATACTCCTGAACAACAGTGCTTTAACTCTGCATTTATCTCTGCAGTAAGGGACATGAATTGGAGCCGTACGAGCCTGGAAAGCACATCTTATTGTTTTGCACAAAGCATGTCCTTCCCCACCCTTTTGTCTCTCCTTGGAGGTCTACACTGTTAAATCTCTGGTATCTGAATAAATACCCCATTTCTGAATGAAAGGATGGAAAAGAGTGCAGGTGTATCAGGTGCGGGTGAGCAGATGAGCCAAATGGGTTTTCACTCAAGATCTTTCAGCAGTCCGCACGGAAGGACAAAAGCAAAGGCCGGGCAATGCTGTGGTGCACTGGCAGATCAGCGTGGGCAAGGGGAAGTGTACAAGGCACCACCTTCCTGCTATGTTGCAGATAGGACTCTGTGCTTCGCTCTTGCAAGCCTCAAAATATCCAAGGACATTCTTGTTGTTCCCCAGGTAGTGTGCTACAATTGCACATCCCATGTGCAGCCAGGTGGATGGGAAAGGACAGAGAGGATGGACCCACATCCTTCCACAAGTGAGCTGAGGGACAGAAACAATTTGCCATACATTATATGGACCAGTCTACAGTGAGGTGAGTGGACAACTGGCTTAGAGACCGATCCCAGAGGGTTGTAATGGATGGGGTGGCAATAAGCCTTCACCATACCTACATGATGGGTGGCGGTCCACTGGCTGGCACAGCATCTGAACGGGACCTGGGGGTCACCATCGACCAGGGAATGGACATGAGCCAACAGCGTGATGAAGTCGCCAGCAGGGCAAACAGAAGTCTCTTGTGTGCATCTGCCGATGTGTAGATCCAGGGAGGTACTTCTCCCTCTCTATTTGGCATGGGTGAGGCCACAGCTGGAGTACTGTGTCTAGCTCTGGCCACTGCACTTCAGGTAGGATGTGGATAAGCTTGAGAGGGTACAAAGAAGTGACACCTGCATGGTTAAGTATTGGAGGATAGGCCCTAAGGAGAGACTCCAGGAACTGGACCTATTCAGCCTGAGCAAGAGGAGGCTGAGAGGTGACTTGATTGCCACCTACAAGTAGGTTAGGGGTGAGCACCAAGATTTACGGGAGCAACTCTTCAGGAAGGCACCTCAGGGGAGGATGAGGACCAATGGACACAAGCTAATAGAGGGAAGATTTAGGCTGGACATAAGAAAAAACTTCTTTTCCGTATGGGTATCTGGAATACGCTCCCAGCAGAGGTGGTGCAGTTGCTATCCTTGGAGGTATTCAAGAGGAGACTGGATAAGCACCTTGTTGAGCTTGTTTGGTGCCCAATAACCTACCCATGGTAGGGACCGGACTTGATGATCTTGCAGCTTCTTTCCAGTCCTTGGATTATATGATATGACCTGCTCAGAACAGGTATCTTGCACAACAAATCTATGAACCACAGCAAATAAGAGAGAAGGCCCTTTGAAAGGCTTCAAGCTGCTGGAGAAAAACAGACAGGCAAAATCTGACACTGACCCTTACCTGTCATGTCTTGTGATTAAAAAAAAAAAATATATATATAAAATCTATATCTATCTATATACAGATATCTATATCTATCTATATAAAGATAGATATAGATATAGATCTATACTTATAGATCTATCTATAAGATTATAGATATCTATATATAGATCTATTTCTATATCTATCTATGTATAGATAGATGTAGAGAGAGATCTATATACATACAGATGGATATATAGAGATATAGATACACACACACACACACACACACACACAAGGTGTTGGAGCTGGGTTACCCTATGGCAACTAGTTTCAAGTTCAGTGACTTGAAGGCAGATTCTCCCAAGTCAAATCTGGCTTTCTGAGCTCCCTTAACTTTCAGGTCTTAAATAATCCTGCCATGAGTGAAGGAAACTCCCAAGGCTTCAAAGCACAAAGAAGAGATGGCAGCAGTTTGGGGCCAGTATATAGGAACGCAGAAATACAGGCTGTTTAATACACTACATTGTTTGAAAAGATGGAAAAAAAGAAAGAAAGAAAAAGCTAATTGGTCTTCTAATGATTATTTTAAATAGAATAATAGGTGTGCATTGATTCTTCCAGCTAATTCCACTTCAAATAATACATCACCCCTGACGGAAAGCTTGGTCGTGATGTATTAACTCAATATGCCACTACAGTTTTGTGGCTTTTTTTTTGCCTCCAACTGTGTAAGTAGGTATTGAACGGACTTAAACATTTTTTAAACAGGCCTCACCTAGGGTAGGAGGCTGCAGCTGTCCCCATGCTTGTACCAAACGCTTGTGCCGTTCTTCAATCAGAACTGGGAACCGTCACTAAGATCCAGATGTCAGCGACAGCGATTTCTGAGCAGCGCAAGGTAATATCTTATGTCTAAAAATGTCTCCTGATCAACAGTGGTCCTGGGTTTCAGCCTTTGGCTGTACCTATGCTGCGCACCGGTCCAGTGCAGAGATGCTGGGACCAGCTCCGAGCAGGCACTGGACGCAGTCTGGGCATGCGGCTTGGCTCTCCCTTCCCAGCAGGATAAACGAGCCTGCAGGGAGCTCCACGTTACCGCGGCGGATCCGCAGCTGCCCAGGGTATCTTCAGGTTAATCCTTAGGGTATTGTCCACACAACCAGGCTGAAATGGAAGCTGTCCAATCTAACCCCCGACTCTGGGAAATATCGTTCCAATGCAAACCACACAGAGACAATGTTGGTCTTCCCCAAACCAAAACCCCAAATTTTTCTGCATAATAAATAAAAATTACATCCCTCAAGGTCCAGAATACAAAAAAATAAATAAATATAAATCAGATCTCCTGATGTAGCGCTTTAAAAATCCTATAGTATCTTTGCTGAGGGACTAAAGATGAAAGAAAAATTACAATATAAAGCTGGCCAAACCACCTGAGTTTTCATTACCTCATGCCCATTCAGCTTCACATTTTTATTAGATCCAGCAGGCATATTTGAAAATGTTATAAGCACAGATAATCACTTTTATACAAAGGTTTGCTGCAATGTTAATGCATTCAGAAAAAGAACACAGGGAAGGAATAAGCTGAATCAGAAAACATATAACATCTCAATACTTGGTTGGCATCAAGATTTCCCAAGGCAATGCACTAATGTGGGATGCGTTGCCTCAAAAAGCAAGGGTTTTGGACCCAAATGTAAGGAGATGAGCAGAGTTTAATAACTCAGCTCACAGTAATTTCTGCATCTCTACACTGGGTTTCTCTGCTGGCCCGTGAAAGCATTGATTACATATCGCACGCTGGAAAGTGACTGATCAGTTCATTATGCCAAGCGGTGCTTCGTAACATCCCAGAGACTCCACTCGCTCCAGTACAGACCCCAGGATCTGCGATTCCTGCCTCGCCAATGGTGCAAAGCAAAGCAGCAGTCACTAATTTCACACAAAAAAAATAAAAATCTTTATAGCTGCTTAAACTACTCATTTAAAAGCATAACAAAGACCATTTATTCTAAGTGAAAAGCACATTAAATACACACATTGCTAAAAAAAAACCCTAATAAGTATTTGTTTGGGTGGGGGGGGAGGGGAAGAAAGAGAGAAGGAAAAAGATAACAAAGGCCGTAAAAGGACACTCTGATTAACAGCAATTTGGGGAGCTCAAAAGGATATTTAAGATACACCAGAGCTCTGCAGAAGACAAAATTTAATTGCAACAAAGAGGAGAGACAGTTACGGTGCTGGAGCCTCAGACCCGGGAAGGCATGATTGATAGGATACTCTATTCGCAGCTGAGCAAAAAGAAAGAAAAAAAAAGAAGAAGCTGCAAGTTTATTTAAAGCAATTTTGGTGCACCGTGCTCCCTTGCTCTCCTTTGAGAAAATGATATGATTTCTTCATAGACATGTAGTCTACTTATTTAAGCAGCAGTGTGCAAGATCTCTCAATCCTAGCGGCAGTTCAGCTGGAAAAATGGCACACGAGGGGGTAACATTTTATTGGGATGGAGCCTATTTTATAAAAACTGCCATCAGTAATAAACTGTGTTCTCACTACTTCAGAAGGGGATGGGGAGGGGGGAGGCCTGTAGACGGGTCGCCACAATCTGTTCGATTTAAGAGAGATCGTAGGTTAAACTAGCTTTTCCACCTAAAACGGGGCAGGGAGGGGGAGGCTGCTGTGAAACACAGAGGAAGCCCTACAGCTGGATTTGCACCAAGGGCCCCCGTCTGACAAGGCCCGAGTCAAAGCTGCAAAAATGCAGGGCGACAGAAGTTATCTTTAATTTTCCCTAGCTCCAACTCGGCAAAGGGCTGTTTGTGCGACCGAGAATAGCGCCTCTGGAAAATGAAGAAGATGGAAAGTGGCAGCTAAGAAACCTGCAGCTGAGGCCATGAGAAAAGGCGCGGGGCACCTGCAATCCCAGCAGCTTGGAGAAATTGGGGTGGATTATGGAGGGTGCTTGTGGTTGAATTGGGAACCGCCTGCCTTCCCCCTTCCTGCTAGCGGATGTAAAGGAGCTGGTCACAGAGAACAGGAGCAGCTAAGAGGTTGCACTCCCTACCCACCTTCAGCTGCCCCGTGTCGCATCCCCTGCCTGTGAGCCAGCTTGTCCTCCCAGAGCTGCCTGCATGCTACAGTACTAATAGGTCCAAAATATTGCTTAGAAGAAAGAGGCAGCGATGCAGGGAGCAGAGGTGCTGATTAGGGCAATGTGGTTACACAGCCATTTTCCTGACCATAACCACACCTCCGTTCACAATTCAATTAGTGAATTAGAAATGCAAGTCCCTTTGATGCATAATCGTTTTCTGCAATGCAAGACTCAAATGAGTTTAGAGAAGAAAAAAAAAGGCGAGGGCCAAATTTCCACGTGGTGTAAACGGGCACGGCTCCCCTGAAATAAACCAAATCTTATTTAAGAGCTTGCTTTAAAATACATGCACCACTTTGGAAAGGCCAGTTGGACATTCGAGCCATGCATTTCACACCAAGTTATCCACCTGCCTGGCCACCAATGCAACCTCGCTCGAACTGCCTGTGTTAATGGGGGAGTTGTTAATTGTCGGAGGGAGGAGGGCAGGAGGCTGAAATCGGTGGGAAGATTTTGCTGCTTTCCTTCACTTCCTTGGAGGGAGATGCTCCCTGTCTCTGCATTAAGCATAGGCTGGATGCACTCGGCCCCATTTTAGACCAACGGTGTTACCCAGTCTTTTCCCGGCACAAGAGGACACACGGGTGTGTCAGCGACACCCTCGTTCAGACACAGGGTTTCTCTTACGGAAGCTCCTCCTCTTTCTTTATGCTCGTTACAGTCCAGGCCAGCATTTCATCTTTCCCAAGCGCTCTCCTCTTCCGCCCCGAGTCCAGCGGTCCTGGCACAGGTATGTGCCATGCTGCCATCTCACCTGTTGACTGGCTTGTACGATTTTGGAGGAGCTTACACACTGATTCCTCCCCAAAGCTGGAGGGAAGCAGCCCACGCAGCCCCTCCGGACGCCGCAGGACCCAGCCAGTCCCAGTGGTACGAATTGCATCCGCTCTGGCAGCACCAAGGCCGGGTGGAGGAGCGCTTCGCAGGGACCGCTGTCCGAGAAAGCACGGCCTGTGCAGGTACAGCTTACACAGAGAATACGGCGTGTTGGCAGGCACAGCTCTTTTGAGCTCCCAAAGTCGACCCCAGGACACGGGTGTCTTGGGATGCTGTCCCCACAGCGATGATGGCACAGAGCTAGCGTAAGCCGGGCCCCAGACCTCTCGCACTGCCCAAACACCTTCCTCCTGCTCTCCTCCTCACTCATCCTCCCGGCACTCTCTGCCATCACACGTCACTCCTTGCCCTGCCTCGGGCTGTCCTCATCTGCCCTTCCAACCCTACCCAAGTCCGCTTTCCTCGCCAAGGTACCACAAGCCCACCCCCCACCAGGCTCCTGCCCTCAGCTTCCCCAGGACCCTCCCTGCTCCAGTCACCTCCTCACACCTCAGCTTCCTCGGGGAGACCGGGAGAGGAGAAGCAACCCGAGCTGCTGCTGAATAAAAAGCCAAAACTCAGTCTCTTCTGCCTACCTGGGCTTCCTGAACCACTGGGAGGGCAGCAAGACTTTCCACCCTGCATAAGCAGCAAGGAGATGGTGCAGCAGCTAGCCGTGCCCCCTATAACTCCTGCAAAGACTTCAGGTAGCAGGAGCATCCCAGCTGCAGCCACGGGGCTCCAGGTGAGCCAGGTGACCTTTGTGAGGAGCAAGGAGATGCAGTCTCAAGGTGCATAGTAGTTGCAAGGCGTGTGGTTGAAGCACAGCACTACCCCCGGCTGTAAGGCGAGGCAGCACGGTGCCCTGCGCCCGCCCCGCTACGATTACGGCCGCGGTTGCTCAGCTCGTGCATTAAGTGCCCTCCAGAGGAAAGTGCCATGCAACTGCTCCTCTGGGGACCCTGGGTAGCAGAAAGTGGCCAAGAGGGAACAAGCCTCTTTGGACTGACTCGCGTGCCTGGGGGAAGCTGCAGCTGCAGTGATGCCCTGGGGACCTTGCTTCTCTTTCAGACTGAGCTGGAGCAAGCTGTCCAGCATCTTCCTACCCACCTGGCTGCACAAAAACCCACCGTGCATGGGGCCATGGGTGCAGACAGCCCAGGAGACCCGCACATTGCCCCTAAGGGCCAGACTCCCCAAAGACTTCCCTGCTTCCAGCTATGCCATCATGGGGAAGACACGCCAGAGAGATAGAGCCAAGGTGGTGAAACATTCAGGCTTCACACCCACAACAAAACCTTTACAAAGCCATAAGCTAACACGGCACTTGGGTCTCTCACCCCTGCACCTCTTCCCTCTGTTTACAGTGGAAATGCTTCAGCTCAGGGACCTTTAGACATCACTGTAACCACCCCCCACCACGCTGCTCCAAGTCCGGAAGTCCTCAACTAATGCAGACACGAGCCCACTTGCAGTGCATTAAGAACTGCAGGATGTGGCCCCTGCCGCTGGCTCCTGGGTAGGCTTCTCCCAGCCATGAGAAGAAAGTTTCTTTTTATTAGCACAACTTTTTTAACACACAAGCCCTCGCAACTCAAACCCTCCTCTTACCTGGTGTAACGTTACATGCAACCGCAAGGATCAAAAGTCAAGCTGTTTATTTTAGCTTGTTTAGAGTGACCTAATAATTTACTCGGTAGCTCACAAAGAAATTTCAACAAGTGTCTCGTTCTGTGTTTAGAGGAAATGGGGAAATAATTGTGCAGAACAAAAAAGCACTTAAAATACAAGTGCATTAAAAGCCTGGGAAGCATTCAGTTTACGGCAGCATTTTCTTCCTCTTGAAACACAAAGGAACACAAAAGCCAACATGACATGTGTGCTTGTCTCAAGACGTTCTACTTTTCAGAAGCGGTAAATCTATTTGAAGGCTATTCAATCAACGTGAATATCTGACAGTCACAGTACTTCGCAGGGTATTGTGCACTTCAGTCCTTCCTTCCAGATACTCCTCAAGGTCCGCTGGCTTTCCTTGTGCCCCTGCTGACTGCAACCTGTAGGCAGGTACCGCTTTCCCCCTTGCTGCCTCTAACAGCAGCAGGCTGCCTCCCCTTCCAGGGTTTCACTTCAAAATTATCTAAGACTCAAATGGTCTCATTAAAATCAAGGTGCGTTAAGGGATGGAGAGAGAGAGAGAGAGAGAAGAGTGATTAGACTCAAGCACTCAGCAACAGGTGCGTTTCTTACCACTGGAAAGTCTTATCTTACTTCTTTTCTCCCCTCCATCTCTTTCCGCCTCCCAGAGACTCACTCCATTGCCTTCCTCAAGTGTTTCCTAAACCCTCAGCACTCCCTCCTGCCCTTCAGAGGCAAGGACCATTCAGGATGTGGCAGGTGTGATGGCACTCCTTAGCGTAGCAGCCAGGCTGGGCTGTGCGGTCTTCGATCTACCCGGGATGCTATAACGGTCACGCCCTCCGCTCCTGACAAATTGCTGTCCAGCGGCAAAAAAGTTTCCTTTTTCTTAAAGCCCACAATTTCAAACAATCCTTTGACCCTGCCTGAAGACAACTGCCCCGTGCCCAGCGAGGGCCTACTTCAGATGCAAGCACAAGCAGCAACAGCGTGTGCCAAAGCACCGTCACAGGTGTCCTCTATGAATAGGCTCCGAGTGAGACTTATAACATAATTTCCCAGTACGTTATTCATGCAGTTTTGGTGGTACCTGCACTAGGGATTAGCTTCACTGATGATACAATACAAAGAGCACGGCCAAAAACAGCAAACTGAGAGAGACTCCCCATAGCTCAGCAGTCCTCTGTACAGGCTTTCAATGGATCTGCTAATCAGGTGGGGAAGAAACCAGCTGTCCAGCACACTCCCAGGCACTCAAAGTTTCTCTACAACTTGAATGGCCATATGGCACCGCAACACATCGACCTTGTACCACCTGGCTGGCTCTCACCCCATCTACCACACCTCCATCTGTCCTGCGAGTAAAACAGGGAACAGTGTAGAATACATGGCGGTAACAAGTCATTTTAGGCTTAAGGATGATGGATGTCTTCATCCACAACACACAGACCATCAGCAGACTCTCACACAAACACTTGAATCTCGATTTAATTTTGGTCCTTATCTGTATGCCCAAGGTTATGAGGAAAGGCAAGGCTAGCCATAAGGTGGGGTGGGCCCTGCATTATTATGGAAGGTAAGCTTATTAGCTGAGATAAGATAAATCTCTGTAGACATGTAGAGTAGCAGAAGGCAATAGTTTGCCTTGCCATATCACCGGTAATGAGTTGGCAGGAGTCGGATACTCCAAAAAGTTAAGCTAAGGTTTAATTTCAGCTGTATGTACTTTGAGAGAATAGTTAACAAGAGCCGTATCTGAAATGGGGAGTCGTGCGTCTGCTCTGCATATCCTGGAAGTAAAACAAGATATAAAAGTAAGTGCTTTAGCAGCATGGAATACAAAATGCAGAAAAATTGCTGAGAAATAGCTGATATAGTCTGATCATGTTTCCTGCAAGGATATTTCAAATTATGCTGGATGTTTTTATAGGATCTAGACATGACAAAGAAGTTAGCCAGGTGGCAAGGTAAGCAGAGAGAGGAAGGAACCAGAAAACAATTTTGCACTGTTTGAGGCTAATGCTCAGGAATAAATGACGACGCAGTACAGATCCCAGATAAACTGAAGTCCTAGCTGTCTTTCTTACAGAGCTTTGCTTTCTAATCAACATGTTGCCATTCTGTCTGTGGCTGCTTTTTAAATATAGATTTGCTGGCATGATCCCAAGGGGAAAAACAGCAGTGTGATTTTATTCACTCATCCAGATTCCAACACAATACAATCTATTTCTTCTAAGATGCCAAGAACAAGTCGTGAGAGTGAAGCTTAAAGATCACCCAATCTATTCGTGGTGATAAAGTAACGTGTTGTAGGCCAGTGGTTTTCAACCTGTGGCCTGCAAACCCCTGCGGGGGGTCTGCAGACTATGTCTAAGGGGTCCACAAAAGAGGATTTATGACAAATCCAAAGTATGTGAATACCTATACTTCCAATTCAAAGGGGTCTGCACCTCTATTCAAAATTTCCAAACAGGTCCACACCTCCTTTTGAAATGTTTTAGGTGTCCGCAAATGAAAAAAGGTTGAAAACCACTGTTATAGGCAAGAACGGACCTAGATCTAGAGTTAATCTATGGGGGTAACATTTTTCACAGCAATTAAAACCAAATTTTAAGTTGAAAAATCCACTTTGTCAGGACCCAGACTGAGCTTCATAATAGCCTGGCTTCTTTCAAATATAGTATATATAGTATATCATTTTCATCATAATAAAGTTTGCCAACTCTATAGCTGGACTTAATTTGATATAGCACAGCTGATGTACTATGCTCATCTGGAGAAAGTCTCTTCCCTCTCCATAGTTACCATGTTACTGTATGGTTTACATTAAACCAAGTGACGCATTTATTTTAAATCAACAGCTAAATATATTGAACATACAAATCGCTCGTCCTTTTTACACTGGCTCTTTGTTCCTCTTACTCAGTTGTTCTCAACCTCATTAGTCTCAAGGCACCCCTTGGACAATGCCAGCTCTTAATTTTCACTCGTTTTATGACGACAGAAAAATACCAGAGCAATTTTTCTGTTGCAAAGAACAGCAGGTCAGGATGTTTTTGACATTACTGATTCCTAGCTGAAATCTTGTGGTTCATCTTTTGAATCAGGCTTGCAGACCTAACTGCGCTAACACTGTGTGACACCCCAAAGCACCCTTGAAAGGATCTTAAGGAACCGCAGGGTGCCACAGCGCCTTGGTGGAAAACCACTGCTCTATTTTCTCAAGGTAGAAAACAAAATAAGCTAACAAAAAAAATTCCCACAGCATCCTTCAAGCATCTAAAAGCTCTCCTTTCAGCGCTGTTATGAACAGGTTTTAATGCCCCTTAAAACACTGGATACACGACACATTACTTGAATTCCCAGTGGAGAACAAACCCTTGACTGGTAATCCTTAGCCTTATTTATCTTCAGTAGAACTGAATGCACACAAATGCATACCTTTGTCTTTTTGGTTGCTTTGTTCAGACAACAAGGATATCAGCAGAACTATAAAATAAAAAAAGGGGAAAAAATAAAAGGAAACACTAATTCTCGCATTTTATAAAGCAATTCCCATACAATACTGCTTTCAAAAAAATTGGAAAGATTTAGTCAGAGAAAATCTGGCTTAACTCAATAGGAGTTGGCCATCAATTGCAACAGGAGAAAGTGTGCAATCACCACCGCAGATGTATAAGGATGCAAGCTCATCACAACAAAATTAGCAAGTGCAGTCAAACATCTTAACCATCGTAACCTCCACGCTTGGTAAATGCTACTTGTGGCAGTGCTGATTATTCGAGCATCATAAGGAAGATTTTAGGTGAGCTCTCCGAACGCTATCAGAGCTCCCCACCGTTTCGTAGCAGAGCTGGTCTCCGGCTCCAAGGACTACCTGCAGGAACGGAGCACGGCTCTGTACAGACCAGAAGACTTAACGCCCCCGGTTTAAGTTTGCCGACAGATCTGTAAGCCTTTTAGCAAACCTGTGCCTAGTTACAATTTGGGGTAAGCTCACAGGAAACACTGTCTGTTCCTCTTGGTATTGATCTGAATCCAGATGAATGAAACCCGCAGGATCCACGCTCAGGTCCACCCGAGATTTGTGGATTCACTTGCAACTGAATCTCAGCATGAAAATGACCGAGAGCAGACAGGAGCAGTACAGACGGGTGTCGACAGGACACGAACCTGCCAAGTACGAGGTGTTCTAGCCTCGGGTCAGCAAAACGACGAAAGCTTCGCTACAGTACTGCTTAATTGTAAACCTGTAAGTAGTGCCGCAGGACTCCACGGGACTATTCACACACGTGTAAAATTAAACATACGCTCAAAGGCTCAGCAGAAGCAGGGCTTGAATTGTCAGTCTCATGCAGATCGAAGGCCTGATCCAGTGTGATCTGAAAACAAGGGTTCATACGTGTGCTCTTTTGTAAGGAGAGGCAAGTTTAACTCACATTTCTCTATCGGACCTTGTTTCATATGGACCGTTTCAAGTTGGCAGCTGATGGAGAACTCCGCCTGCATTTGGATATGCTTAGTTTGCACGCGGGTCCAAACTTCTCGTACAGGCCCTTATCTATCTACGTTCAACTATTGGTACAAAGGCATGCCACCCAAAAAAAATCTGTCACACTATAGATAGGGAAAGCGTACAGAAAAAAAACGACGAGAAAGATAGCCCAGTACAATGAGATCCACGGTGAGACCTGTCCTACCCACGGAAACCCGAAGGTGGGTGTATTGCAATCTCCCCAGGGATACAGCATCAGATAAATGTACCCCCGTCCAGGGAATACTTTCACTTACAGAAGTGCTTTGTTCAGTAAAACAACGAGCTTAAGAGAAACGAGAAATTCTACCTGTGGAAAAAGCTCAATATAAAGCCAGGCTACAGTCTTTTATCTGCTTTCAGTCCCTTTCATTGACCACTTGAAAGAAAGCTACGGGGATCAGAAATCGCACCGGCAGCCATCCCTTCTACAGGGGTAGAGCACCAGAGAAACCACGGGCAGGCCAGCAACCAACCAAAGGGAATACCAATGTGACACTCTTGCAGTGGAAAACGTAACCTTGAGCAATATATCTGAAATAAGGTAGGACAGGCTGTGCTGGAGTATTTCCTGCAATGCAGTCCTTCACTCTCCAGTTTCGTATTTCATACAGTAAAACTCAATTAAAAAACAAAACTATGCAGGAAAACATGCTTGTTCTTTTTTGTGACGGTTTAACCAAGTCACCAGATATAAACCGATTATATATTCTCTTTTTATGTGAGGTGTATCTCACATCTTAGGAAGATGCACTAGCTAAAGAGTTCTTCGCCAGAGGATTAGCTTGGTTAAATATATTAACCAAAAATAAAAACAATACATTTTCTGTATGCTGGGTTTTTGGGTGTATATTTTCTGTATAGGCAGACAAGGTTCCTTGGGTGAATTTGATATCTTTTATTAGACCAACCCAAATGGTTGGAGAATAGTTATTAAGCAAGCTTTCGGGTTCAAAAACCCTTAGCATCGAAGTGAAGCAGGACTGAAAAAAACAACTAAGGGTATGTTTTATTCACATTCAACAAGCAGATCCCGTTTTCCAAACGGGGTTTTATAACATTTCATACATTACCCAGGAATTTCCATTTGAATTGTGCGTTGTGTATTATTGCCAATACTAACAGAAACCTGGACCTTTATATTTCAGAATTGCAGTCATAATTCTTCAGGCGGAACAGCTTAAATTTAATAACAACAACTTTCTCATTTGAGCCAGAAGATTGCACGTTTAAAATCTAAGAGGAAAGGAAGTCCCAGTGTTACCCATCTCCTTAATGGACTCAGACTTTACAACCAATCTCTCTTTAATGGCACAAAGTAGAAGTAGGCAATCATTTATGAGCAGATTTTGAGCTTCTCTCGACTTAAAACGTACCACTGCGCGCTAACCGGTAGCCAGAGACATCTGAAGACTACTTTCTTTTTTGCCTGCAGATGCAGAAGATGAATCTGAACCTCGTTTGCAGGGGATCTGCAATTTCCTGCTGGAATAGAGGGATTTCACCTCCCCAAATCCTCTGTGCTTCAGACGCAGGAAATCTAATCACTTTGGCTCAGCATGGGGCCAATTTGGGTCAGCGGTGGGATGCCTGTAAAGAATAGGAGCTTTGCAGAAAGAAGAGGTGGGGAGAGGGGGAACCCGCACCCTGAAGGATTGAAATGGCCGCGCACAAAAGAGCGGGTGTCCTGGAAATGGGGCAGATGGTTTAGGAAAAAGGGAAAGCTCTTCACAGGGCAGCTGGCCGGTGTCTGGGATAGGGAAGAGATCAAAGTGAAAGGAGATGGACCTGGACTCTAACACTTCCTTTAACCTGTGTATCTAAGGCTCGCTCTAGCCAAGACCTGCCCAGGCCCCCAGAGCAATAAAGACACTTCTTCATGGCCAGGTACTATCTGTTCCCTCCCCCTCTTGCTGAAACAGGTTAAAATGCAACTGTGATTTGCAATTTGCTATTAATACTGAAGGAGCAATGCTTGATCCAAGAAAGGCCTTGGAGGAGGGAGAACAAACGCTGGAAAACATTGCCTCTGCAGTGCTGCAGACAGACAGACAAGGGGAAAAACCAGAGAATGAAAAGGGTTGTGGTCCCGTCACTAATTAACACTGTGCAAGGAGTTCCTTATCATAATGTTCAGAGCATGACTGCTAATGAATATACATGCTCGTGCAGCATTTTACATTCTTGGTTGTGTGCATTTTGTAACAAGTCAGAAAAATGGTGAATTTTAAATACCTTTCAGCTAGACAAAAGCTGAAATGGAAATGGAAACAGAATCCAAAACAAAGCACAAACCATAAGCAGCATTAGGAGTTGCTGTAGTTGGGGAATATCTAACTAATTTGTTCTTTTATTCTGATCACTGTAATCAGCAGGCATCCCACTAATCATCTTCCCTAAGCCACGCAGGGGGAGATAATGACTGCCAGGACTAACTACTGTCATTTTTACATATTAGACACCAAAGTATCAGTTGCAGGAATCTGCTAATGAAACATCCCATAACATTTTTTTCTATCAATTTAACGATTTTTACTGTAGGGCCCCAAAAGTAATTTATTTTATTAAAGGCAAGGCAACATTTTTGATTCACAAAGAAACAGATTACTGTTTAGGATGCTGACACAAGATACTAAAAATATTCTGACACTGACTATTTCTAGGCATTGAAAAAGAGAGGCAATAATACCCAAGCCCATGCTGAACAAGTTTTTCAGAAACTGCAGTCAAAAAAGAAATAACTCAAAATGGAAAATTAAGATATATGGGGCTAGCTCTTGAATTCTGACAATCTAGTATCCTTTATTGACACAAGTCTAAAAGTGAAAACCAAATTAATAATGGGGATCAATAATATCACTCAATTAATAATCATTTAGAAAAGCAAGGAAGCGACAAGAAAAAAACCCCACTCAGGTGCTATATAGGCTGAACTACTCTGATTCTGACGTTCAAATGGACATTAAAGTGTAAAACCACAGAAGTTTATTTGCCGTGCAACACACACGACTAACTCTCATTAGCATTAATGGGCGCGAGCACAAGAAATCGAGAAGAAAAGATACTTCATAAAATGCTGAGGCTGGATTCGAGTCGGCACAGCTCTGGAATCCGCTCGTAGCAAAACCACTTACAATTTATTGTTCCAGCCATCGGTAATTTGAACATTTTCATGACATTATCAGAGGGAGAGGACACGCTAGGGCACGTAAAGTGGACAACCACTCTACGGCCAGCCACTTCCCCCGTTTTCTGCACCAACCGCTGGAAAAAGAAAGCCTAGGTAAAAAGAGTCATTATCCCAACACAGAACTCAAGCCCTAGCACCTGAAAAAACATTTACGGTGCAATTTAGGAAAGCTCGTGGTTTACTCCTCTGTAACTATGGGAAGCTGTACAGAAGTACCTGTGATGAAAGTCAAATCCAAAGATGCGCATGTGCATTCTGGCATTTTGCTAACTATCGTCATCAGCCCCTCTCTGCGAAGAGTATGCTTTTTGAAAGCCAAGACTGCATAACAGGGCTTTAATTGAAGGTATTATATTTTATAGGTCATCTGGCCACGGTCTCAGGTTTCACACTCCTGTGCCTTATTAGAAAAATCCCACAAAATAGTTTATAAAGCAGAGAGGAGGAAGGGAGGGGAGGAGGACTGCTTGGGCTCTGTGGACGATAAGTGCACATAAGGTAGATTATTTTTCTGCACTGCACAGTCAGCCTGTGGATAGAGAAGTTTCAACACAGCAGGTTGCAGCCATCATGATCTAGAGACTGCAAATGCCTGTTGGCAGAACAGAGGCGAGCGTAAGCGGAACGTGTGCTTGCTTCCAGAAACGATCACTTCCAGCAGCCTTGTCAGTCCGCCTGCCTCCGAGTCTGCCCTCCCCCTCGTGTTCAAATACGTGCAACTTGGGACTCTCCGGCCCACACCTACATGAACACCACTTCACTCAGTCTTGCACCACGCTGCCCTCCACAGTTCATTACCCTGGGCTACTTCTAATGAGAGGTGCACCGATACATCGTGGATCAGCACTGGTATAAAGAAAATGGACTGCATCGAAAATCGGCCTGATGTGGGCGATAAATGCCCCGTGCATGCGCTCAGCCGCAGTGCAGCACGCAGGCGGTGAGGAGCACAGCTCGGCAGCATGGAGAGCTGCGTCCAGATGGGAAGCCTGTTGCGGTGGGAATGTGCAGCTATATGAGCAATGCAGCTGAAATCCTCACTCCTCTGGGATCGACTGGAGTCCTGCTTCTGCAAAGGATCGAGCCTTGCAAAAATCCAGGTGCTGAACACTGCAGAGCTAGTGCACAGAGTAACTCTGGTAGTGCATCCTGCATAAATGATTGCCCTCCTGAGCTAGCTGAATTCAGGGTGCCACAGAGGAAAGCTGAGTGATAGCTTCAGGTGTTTGCCCGATGCTTTTCTACAGAGAATAGGCAAAGCCGCATCTCCTGAACCCCTCAAAAATCATCTGCCCCCATCCCAAACGCCCTTTCCAGGTACCGCAAACTTTTTCGGGTTTTGGAAGTCCATGTTCTCAGTGCAGCGACTTCGTGGTTCCCTTCTCTCCCAGACCGGCTGGACCTTTGTCCTGGGCAGGGGCAGCAGGGGGCCCTTTCCCAGCAAAAGTTTCAAGTTAAACTTGTAATTAGCCAGACTGCCTAAACTGGGACATTCTGGCTCTTGAGACAGCTCAGTGGGGTTGTTCGGAGCCGTCCACCACTGGATCTAGGCAAAATTTCAGCCACTCAGTATTTATCAGGTTCTGGAATTTAAACCAGATAGCAAGATCTCTTGAAGACCTGTAGTTTAATCATTTTGCCTGCAACTATGTGCCATAAATTTAAGAAGATATTTTTTCTTCTGCAGAAATATATCTAGTAATTTATTATTACAGTATATCACAAGTTGCTTTCCAGAAAAAATATGCCTGCAGAGTTGTATTAGGAGTTTCTATCTTCTATGATTTTCTGCCCCTTACATACAAACATAGCTATTTTGTATTTTTCAGAGCTATTTAAAAGTTCAACCCTTACTTTTTCCAGGTACAGTTTTACTCATTGTAATGCACTATTTAATTGTTTCTTCAGGGACATGCATCCACATTTTTGTTTACTGTACACATTACTGACCGGAAAGTTAACGATGTATCTCTATCTGGACAAATGCAAGCACGCTGACTTTTTCAAAAACCAACTTAAAAATGTGTGTATATATTCAGATGCAAAGTTTTAGCTGCAATAAAAAATAGCTCATTTAAAGTTGCGATGAATAAGCCAGATGGGGCAGATACCAGTGGTGCAGTGTTGCTGCCACGGCCATCTGCCCCAGCCCAGCCCAGCTGACTGCTTCTAGGGCCATCATCAGGATTCAGTAATGCAAAGTCTGACAAAAGCAAAGCCAGAGTTAATGCTTCTTGCACTCAATAACATACCTCTGCACTTATGAATATGAAGTTAATAGCCACAGTCACTCTTATTTTGAAGAGCTTCATAAAAAATACCTGAAAGCCATTTTTTAGCAGGTTTGGGGTTTTTGTAATTAACATTTTAAAAAGAGAGAGGAATTTGGAGGTCTGAAACTAATGAGATTTAGACCCTGGGCACTTAGTTAGTCTGCTTCTATATGCCTAAACACCTTTAAAAATCTGGGTTTGTATCCCAAACACAGCTGATGTTATTTGAGATGTTATGACAATTCATCATCATGGAGATGTTTTGACAGTAAAAAACATTTCTAAAAATGTTTCAAACACTCATTTTCATTGCATTTTCTTTAGCAATTATTTCTTGAGCCGGCTGAGTTACAATAACTAATCACTGATGTTTTCTTTTTAAATAATAAAATGAATTTATATACCCTCCCAATTGAAACAAGAATTTTCTTACCTCTTCTGGAATTTCTTATCTATCGAATATTTAACAGGTGCTTTGGGAATCAGTATTGTGTCTTTTCACAGCAGTAATCAAGAACTGAAGTACCCTCCACTGTAATGAATCTACTGTATGCTTGCAAGATGAATATTTCAAATGCAAAAGCAATATGTTTGTTTTGAACACATTTAAGTTTGGCTTTAATAAAGCAAGCAGTGAAGTGTGCAATAAATTACATTGTTCTACAGTTCAAAGAGCTGCACACAACACGTCTGAATGCATTTAATCCAAGTAACTATTTATTTTATGTGTAACCTGCAAATGTGTGTTATAGGAACATATGTGAATGGATGGCTCAAAGGACTGGTAAGGGATTTGGGGCCCGTCACTTCTAGATAGATAGTTCAAACCCGGATCACTCATTAACTCAAGCCCTATTCTAGGAAAATGCTTAAGCATGAGTTTTCACTTTCTGCACATACACTGCCGTGCTGAATTTCAGTGCATGCCTACCACCATTTAAGTTAAGCCTATGCTTAAATGCCTTGCTGAATCGGGGCCTAGATGCTGTTGACATGCGATACCATAGATCAAGAGCATCACATTCATAAGGCTCTACAGGCCAAATATGTGGAGCAGAGCCAGGCCAGATGAGGCTGAGAGATGTCTACATATAGACACGCCATCAATGACTTCCAGCCCCTCCTGGACAAGGATGTCCGTCTCAAAGTAGTCATGGGGGACAAACCTGTCCTGGCTTACACACAGGCCCCCAACCTCAAACAGCATCTCTCAAGCAACAGGTTGCCTAACTCCCAGTCTCATCGTGGCACCAGGCCTTGCAACAGACCCAGATGCCCTCCTGTGCCCCAACATCAAGGCAGGCCATGTCATCACTGGACCGAATAACACTGATGATAACATCTAGGAGTCACTTGCAAGTGTACCAGTGTCATACATGCCTTTGCCTGCTCACAGTGCCCCTCTGCCGTCTATGCCAGACAGCCAGAATGATCCCTACACGGGGGAATGAATAAACGCCGATCTGACATGGGCAGCAGAAAGATGGACTGCGGCACAACACTTTAACTTCTCCGGACAGTCCATCGCTGAGCTGAGGGTGGCTGTTTTTAGGCAGCAAACCATGATTTGCATGGAACAACATCATCCACAGACTGGGCTGTGTTCAGTATGGTTGAAACTGGGACTATGGAGTCTTATCCCATTCCCTGGGTTATCTCTTGTGACTCCCTTGTTCCTGTGGGTTTGCTGCCTGCTTGTTTGCTTCTTCCCCGTACTTTTCCTCCCTTCCTGGCTTTTGCACTCTAATCGCTCTCTCCATTTAACATACTGCTCTATGCATGTTCTTTCACAGCACGTGATGAAGTCAGCTTGGGCTCACGTAGGCTTGTACAATGTAATAAACACATAACACACACGCGCACACCTACTTTGGTTAGCGTACGGGGTGCAGATCAACCCTGCTTTCTACTTGACTTCAGACTAACACGGCTAACTATTAATTTGGGGCTGGGCCTGCTTTGTGCAGGGGGTTGGACTAGGTGTGACCTCTCACAGTCCCTCCCAACCCTCGTTTTCTGTGAACTATACATCTCTCTCAGCTTGTCAGGTCCGAGGTGCAGCAGAACGAAGTATGTGTAGCCACTGCCCAGGGCTGGCCTGTTCTGCAAAAATCAAGGGTTTCTGCCTGGAAGGATAAGGAAAACAGATAAATGGAGTGGGGCATCCCTTCATTAGCACTAGAGGCACGTTGAAATAATTACAGGGTCATGTGCTGAATGACCCAAACAGCAAGGTAAAAGGACATTGAGCACATCATGGCTTTAACACATGCCTCCTCCGCCCTGCCCTACTCTGCCCCCATCTCCACTCTCAGGCTTAAAATGGCACACAGCTCAAAATACCTAAAGTGCAGAAGGCCCCTTTTACTGTTGCTACCTGATTAATTCAGCACATAACCCACAATAAGCTCATTAGCAACAGACACTTGCAGGCCACCTCTCAGCTGTGATACAGAAATGAAGTGCAGAACAGCCCCCGCTTCACACATCCCTGGAGCGAAGGGGCACCCAGCGCTGCCAGCAGCTCCCCTCGGCGCACGGGGTGGCTCTGCGTGGCTGCAATAAAACTGTGAAAGCCTGCGCTCAGAGAGGAGGAGGAGGGAGACCGCAGCTTTGAGCTCGTGTGGGAGTCCCTGCCGTTGCAGTCAGTAGGGAACACATTTTTGTGAATTGATTTTTTTTCCCCTCTCACGAAACGTATATGGGAAAAAATCATTTGGACCCAACGTACTGAAAGAGAGTTTGGCTTCGTTGAAAAAGTAAGCGCCAGATATTTTTAACCAGGAAAAGGAAAAATGATGATCCCAAACTAACATTTTTCAGTATGTTAGTTTGCTTTGATGAAATCCCCATATATTATGCTGAATATGGACGCTTCCCCCAGAATCTTCATTTTGGCAACAAAAAAATAGCCTCTGTAATGAAAAAGTTAGTTAAAATGAAAAATGTGGACCAGCTGGATTGAACCTAACCCCTGGCAGTTGAGAGCAAGGGCTCCCAGTTGTTCTCCCACCTGGTTCTGGGATAAGAGCCATGGAAGAGCTCTTTAAAATAATCAGAATGAAAAGAGATCCAGCTTCAAAGCCATCTCTCTCTCCACCCAGCGAGGCTGATCCCCTCCGTTGTCGTCTTGAACTAAACAGGGGCAAGTGGCATTATAGAAAGGTCCAACCTGGCCTGGCATGGTGCGAGATCTCTTCATCACCGAACAGCTTGCGGCAGAGGTGTCATCTTTTGCACCGTGCTACAGCCTGTGTTTTGCTCCCGTCTGAGCTGGCACTGCTACCGACACCTGCAGATCAGCAGTCTGCGGGGAGGTTCGGCTGAGCCAAATCTGCTGTCGCCTGTATATTGTCACTTGCTTCATTCAGTCACATCTACAATATTTTTCTGGAATGCTGCTTAAACTGAGATTAGGGTCAGGAAAGCGAGTACGGAGGATGACCTCTTCTTTTCTCTCAACGACTCTGCTCTCCGTGAGTCCTAGGAGATAAACCTGCTTGTTTTTGTGAACAAAATGTGCTATTCCTGTTTGCGCTCATTCATGGGAGAGCGAGCTGGAGTCTGTCCTGGCTGGTGCATTATGACCAGAATTATTTACCAAGCAACAAGGGTGAAATGCACTGTTGTGCCGAGGCTGACGTCAAACTCATCCGGCACGCGGGCCTCACGCTGACCTTCTGCACAGAGGTGAGTTTTAACTCCAATGCAAAATCCTGGCTTGCAGATCCCTGTTTGAGACTGCAGGTCTGGCAGTCATTAAAGGCATCACTCTAATACCAACTGGGAAAATCAGATATGGAGCTCTGGAGAGACAGTAAACTTGGTTGGAGTCTCCATGATACAATTTTAATGAAAATCCTGTAAAATCACACTAGAAAATCTCATGCTTAGCATACACAGATGCATGCCGTTTGCACCTGCCAGAAGTTTTCATTCTGTTAAACCTTGCAATTTTATTCATTCATCAGTTCAACTGTCCTGACACCATGTACAAATACGACTTATCAATAGAGGTTACACTGAAAGTAATGAGAAAAGCACACAGGCTTCATTAGCACCAATTACAACAAAGTTATAATTGCTTCAATTTAGTCAGGCTCAGAACCAATATACTTTACTTGGTAACTGCCCTTGAAACATAATGAATTCAACAAGGAAAAATTTTATACGGTCTGTGTTAAATTATTAAAAAGGAGGAAAAGAGGGTTCTTAATTATTTAATGTTTCACCAATAATTATATAGCTCAATGTAATGTTCACTTATTGGAGAACCTGAACGTAAAAAGTAGCATTTGAGAATATTAGTCACGCTCAAAGCACTTGCCAGACCACAAATGCAGTATGGTACACACAGAAATCCTTTCCAACAGCATTTAAAACATTAGGAATAAGTCAAGCATTTGTTTAATGGCAAATCAGTTATGTGTTAATATGTTTATGAAACAAAAATACATATAATTTAATTCCATTTTGTGTTTAAAATACCTTATTTGTCCCACATTCATTCACAGATTTGAACTATACTCCTGAGTAGCAGAGAGAGAGCAGCAAGTATTCACTAGGGAAAACTCAAGGATCTGGAAAACTGGAAATTGCCAGTCTCCTATCTGAAGACCCAGAGCTATGAAACAAAAAGCAAGCAGAGACATCCTAGGGCTGTCTGTTCAGAAGTCACCAAAATTCTTAAAAGATGACTTATCAAAGTTATTTTAAATGTCAGCAGTGGTAAGGCTATGTACACAATGCCTCCAAAAAGAAATACTGAAAGATTATCCAGTACACAGGACAACCTTTTAATGTATTTGTATTTATAAATCTATCTAGATATCTATATAGGTCTTTCCAAGTCGTGCTTCCCTAGCTCCCACTGCAGCACGCTCTGGCAGAGGACAGACTGCAGAGAGGAAGGTCGCTGGAACAGAAGCAGCATTCGGCGAGTCACCACATCCACATTCAGATGTGCAGGATGGTTTGCGATGATTTTTTGATTATTATTTGATATCCCCAAACGAAGCAGCTTTAAGTTTCCTGGATGCTTCCTCTGTCATCTTAAGTCAAACCACAATGGGAACCTGAAGTCTCTTTTTTTCCTCCAAAACTCCTGAATATACAGACATCCGGCATTTCTCATCCATTATCTAGCCGCTAACGTGCAAACCTGCAGAGTGGCACGTGGCCATGCAACTCGCTGGCTAATGAGTGCTGTGCATCGCTGACCTGGCACTGCCCGCAGGTACCTACCATGCTCCTTCCTCTACTAGATTTAGCAAATCTGCACAGGCGACCTGCCATCCCATTAGTGCAAGGACTCAGAAGGTGGCTGTCAGACTGCTCCACAGTGTGATAGCTTAACACTGAAAAATGAGATGAAAAAAAACTCCTGCCAGGCCACGATGCCAAAGAATCAGCTCACTCCCACTCTCTGGGGGAGACTGGGGACTCTTATCAGCGGTGGCCTTGGAGCTTAGTGCTCCTGCAACTGCAGAGCCCCACTGTATCACCACTCGGCAGGGATAAAAATGCTGAAAAGCAGAGATGCCCAAGTTCCCTCAGGGAGCCTCAGCACTCCATTCTGGCTTCAATAGAGCCTGACATACTTGAAAATCAGGATGTTTTATGATATTACAGCACTATTTTAGGTACTCCCTTGGAGACCTGTGAAGTGGGATTCCTAGTGCTCGAGGCACCTGGCTTTGCAGGAAGAGGAACACAAAAGAATAAATGCAATCTATTTTTAAAGACCCATTGAAAACATTTGCAAAAGTTTTTGAAAAAGACATGGCACAGACAGAATCTGAAATGCTTTGGGGTGGGACGTTGGTTTGCTTTGCGTAATATATATTTATGTCCTGTGTTTGCATACACTGCTGTAACAACCATATTATTGATCCATGAACTTTGTTCTTGTGGGGTCAAAATCCTTTGTGCAGTACATGCACACAGTGTTAAACTGTATTGCAGTGTTAAACTGCACTGTATTCCTGGTGACCACAGCCCAGCCTCTGGCTTCTTTACTCTTCATTCCATCCAGGAAGAGCACACACACCAAGTGCAGATGTTTCCTCCGCCTGATGAAGGGTTTTTAAGCCCAAAAGCTTGCTAAGAACATTTTTTTCCAGCTATTTCAGTTGGTCTAATAAAACATATCAGATTCACCCCAAGAACCTTGTCTGCTGATGACCAGGAGAGCATTCTAGGCGCTGAATTTCCATTGACTTCAACCTTAACATACAGCCCGGTGGACTTCTCTAGTATTTAATGGTTAGAATTATATTATGTGGCTTAATGTCAGTGAAGGTGTACAAATTTATACTAGTCAAGGGACATCCCCTTTATTTTTATTGTGGCAATTGGTCAAAAATCTGTGAAAAGGAGAAGACCAGATTCATGTAATTTGGGCAGGTGAGCCACATCTGCCAATCTCGTGTTTCAAGCCAAAGGCAGAGGTTTACTCACACGTGTCTGTGCACCGATGTTCTATAATCAAGGGTGATCTGCTTTCATTTGACTCCCAAAAGCAATTAAAAGGTCAGTTTTCTGCCCAGTAAGAACCCCGATTCTGCAATATGGGCCGTGCCTTTGAGACCTGGGAGTGGCGTGAGGCCTCACGATGCTTCCCACCTTTTTCCAGAAGAGGAACCCTTCCATTATTTCAGACTGTCCATTAGCCATCGCTCTGCTTGTGACAGCCTGGTGGTATAAAGCTGCTCCAACAGACTCCTCAATTTACCCTCCGGTCAGAAAAGAAAGACCTCTTTTCTGATGCAATGTACCAAAAAAGCCCACGCTCCTAAACCCAGCTGCAATTTGACTGGACCTGCCGGCAATCAGAAGCAGGCGTCTCTGCACCGCACCGAAGTTCAAGTGTGCTGAAGCAACAAATGAGGTAAGTGAACATTCATTTTCTCAAAAATACGTTTTTAAAGAGGATGCATACATTCATCAAGCTGGAAGCCTGGCCCACTCAAGAACTTGTTACCATGACAATTTAGAAGAGGATACTACTACAGAATAAACTAACTGAAGTCACTGATTAACCTTCCTGCAAGCTGATCTCCAGGTTTAAAGTTTTCGGCAAACAGAACCGCTTTTCCATCAGTCTGTTAATATGCTGAGAACCTGAGCACAACGCTTCAGCGGCAAAGTAAGTTCCATGATAAATGTGGTTTCCAAGCTGTGCACCAGTCACGCCGCTATAAAATCAGAATAATTCATGCAAAAATTTTCATTATGTTTCTAAACATACTTATTTACATTTTAAATCACACATTAGACAATATGAAGCATCCTTCACTTAGGCAGGTGTGAACAAGAAAACAGATGCATCCATTAAACATAAAACAATTCAATGAATTAAAAAAAAAAATACTTGCCAAACTCTTTGGCTGAAGTACTTTAGCCCCTGTTTCACTTACTTGGAAAAACACAGCCATGGCGCCTATTATCCTGTTTTCTAAAATCGCTGCTCCAAAGCTGTCAAAGTCGTCAGGATTGTAGAAGTAAATCTGCATCTGTAAAAATTAACAAAAAATCAAACTGTCAATTCAGACCAGTTTCAAATACAGTTATATACGCAATACTGTACTTAGATCAAATGTTACAAATCCAAGATAAACATTATTGCAGAGCAGAAGTCCTTTAACCAGCATCTTGATTAATGGCCTGACTGCTTTGCTGGAACAGTACCCAGGAAACAGATTCGATGCAATGCATTTTAATAACAAAACTAATGGATAAACAGCACAGCCGGTCTGTTTAGATGGCAAACTTGGTGCTTTCTGCCACCTTATCCACATTTCTGTGTTCATAGTTTCATAGACGTTAGGGTTGGAAGGGACCTCAGCAGGTCATTGAGTCCAATCCCTGCCCTGGGCAGGAAAGAGCGCTGGGGTCAGACGATCCCAGCCAGGGGCTTGTGCAGTCTCCTCTTGAAGACCCCCAGGGCAGGGGCGAGCACCACCTCCCTTGGAGCCCGTTCCAGATTCTGACAACCCTCACCGTGAAGAAGTTCTTCCTAATGTCCACCCTAAATCTGCTCTCCGTCCATTTGTGGCCGTAGATCCTAGTTACTCCAGGGGTGCCCTAGTCAACAGAGCATCTCCTATGCCCTGCTGCCCTCCTTGGATGAATTTATAGGCAGCCACAAGATCACCGCTCAGCCTTCTCTTGCAAAGGCTGAAGAGATCCAGGTCCCTCAATCTCTCCTCGTAGGACCTTGCCCGCAGGCCCCTGACCATACGAGTGGCTTCCTCTGAACCCTCTCCATGCTGTCCACATCCCTCCTGAAGTGCGGCGCCCAAAACTGGACGCAGTACTCCATCTGCAGCCTGACCAGCGTCGCGTAGAGGGGAGGCATGCTCACCATGCACCTGCTAATGCAGGATAAAGTGCGGTTAGCCTTGTTGATCACTTCATCACACTGACAAACTCGTGTTCATCTTGGAGTCCACTGTGACTGCGAGACCCCTTTCCGCTGCTGCGCTGCTGAGAAGGTCCTTCCCAGCCTATGGGTGTGTTGGCGATTCCTTCTCCCCAGGTGCAGCACTTTGCACTTGTTGTTGTTGAACTGCACCCTCTTTCGTTCTGCCCACTTTTCCAACCTGGACCTGGAGACTGGACAAGCATCTGGCTGGGATCATCTGACCCCAGCGCTCTTTCCGTCCCAGGGCAGGGGGTTGGACTCGATGCTGTCCAGATCTACCTGGATTTGTTCCCTACCCTCTGCTGTATTAGCTGTGCCCCATAATTTGGTATTCTCTGTGAACTTGGACAGGGTGCTCTCCACGCCCTCATCCAAGTCACCGATGAAGACACTGAACAGCACCGGTCCAAGGCCCGAGCCTTGCGGGACTCCACCGCCCACATCTTTCCAGGTCGATACCGACCCGTTCACCACCGCTCTCTGGGTGCGACCCCTATGCCAATTTGCCGTGCACCTGACCGTGTCCCCATCTACATCACAGCCTGTCAGTTTATTTACGAGGCCAGAATGAGACATGCTTCTACTGGCTCGTTGACACCCAAGTCACATCTAGCGTCCACAAAACAAAAAGAAAAAAAAAATATATCTCTAAATGATCTTCCTGGGATAATTTACAAGACACATTTACTGGTGCCTGGCTTTTGGCAAGCAGCCACTGGCTCTACAACGGCAGCTGCACACCCAATAAAACACTGTTATATGAAGAACAAGAAAGGTTGGTGGGAGATCACGGTGGATCACGGCAGAGACGATTTCTGCGAGTGGGAGGGGAGGACAAAAGAAAACTGCACGATGGATGGGTCACAAAGAGCACAAAAGCCCACTGGAATCCCCTCCCACCTGGCAGAGGTGGGAGACTTCGGCAACATCCTCCAAATATGAGGCCGACAGGTCTGGACAGCTTTTGCCTTGAACAAATATGGGCTGAGGAACATCCGCTCTTTGATGTTGAAATGTAAAGCGTTTATATTTAAGGTCGAAGTGCTTGCGGTTCGATTTCATTAATAGGGCCAAGAGCTCACTATACGACGGTAAGTTACATTTTACATCCCTTTAAAACAAACAGCCTAAAATTAGGCATGCCTGACATAAAATATTTTTATGTATAGCCCTCATAAGAATTTATGAAGGAAAGTCTCGTTCAGTGAGTTCAACATATGCCAACATCATTTTAAACCATTTCTGCTCACAGTGTTTTAAGGAAATTAATTTTTACTATACACTCTTGGATAACAGTACGAAGGGCTTTGGTAAAAAGGGGTTTAATTGAGATCTTGCATCTCAGCACTGCAATTACAGAGCCTAATCAAGAACCACGCTCTGCCCTGATTACCATGTGTGTTAAAACGTTCTCCGAGAGGTCCCCAATTCCTTTTTTTTTTTTTTGCACAACATGGTTTTCCTGGTTGCCTCAGTCAAATCAAGGGGAAATGTCTTGAATGAAAAATTATCTTCATCTGTCACATGCTAGCATCCGTACACGGTAACATGGCTGGAAGGAATGTGCAAGAAGAACCTTCCAAGAAATGCCATTATATAATTTACACATCCATCCATCCTACACACTTCCTTGTTGCATGGTTACATACTAAAAAAATCACACAGTACTGTTTGCAAACAGTCTTGACCCTGCAACCTTTCTGCACTCGTAGTCTGCTACAGCCTTTAATTATGGGATTGTCTACTATTTCATCCCATAACACAGTATCAGACATTTTTTCTGCAATTTACAATACACCTCCGTTGCATCTTTTTATTCTTTTATATTTAACGCACACTTCATTATCATAAGGAGCAAGCCACACACATTTTAATATATTTTCTCCCAGCAGCACAGCCTTCATTAGCTGCAAATCAGGGGTGAGACAGTTAAAACATAAAGCTAACTTCACTGCATAATTAGGTGGCCTAAACATGCCAGCAAATTTTCATTATTACTCCTTATGATATAATTAATATATACAACGTGCTGAGTACTTTGCATATAAATGAGCTTCATGGACTCTATCTAGCGTACACACAGCTGTACTACGAAATACTGCAAAAGGGTGTTTAAAGCTGTAGAAAAAGTGTATCCTATTAGAACTGTAATATTTGAGGAATGGCACAAAGAAATGCATGATAAAATTGCAAATGCAACTTTGGGACACTTCCTGACTTTTGAGTGCTCAAATAAGTCATCCTGACATAGGCTTTGGGGTGCAACTTCACAACGATCTTTGTTCTGCTTTCCAAAAATGGAAAATACACACACACTACACGCATGAACACAAACGCAGGCATGTGGTATTCTGAATGACGAACCTCTTGACACTAACATGTGTAAACCCCATAACCTGAAGCTATTTGCCTGGATGCTCCAAGAGCGTTGGTCCCATGCCCCTGCCCGAGCCCGTTCAGACTACTGTTGATGACAAACCTCCCTTGGATTAAAATCCACCTGCTTGAGCCTCAAAACAGGGCCTGCTGCATGCAGTTGACTTGCACCCTCAGCCTCTAACTAGCACACAGCAAAACACACATCTCTGATTGCTTTTTGGCTGCGATGCCCGCGGTCTGTCCTCCAGAAGAGCTATCGGAGAGACATCCCCATTGTTGCAGCCTGGGATGCTGTGGTAATTTGCTACGCACCAGGAGACCTAATGCACTGTACAGGTTTGCTCAGCTAAATTAATGCAGCAGATAGGAAAGAGAAGCAAAGATGAAGATTAAAACGGAGCCCAAAAGATTTGAGGGAGTTTAAAGTGCTGGCGAAACACTGGATGCCAAGCAAGGATGCTCTGCGCAGGCAGATGCCAAGCATTGAAAAACGGAATAACTGAGGCTTTTCAAACTGAGCCGCTCTCACCCCTGAGCAACCTCTCTCAACAGCTTTCTCTTTAGATTAAAAAATGAAGGAGTCATTGTGGTGTCACAGATGCGGAATACAAAAATATTCAGTGATAGCAGGAACTCTGGTGTGTGGACAGGAAAAGATCACTGGGATTAGCCTCCCGCTCCTTCCCTTCCCCACGCACTCCCTGACTACCAGGAACTATAAAGCACCTTAAAAAAATGTTGCAGGCCAGCCAATATTCTGATTAATCAACCAGCCATGCAGCAAGGTACAGGGTTATATGGGTTTATTGTGTACTGCTTTGAAAACCCAGAGTATTTTTAGAAGAATTGAACACATTCAGCTAGCAGGTAGACAGCAGGTCTGCACGGTGCTGAAACAAAAATCCTGAACGCTTTGATACAGGGAAGTTAATCACTGAACATACTAATCCTTAATTATTACCTTTTGCTGCTTGAACTGTAAGAAGAAATTATTCTCCACTGCTTTTACATCTGGATTTAAAACACCTTCCATAAAAAACAAATTGTTTGCTATGATTATGAATCATAGAAGATGATGATGATTCTTGGTTATTGAAAGCCTGTAACGCAGTTCATCTAGCCGGTTTTAAATAGGTATGCGTATTTTTAGGAATGGGCTGATGCGATCCATTTGATTAAACATTTAAATGATCGAGGATACTCTAATCCCGACTCGTGCTTATAACACTGGTTCTCAACCTTTTGCACCTTACGGCCCACCAACCATTTTGTCAAAAAACCCTGGTCCCACCATGGGAAAAACAAAACTCACTTTTCCCAAGAAGTGTACTTTTATGTTTACATGCATTTTAGTATTATATTAATCACTGATG